>NC_092355.1:57232299-57832299 GCF_963676685.1 Mytilus edulis | reverse complement strand
TCTGTCTAATTGAAGTTAACCATATATATCCTTTTATTCATACACATGTATAAACAAATATCACAAACATACTTTTTTTTGTGATACAGTTAAAAATTAAGAATCATACAAGCTTACAATAAATTACTTCAATATTTATTGGGAAATTCAGGACAAGTAACTTTTTTCTCAGGCCAAATAAAAAAGTATGTGTGGTTCCAGTTACATCTGAAAAAAAGTTAGGGTAGGAACAGTCAGGGGTGCCACTTAAACAAGTGATTTCATTATCACCTATTTCAGTGATTTTTTTATATTCAGTTATCACCTATTTAAGTGATTTTGGTGTTTTCTTTTATCTTCAAATGCTAATTTCAGTGATTTTCCATATTTTCACAAACTTTTCTATAATTTTCCTACTTAAATCAATTATCCCTTTATCTTTGGATATCAATTTCACCAGTGCGCTTGGGCAGTAAGTTAGTGCGCTAAAGCTTTTAAAAGTACCCTTGGGAATTGTTCTGTAATCAAATATTCATTAACTACTGTTACTATCAGACAAAGGTCAACAATATCAGGTGACCTGATTGGTTTTCTTTAGAATTAGAATGATTTGTTTTAAGGTTATGTCCTGATCAACAAATTATTCCAGTTTTTGTATAATCAAATAAACTGTAAAAACTGGCAGGCTTATCAAGCTGATTCAAGCAAATGACAATTTCTGCATGTACATAGTTGTATTTTCAATGGAATTCTGGCCTTTTTACCAATAAAAAAAATCAAGCTTGTGGGAGAAATATCCAAAAAATGTTTAATATAAACACTTATTGAAGTGATTAAATTTTAACTTCTTAAATTACTTGTTACAGTGATTGTGAAAAGTCTGTGCGAAAATTTTAAATATTTCACAGCCAAAATCACTCAAAGAAGTGATTTTGAAATCACTTGTTTAAGTACCACCCCTGACTGAGGAAGGTAGGGATTTTTTTTTATTTTATGTTTTTTTTTTACATTGAGTCTATGGGAGCAACATTCTGACTTTAACAGTGCTTAATGAAAAATGACAATAAATCTTTAGGGTAGGCTATTTTTAAGCCGAAAAAGTAGGGACGGTAGGGTTACTGGAACCACACATATATTTTTATTTGGCCTCAACAAGTAAAATTTAGTTTTACTTGCCTAGGGACAAGTTCTCACAACAAATATTTCCACAACCCTGTTCATTTCTGTCAATCATACATGTATTTGTTTTTCATTAACTGTTTTGTTATAATTCAGGCCGTTTGTTTTCTCCTTTGAATTTATTGTTCCACATTTTTCATGTCAGGGCCTTTATAAGCCAACTATACAGTATGGATTTTTCTCATTGTTGAATCCTTACCGTTGCCTATGTTTGCTGACATTCCCTTCATACATGTCATATGAGTGTCTCATTGGCATTCAAACTACATCTTATTTTCATATTATGACATTATACTTTTATAAAAAAAAACTCCAGATTTTCCCCATACCTTATAGTGTTAAATTTTGAAAAAGATAATTTGATAGATAGCCTTGAAAAACATGAAAAACTGAATAAAATTGTTCAGGCTTTGCTCGAAAGGACTCAGACAAAAACCCATACCCCCCCCAATTCTTTTTTAAGTTGAATGGTTGCAGAAACTTGCTCCCATACATTTTTAAACAACACCACTTTAAAGAATGACTTTAATGGATGTTTCTTGATAATTTATTTACCCTCAATTTGTTTTCTTCTTGTTTCTCGGTGCTACATGTACATTAGCGAGTAAGCAGTCCAACAGTTTTTAAAAACTTCTATGCGATCACAATTTTTAGAAAAAGTTAACAAAACTAGTTTATTTCTTTTCATAACCATAGTAAATAGGTCGTTAAATACTGTACTGGTAGAGACGATAATAAATTTTGATAAATTCATATTTTGTTACATGTCGACTGTCGTTCTAGAAGAACCAACTTTTTATCGATTGAAGTCTGTTTTATTTTCACTTACTTTTCTGTGTTCTCACAATATCTTGGTTATATCTTAGAGTATATTTTAACAAAATCGTCTGTTTTCCATTTCTTTCACAATTACAGGAAACAGACTTTTGACAGGGGGCGCGAAATCAGGTGCGCATATATTGTACAACTCGTTTCAGGACTTATTTCTCCGGAAAATCTCATGATAAATATAATTATCCGACAAGATTGCCCTCGCAGTGGCGGATCAAGGTTGACGTAGAGGGTGTACACTCCCCCCTTTGAACGAAAAAAAAAGAGTTTTCATGTTACTCACGATTTATAAGTTTTTTACAATAAAGTTGTCCAAAAAAAAAATCGGCTCGCTCCCCTCGACGGTATATAAATTCCGTTTTTGGGAATATCCCGCCCCCTTCAGTTTCAAAAATCCTGGATCCGCCCCTGAGTTTAGCTAACTGATTCATAGTATTAAATATTGAACAGCTCATCTTTTAAAAAAAAAAACCAAAATAAAATGCATCATGGATAGGAGGGCTGAGAAGTTGGATTAGCCGGTCCTTCATTTCTATATTCTTTAATTTTTCTTACTTTTTGCCCATGTTTTGCTATTCTTCATATTTTAGCACCTCAATATTATATATTCTTTATTTTTTCCCCCCATTTTTCTCTATTCTTTATAGTTTGCCCATTAGTATTCTCTATTCTGTTAACCCCACCCACGTGACTCTCCTATAGATGGGCGTGGTTTTTTTGGTTCTTCGGTAGTGAGCCAGAAGAGGTCAATATCTGTTTGTATTTCTTTGCATTGGAAATATCTTCTGTCTCTCTTCTACCTCTTCCTTTTACATATATAGTTTAGACGACACATGCATAACAAACATAATGCGTTTAGTCTACATAGCATTAATAAATTTATGAATGCAGATCATTGTCAAGAATCAGTCCGGTCGACATTGCGCATGCGTGAATTCAGATACCCTACATGGAGATAATCGTTATATAGAAGTTATATGGAAAATAATCTTTATAAGACGATATTCAATTTTCTTCCCGGTTGTTTTCTTAGCTGTTGTGATCACCAGAATCCTTAATGTGTCTTCTTTTTAATGATATAAATTATTTTAAAATAATGTTTAAACTTCATGCAACAAATTTAGATTTTTCATACAGTGATGTCAAATGGCTTACATTTGCCGTTATTCTTACAGAAAATGCCATTTTTAGGGAAAGTGGTCAGCTTTGAAAAAATAAATAAAATACTTTTACTGATGACATTCCTTAGCTGTTGTGACCAAGAGAAAGATGAAAAGTTATAGTTTAATGTGGTGTAGTTTATTTTTAAATTGGTTATTGTCTCCTGGCACCAAATTTGATTTAAAAGTAGGCGATTTTAAGTTTTTATTCTATCAATTTCTATTTGACAACAGGATACATTGTTTGTGTAAACAGATAGTAGCCTGTTACACAATCTTGTTTATACAGTCATGCTGAGACATAATAATTCATGTGATATAGTGTAAACGACGTTTTGTATTAACTTGGTTTAGGGCTGAAGGAATTAAAAAACAATAAATAATATGAAATTCACGTTTTTATTATTGAAGTTAATTATATATTAAAAGTTTTTGTTTGTGTTTGTTATCACGTGCTTATAACCGATATTAAATAAAGTATGAGAATATGCAATCGTAATCTAAAAGTTAACGCATTGTATTAAATAGATCTATGCACGTTCATATGAGTGTTTTATCAATACACAATCACATTTTTTTTGTAATTAATGGGATTAAATAGTTTCTATTCATATTTGGTAAAAAAAAAAAAAAAAGAGTTCAGCAGTAGCTGTATGATGGCAGATTGTCAATGAGACAACTCCCCCAGTGACTAGTTGCATTTTAACTGGTCCTTTTGACTCTTTTTCGTAACAATACTTGTATAACCTTTTTAAGGCTATTTTCTCACGATTTGAATACACAATCATAAAGGAGAACAATTCCATTTCGTCGCATTTTAACAGTGCATGCATAAAACAGCATATATAATACACCACTGAATTCGACCACTTGATACGGCAAGTTGAAATCAGATAATAGATTTTTCTTCAAAACCAAGTTTCTGTTATTAATTTCTTAAAACTAAATATACGAATAATGTGTGCGCACAATACATTAGAAAGTTAACCCCTTTTAAGACACGTTTTACCATATGATGATATAAATTTACATTCGCCGTCAAAAAGAAACTTGTTGATGACTAAAATAATCGAAACTAACATATATATCTAAATACAACAGTATTCTTGTATAAAATGAAAATAAACTGCTGTTTATAGAATTGCCTTGTCATTTTATTTTATCCCAAGCTCTTCAACTGAATTAAAATTCATTGAACCGAAACAATATTAAATAAAAAGTCAATAATTTCTTCACAAAACGATAAAGATTATTAGCTTTGAACAGGTACTTGTATGACAATTAACATGTCAGCTTCAGGCTATATACCTGTGGATACTCGAGGTGGATATATGGTGGAAACGATGCTGGAATCTTGTATTATTTTATTAAAAACAGGAAAGGGTCAACAAATATGACATTTCCGAGATTTTATTTTCAGACATGATTTAAGTGTGTTAATTGTCATAACGTAGATACAAACAAAATGTAGAATCTGCTTTTGAAATGATGCTTTCTCACTATCTTCGTGCAACCGTATAAGTTACTGTATGGCTTTTATCAATTATCTTAACCCATATCGTATAGTAGCTTTATAACTTCAATAGAATTGATAATGGAAACGGGAAATGAGTTATAAAAAGATCGAGGCAACAACCCGACAAATAGTCACCAATGGGTCTTTAACGCAAAAAGGGGGGGGGGGGGGCGGATATTCAATACAATAATGTTATAACTATATATAATTTAGCGAAAAGAACGTCACACAAAACTCCGTAACATATAAAAAATAAAGGGCTGCGCTTTAGCGCATGATACGCCCGTTGCTCTTTTAACTTGTCTTTTATGCTTTAAATGAATTTATATGATCAACTAGAAATAGTGTGAGACCTGTCAAATACCCCCCCCCCCCTCAAATAATAAATAAAAATGCACAAAAAAATTGGCACTTTTAAGGCTACCTCAAATTTAACTAAGTTTGTTGTCTTTAATTTTTCATCCATACATAAAATTTTGTGAAAGTGTTAGTTATTGTCCCAAAATTGGAAAAATCCCCCCTTTTTTAAGCATAAAAATTCATAACACGGAAATGTAAAATCTGAAATTTATAAAAATTGAAAGGGAGCTTACATCAATAGATATAAACAATTCACCAAAGTTTCATGGACATTGGTGAAAGCCTTTTTGAGTTATTGTCCGAAGTGTTAAAAATCACCCTTTTTTTATGAATAAAGTCCCATAAATCCAAAACTTAAAATCTAAAATTTATAAAAATTGAAAGGGAGCTTACATCCATAGGTATAAACAATTCACCAAAGTTTCATGGACATTGGTGAAAGCCTTTTTGAATTATTGTCCGAAGTGTTAAAAATCACCCTTTTTTTATGACATCAATAGATATAAACAATTCACCAAAGTTTCATGGACATTGGTATAAGCCTTTTTGAGTTATTGTCCGAAGTGTTAAAAATCACCCTTTTTTTATGAATAAAGCCCCATAAATCCAAAACTTAAAATCTGAAATTAAAAAAAAACGAAAGGGAGCTTACATCAATAGATATAAACAATTCACCAAAGTTTCATGGACATTGGTAAAAGCCTTTTTGAGTTATTGTCCGAAGTGTTGAAAATCCCCCCTTTTTTATGAATAAAGCCCCATAAATCCAAAACTTAAAATCTGAAATTAAAAAAAAACGAAAGGGAGCTTACATCAATAGATATAAACAATTCACCAAAGTTTCATGGACATTGTTGAAAGCCTTTTTGAGTTATTGTCCGAAGTGTTGAAAATCCCCCCTTTTTTATGAATAAAGCCCCATAAATCCAAAACTTAAAATCTGAAATTAAAAAAAAACGAAAGGGAGCTTACGTCAATAGATATAAACAATTCACTTAAGTTTCATGGAAATTGGTGTAGGTGTTTTTGAGTTATTGTCCGAAGTGTGGACGACGGACGGACAGACGGACGGACGGACGGACAGACGGACGGACGGACGGACGGACGGACGGACAACGGTATACCATGATACGTCCCGTCCCGGGCGTATAAAAATTGAAAAAATACACACACACACACATAAGACTAACAAAAATTTCTGTGTCATATTTTCTCTTGTGGATAACAAGAAACGACAACCTCAAAATAACAAATAATTTGTTCCTGACTTTATAAAACAAAACTAGAAACCGTGGCATTCGGCGGGGTTAAAGATGTTTGTGAGTGCTCAAATTTATCTGTGGTATAAAAGCACAACATAAGACCAAACTCTTAAAATTAGTAGGAAAATGCTTCCCTGTACATTGGGCATGAAACTTATCTACAGAATACAAAAGATCTAAAGTACCGATTTGAAGATAAGTTATCTACCAGTACACATCGAACATACATATGAAAACAAAACAAATGTGATACGATTGTCAATAAGACAACTGTCCACCAAAGTTCAAACAAAAAAAGTAAAACCACAAAAATGCTGAACTCCGAGGAAAATTCAAAACGAAAAGTCCGTAATCAAATGGCAATATCAAAAAAAAGTAAAATCACAAAAATACTGAACTTAGAGGAGGATCAATTGGGAAAGTCCATAATCACATGGCAAAATCAAATAACAAAACGCATCAAAAACGAATGGACAAAAACTGTCATATTCCTGACTTGGTACAGGCATTTTCAAATGTAGAAAATGGTGGATTAAACCTGGTTCTTTAGCGCTAACCCTCTCACTTTAATGATAAAACACATCAAACAAATGGATACATGTAACAACTGTCATATTCCTGACTTGGTATAGGTGGTCGTATCCAACTATAGACAACCGTACGGTCTTCAACATTGAGGAAAAAACATACCGTACGTATAGTCTGATATAAAAGGCCCCAACATTAAAAAAATATGGAATTATTTAATACAGTAGTTCAGGGAAGCAATGCGCATGTGCAAGATCGATCGTGATTTTGCGTTATCGACTAATTAGATACGAGATTTGATAAACTGGGGGCATTATCAGTTTATTGATTTACCAGATCGGGATCGTTATTACTGTAGTCATATGCATAATTTATTTTCACATGCTATGGCAAACGAAAATATATACAACATATGACAAATAAAAGGCAGCAGAGAACAGAAGTTACAGAGTATACAATAATATTATGACATTATTTGTGATCTAATTTTCCAAGCGGCTGCATTTGAAAAAATGCATAGTTTTACTGTCAGAGATTTAGAATAAATTATCTAACTTGTGCCGATTTGGCCAAGAATATTAGAATAAATATAAAATTCTATGCGCACAGATCTATACGTTGGACATGATAAAACAAAATGATATTCGTCTTCCAAAACATTCATATTGCAACATATACAAATTCTATTTTCTCTTTGAGTATTCAGATAACGACCAACTTCAACATTTAATCTAAGTGTGCCGCTACGCAATTTCGTTAATATAGATACACTACAATGAAAATCTAAGTATCTTTCAAAACCAAATACTACTTTATATCGTTTATAAATACAAAGTTTGTTACATTCTTCTAAAGCTGAAGATTCCAATGACATATTAAAACAGACTATTTTGACCGTTATGTTAATAATCTTAATTACAAAAGGAACGGTTAGATATATGTCACCTGATTTTGAATGTTACCTTCACGCAAAAATGGACAGATTCATGCTGTGATGTTAACTTAGCAGATCGTCTGTATATTCAAGAAGGTACAGGTGCTATTTCATTACCATATCTGAGGAACTGATCTTAGGTCATAAAAATAAAAGTCAATCAACACCTAGGCCATATGGTATCATAAAGTTTTACCTTAAACTATTAATCTCACCAGGCGACAGTTAGAGACAATTTATATACCCTTAATAATCGTAATCATGTTCTGACAGTTAGGTACCATTAAAATATATGTTCAAAATGCTAGCCCTGATTGCATGCGTGTATTTACATAAATGTTTTGTGATTAATTCAAATGCATCGGATATTGACAATTTTTGAAAGGAGGGGGGAGATGGGTCGTTCAGCATTTTATTTTGATATATTGTGAAGCATACATAATATTGTATACAGAACATCTAGTTAATTCCAATATATATATATAGTTTGGCATTTGATTACATCCTTTTAATGCACAGTTCTGTCGTATATTTATTTTTGTGTCAGAAAATTCACGTTAGTAGGTAGAAAAATGATATTAAATGAGATTTTTTTGGTTTTACTACAATTACTATAGAAAAAAGACCCCCCCCCCCCCTCCCCCCTAGACAAAAAGAAAACAATTATTGTCGTCTTGTCGAAAGCAAGGTCTTTAAGATTTATGAGTGAAATAGCTGCCTACTTGGATCTTTTGACATACATCCTTCTTTTTGACAAGTTTCGCGAAAGCGATACTTAGCGATGCTAGGTTCCGTCGTCAGCATTCACCCTGACTTATTCAGCATTTAGGTTCAGTCTGTGGTTAAAGATTTGTTTTACATCAAAATCGTTGTCAAACATAATGGAATTTCGCGAAATTGGGAGCTTCTTTCTGTCCAAAATACAATATCCAGGGCAAAATTTTGCAAATATTTATTTTCATTTTTCCGTAGTTTACTACTAGATGGACTTCGTTTTCCCTGAACAGTTAATTTCATGTTTTGTCTGAAGTAAAGGTTTTCGTGCAGTCGTCAATAACCGTTTTGTTTAATCGTCCAGTTGCAAGTTAAATGCAGGTCAAGATCATGATAATGATATATGAATGTTGAAACTATTTTGTTCTACATTGCGCTGGACTTTCACTCGTGTGTTCAAAATGCAACAGTCAGAGTAAAGACATTTATATATCTTATAAGTGGGTGCGGCCTTTTTGCTAAGATTTTAATTCCATATGACGATCTGTAGCTGTTTGATTTTATGGGAACTTTATATTTTTATTATCGTTTGAACAAGGAACGTATATACTGTACCAAGGTTTAACGGTCAGATTATTTATACAATATTGAAAACATAACATTTATGAAGCCATGATGTTTATTTTTTTATTGAATAGATCGCATAATATCATTCATTACGACTATGTGTTATGACCAGCAACAACTTTTCAAAAAGCTCCGTCTTACATGACAATCATATAGTTTAGGTTGTTTATCTATATTCTCCCGAAAAAAGGCTAAAGAGAATAAATTATGTAGTGTCACCATTGTATGCTATACTGTTTTGGCAATTAATGCCATTACGCCAGCATGTTTCTGGAAATTATTCTCAATCAACAAAAAATTATATTTCTGCACATAAACTTCTTCAAAGTTCTTAACAGCTTCCAGGGACTTGAAGGACCTCGTTCCTTCTCAGGGGCGTGTCCAGGATATTTGAAAGGGGGGGGCGTAGAATAATTTTTGGACCTTTTTTGGCTTAAAAACATAAAATAATAGAGAATTGCACTAATGTAACGGTTCCTGACTTGGAGCATGTATATTTTATAGTTAAAGTGTCAGGGTGTGACATTTTTTATGACGAGTTTTCTCCATTAATTGTCTATGGTATATTAAAATGATTGGATGGATCTTAACAGCAGTAGACCAATAACGAGAAATTCCAAACTCAAGGGTATAAGGAGTAACTTAACATTTCAATACCTAGGCCAGGATTTTATGAACGAGAGGCGTGATTACGGTTGAGGGTCCATGGGGAAGCTCAGAAGCTCCTGAATTTCAACAATTTAGCATCAAATTATGAAGTAATCCCTCTATTTTTGATTAAGTTCGGGTTTCGTTGAACGACACACATGATACAAGACAAATAAACACTGAAGAATAAAGTTCTTTCGTTCTGAGTATTGCTTTAATGTGGAAATATACATATTTCTAGTATACATGTACCTTGACGCAAAACCTAAAATGAACACAGAAAAATACTGACGGACTATCATTTTCAATTACTAGAGTGGATTCATAAGAACCATTTTACGTGGATTTCTCATGGCGTAATCGTCAATAATTTTATCAAAATCAAGTTTAATGTCTCTGTGAATATATAAAAGAAGCAGAGCATTTAGGCGATCCTCCTTCATGGTGCTTCTCAAATCATTCTTGATCAACTTAAGGGATGAGTTAGCTCTTTCGGTGGAGCTTGACGTGACGCTCGTCAAAGCAAGTAAGAAGAGAACTTTCATGATGTTTGGGAATAAAGTCGAGCATGCCCTTACATCAGTTAAGGTTGATGTTATTGACTCTGGTTTGTCCGATTTTAAGGTCTTTTGACGTTTTGTTTTTGACATCGACATCTTTGCGAATTCTTTATCACATCAACAACAATGGATACTAATCGCAGAGTCGAACACGCCGGACTCCGAGAAACGAAATTTTACGCCCATTACGCCCTTACCTGGACCCGCCCCTGCTTCTTTATCAAACATTTCGTTTTGGCTTTTTGCAAGCAATAATTTCAATTTTCTTTTCCAATTTTCTTCCGTAATTTTTAAACACTATGTCCCGAAATTTTTCAAAATATTACTTATTTTAGTTTATTACACATAAACATAAACAAACAAAAAACAGATGACACTCAACGACTTCACAGGTAAACTGGAAAGCGGCATTCGTCCTAATAAACGCCTATTAAACACCGAATATTGATGTGTACCATATATGACTTTGCCCCCAGTTCAACCAAATCTCGTATATTCTCGCATGAGTTTTAATTAAACGCTTGACCCACTCAGAATTCTAGGTCGCGAACAAGCTTTCCCTGAACTACTGTATTGAGAAAACTAACGGCCTCATTTATAACAAAAGAATTTACGAAAAACAAATCAGAACTCGCGGAATTGTGCTGTTATCCTCACTCAAAGCATAGAAGTAATATTACTTCCATGCTCAAAGTGAGTGTACATTTACTCATTATTAACTGTCAATGAATTTTAAAATTGAATTAAACGACAGACATTCCGAATTCTCAAGGTACCTGTTATATATATACACATAAATAAAAACAAAAAAATAAAGACTCGTAAGACAACGACATTTCGGCCAATTGTGTTACTTGAACTAAAATTTCAAATACATTTCAGTCAGTTTGATGATCAATCCATTTTGAATAAGAAAATATAATTTATTTATATGCATTTTTCATTTACCAATTTGGGTCAAACATCTTGCGCCGTTTTAATGTTTCAACTAGGACTAAGAAACTAATTCAGTAGTCCCCGGTTTCAACAAAGATCGGAACTCCGGCCTTCAATTAATTTTACAAATTGAACCAAAAATTAGAAAACATGAATCAAAATTATTTTAGCGATAACATCTGGTATTGGTTTTCACTGAAGTTATCTTACAGACCAGCGGGTGTTCAACCCCTTAAATGTGCGTCTTATCGCAATTGTCAAATTATCTAGTAACCCCATGTGGAGCGAGGATGTATTATCGTCCTTGTCGATACAAATAATTGTTATCAAATTGAGTTATCTCCCTTAAACCGGACAGATTCTTGGCAATGTATAATAGAATGTGAGCTGTGTGATAAACATTTTCATGGTATGGCAGCCTTAGTAGAACATCCCTGTAGGGACGATAGTCTGGATGAATATAAAAACTACACGGACAATAGCAGTAAGAGGACGACTATTTGATATTTTGGGGAGGGGAGGGGCAGGAGGATTTGTTTTACTGATTCATCATTCATTTCAATCTGTCGCTAAGTTTGCCATTTTTTCAGCTCTTACCAGACCTTATTCATATTCAAAATCATCCTGTCCCCCACTCCACCACTGAAAAAATAAAGATATTTTTTTTAACGCCCAGTGCCAAATATTCCATGAATGTTCAGGAAAACACGAGTTCAAAAGTCAGGTATATAATATAGAAAAAAGGGAGATTTGGTATGATTGCAATCCACCAGAGTTCAAATGAAGTGGATTCAAGCAATTGCAATTATAGGCACCCGTACGGCCTTCAACAATAACAAAAACTCATACCATATAGTCGGCTATGAAAGGCCCCGACATGAAAAATGTGAAACAATTCAAACAAAACACGAACGGCCTTATTATATATAACAAAATAATTTACAGAAACCAAATATGAGTCGACAGACATGAACCAAAGACAAACACTGAACTACATGCTCCTGACTTGGCACAGACACATATTAAAAGAATATGGGAGGGTTAAAATGTATGTGAACGCACAATCCACCCCCAAAATGGGACAGCGGAGTAATACTACAACATAAGAACAAACTTTAAAAATCAGTTGCAATAGGATTAACTAAAAAGATCAGTACAAGACACAAAAACAATTAACATTAGGAAAATGGACACAATTAAAGCACCGAAATAAGAGTATTTGCAGTTACTGAAAATTTGTTCAACGCCAAAAAAAAAAACCCAACAAAAACAGATGCATGTCTCTGATGGAGGGTTAATTGTTTCTGATGGAGAGTTGTATCTGCGGAGAGCTGTCTCTTATGAAGAGTAGTCTCTGATGGAAAGTTGTCTCTGATTGAGAGTTCTCTCTGTGGAGAGTTGTCTGGTTGAGGGTTGTCTCTGACGGAGAACCGTCTCTGATGGAGAGTTTTCTCTGGTTGGGAGTTTTCTTTGTGGAATTTTGTCTCTGATGGAGAGTACGTTGTTTCTGATGGAGACTTGTCTCTCATGCATGGAGCGTTGTCTCTGATGGACAGTTGTCTCGGATAGAGAGTTGTCACTGATGGAAAGTTGTCTCTGATTGAGAGTTGTCTTTGATTGAGAGTTGTCTCTCATGGAGCGTTGTCTCTGATGGACAGTTGTCTCGGATAGAGAGTTGTCACTGATGGAAAGTTGTCTCTGATTGAGAGTTGTCTTTGATTTAGAGTTGTCTCTCATGGAGCGTTGTCTCTGATGAACAGTTGTCTCTGATGGAGAGTTGTCTCTGACGGAGAGCCGTCTCTGATGGAGAGTTTTTTCTGGTTGAGAGTTGTCAATGATGGAGAGTTGTCACTGATGGATAGTTGTCACTGATGGATAGTTGTCTCTGATGGAGAGTTGTCTCTGATTGAGAGTTGTCACTGATGGAGAGTTGTCACTGATGGATAGTTGTCTCGGGTGGAGAGTTGCATGTCTCTGACGGAGAGCCGTCTCTGATGGATAGTTTTCTCTGGTTGGGAGTTTTCTTTGTGGAATTTTGTCTCTGATGGAGAGTTGTCTGTGATGGAGAGTTGTCTCTGATTGAGAGTTGTCTCTGATTGAGAGTTGTCTCTGATGGATAGTTGTTTCGGGTGGAGAGTTTTCACTGATGGAGAGTTGTCTCGGATCGAGAGTTGTCACTGATGGAGAGTTGTCTCTGGCTGAGAGTTGTCTCTGATGGGAGAGATGTCACTTTGGCAATCACACCGCAAAAAGTACATTTTTGTATCGAAAAATGGTATGCATCATAAATAAGAATGTTTAGCTTTAGAAATCCGTTTTATGACCCTTCGTATGTTTTGTATATAGAAAAATGAAAAATTTTGCATAACCATTACCTAAATATTATTGGCCTCGCAGATTTGAAATCACATAGAAAAGTTTAAGAAAAGCCTAGATAATTGCATGCGATACTTATATAAGAACTGAGAAGATGCGGTATGATTTCCAAAGAGACAACTCTCCACAAAAGACCAAATGACGAAGGAGTTAGCAATTATAGGTCACTATAAGATCTTCAGCAATGAGCAAAACCCTTCCCCAAATATTAAGCTGTAAAGGGTCTTAAAGTTACAAATGTTTGAGACTGATCGAGTATTAGTTCAGACTTTTAAGTATTGTCTAGATTGTGGTCGAGTACAAATCAGTACATACAAGTATGGTTAAGATTGGGGTCAAGTAAATTTCCAGTAAAATTTAGACTTATTCAGAATTCAGAATGGTCGAGTAATAATATGTACAGTAGAGTACAATTACTGCTAATTTTAGACTTTCTGGTTTGTAATGATGGGTAAAAGTGAGATTTACAGAAAGTAAAATAGAACATCTCTATATCATACTACTACTATATATACCTTCTGAAAAATATGCACAGTGTCACAGACTTTCTGGTTTGTAATGATGGGTAAAAGTAAGATTTACAGAAAGTAAAATAGAACATCTCTATATCATACTACTACTATATATACCTACTGAAAAATATGCACAGTGTCACAGACTTTCAATCAGTACCTAAAGTAAAACGTAAATCCCGTAAGTAGTCAGTACTTCAATAAGACAGCAACCAGACAACAACACAAGGCCAAAAGAAAATTAAAAAGGAAAAGACATCTTATGATATGCATTTGTAGAGGGGGGGCAGGGGTCCTGATCCCGAAATCCCGGACTTTAAAACATGAAATCCCGAGGTCCAGAATTTATAGAAATTTAAATCCCGAAATTCGAAAAAAGAATAGCCGGATCCAGAAAGGATCAATCCCGAAATCCCGTGCTTAAACACACCCGATCCCGGAGTCCCGTTAAAGGTCCCCCTTTTTTGTGTAGATGGACTAAATAACAGAAACACAATATTTCCAGTCATGTCTCAGCCTGTGTGCGATTGTTTTTTTTCTTGGTTTTTTTTTGGGGGGGGGGGGGGGGTATTTTTGTAGGCATATTAAACATAAATATGTACATCTGTTTTCATGTCACATCTCAAACTCCGTATGTTTGGTTTCCTTGGAAATGTTTTTACACGATATATTTTCTGGAAAATACACTGTACTACAAAGACCGTGCAATGTCTTGAGAGAAAGCGAAATTCAGAGAGCACATTAATTTATTGTCACATATAATTAGATCTCAAAGGGAGTTGCAGAATAACGGATACTGGCGAATGTCAAAATTGAACAAAAAAGTTTGCAAAATTATAAAGAATAACAACGGAAAATAAAATAATTATTTAATACAATAGTGTAGACCATGTACTGAATTAAGAAATCATGTAATGATAGAAGAATTTTACAAAATAGTTAATTGAAGATTTTACAGAATAAGTGTTATATTCAAAGATAAAGAACATTTAGGTCCACACTTAATACGGACCCTTAAAAAATCGTTGGATTATCTCGGTGTTGCTGGTCAGTAATGAATAAAAAATCACTGGTCAATTTAAAGGTTGTTGTAAGTGATGCAATATATTCTTATTTTCCTGTCCCCCTTATGTAACTTCCAGTTTTATTGAAGTTTACATCCATACAAGCCTTAGTTTAATTTAGTTTTCTGTTATTACTACCCCCCCCCCCCCCCCCCCTTTTATTTGTCGCATGTTATGTATCATGTACTGATTCTATATATACTTCGAGCATACATATGTACAATTATGGAACAATAACCATTTAGTAAACTTTTTAAAACGTTTTTGTAGACTTGTATACAATAAATTTTATACAGAACAAAAAAGATATTAACAAAGATGTCAGTTTGTCTGCGTATTTTACTGTGAAAACGTTCTAGGATTCAAACTGTAGATGTTTTGCGGAATAACTATAAAGGGGGGCGGACGGACGGATGGACTGGCGGCCAGACGGAATGACGGGCGGACAGACGTACAAGGGTAGTTGAGGAAGGGGGGGGGGGCATAAAAAAATATAGCTTCAATCACATCTTTTATTGCGTCGACTTGTAGACAGTAACCCTGATGATTTCTATTTTTAAGTTTTTACCATTTTTGCGTTCATGTACCTACAATGTATTTTTGTCTGAATTAGTAATTGTTTTAGATATGTATATTGATAATGAACATTCATGTATCATATTTTTTACAAAGTATAATTTCATTTTAAAAGGTTCCATAAAAGAGGGTCTGATTGGGGTTTACGGAATATAGAATAATGGGCAAAAAATTGCAGAATGAAATGCAAAAAAGAAAAAAAGAAAAAAAGTATAATGGGGTGCTAAAATATAAAGAATAAAGAATATTGGTAATACTAAATAAAAAAATAATATCAGATTATTACATGGCATTTTTCATATCGCATGTATTATCAGCCCTAAGTTCAATATCAGCCCAAGAGCCGCCATGGCTCGAGGGCTGATATTGACCGAGGGTTGATAATACATGCGATATGAAAAATGACATGTTATGGTCTTTTTATCATATGCTTCAACAATGTAGAAAAATAACAGATTCATGGATTGATCCTTTTACGTGGTTCCCAAACAGAAGTTCAAAGAGTGAAAAGTTCACGGACGTCAGACCAAAATTTTTATACATTTCGATATGAAATCTTTCTATCATATGCCTCAATAGAGAAAAAAATAACATTTAATATGGACGAATCGACAAAAAATAATTCAACAATATACATAATGAACATTAATTGTTTGGAATTTTTATTTTAAAGAAACTTTCTAAATTATGTTTCAGTGAAACTTTTAAAAAAAATGCATTTATTTAATATTTTTTTGTGTTTTTTTGGGTTTTTTTTAGTATTATTTTACACAATATACTTTCCAGTATTCAAATAATTGTAATGTACACTACTTTGTAATGTTTTTTCACTGAAAACGTAGCATTGAGGTGTATTTTCCGGAATTTGCCGAGTATTACCGGAATGCCATGTGATAACGTTACGGAAAGGCATGTGATAACAATCGAAGCATGTGATAATATCAGATTATTACATGGCATTTATCATATCGCATGTATTATCAGCCCTAGGTTCAATATCAGCCCAAGAGTCGCATGGCTCGAGGGCTGATATTGCTCGAGGGCTGATAATACATGCGATATGAAAAATGACATGTTATGATCTTTTTATCATATGCTTCAACAGTAGAGAAAAATAACAGATTCATATATTGATCCTTTTACGTGGTTCCCGAAGTTTAAAGAGTAAAAAAGTTCACGGCCGTCGGACCCAAAATTTGATACATTCAATATCAAATCTTTCTATCGTATGCCTCAACAGAGAGAGGAAAAAAAACCATTTTAATATGGACGAATCTACAAAAAAATAATTCAACAATACACATAATGATCATTGTTTGGAAAGGTCAACTTTTTAAAGAAACTTTCTAAATTATGTTTCAGAAAAACTTTAAAAAATGCATTTATTAAATAATTTGTTTGTTTTTTTGTTTTTTTTTTATTATTATTATTTTAAACAATATACTTTCCAGTATTCAAGTAATTGTTTTGTACACTACTTTGTAATGTTTTTCACTGAAAACGTAGCACTGAGGTGTATTTTCCGGAATTTGCCGAGTATCACCGGAATGCCATGTGATAACGTTACGGAAAGGCATGTGATAACAATCGAAGCATGTGATAATATCAGATTATTACATGGCATTTTTCATATCGCATGTATTATCAGCCCTAGGTTCAATATCAGCCCAAGAGCCGCATGGCTCGAGGGCTGATATTGCTCGAGGGCTGATAATACATGCGATATGAAAAATGACATGTTATGATCTTTTTATCATATGCTTCAACAGTAGAGAAAAATAACAGATTCATATATTGATCCTTTTACGTGGTTCCCGAAGTTTAAAGAGTAAAAAAGTTCACGGCCGTCGGACCCAAAATTTGATACATTCAATATCAAATCTTTCTATCGTATGCCTCAACAGAGAGAGGAAAAAAAACCATTTTAATATGGACGAATCTACAAAAAAAATAATTCAACAATACACATAATGCTCATTGTTTGGAAAGGTCAACTTTTTAAAGAAACTTTCTAAATTATGTTTCAGAAAAACTTTAAAAAATGCATTTATTAAATAATTTGTTTGTTTTTTTTTTTTTTTTTTTATTATTATTATTTTAAACAATATACTTTCCAGTATTCAAGTAATTGTTTTGTACACTACTTTGTAATGTTTTTCACTGAAAACGTAGCACTGAGGTGTATTTTCCGGAATTGGCCGAGTATTACCGGAATGCCATGTGATAACGTTACGGAAAGGCATGTGATAACAATCGAAGCATGTGATAAACTTTTCATATCAGCCCGCTAAGCACCAATTAAAAAAATATGGAATTTACGTCAATTTAATGCTATTATCATACAGTAAAATTTATATGTTATTTAGTCTAAGTATATGATAAACTTTTCATATCAGCCCGCTAAGCACCAATTTGAAAAATATGGAATATACGTTAATTTAATGCTATTATCATACGGTAAAAATCTTATGTTATTGAGTCTAAGTATATGATAATGATAATTATCCAGACTCTTATGATAAAAAGAATCTATCAATACGAAACACATAATCATCGTGCATAATCAACGAAATTATTAGCATGAGAACTTGACGTTATACATGTAATAAAAATTACGACGTCACGAATTTTGATGTTTTTATTTTGCCAAAATGTTGGATTTGCGTCGCTTCTACAGGGAAAACGAAGTCGGTAACCATATTTTTGTTAATATCATCTAATTCGACAGACAAAGAGGAAGAAAAAAATGAATTTAAAAAAAAAATTCTATGGAGCGGTTCACGCGATTTATACCGGAAACCGAAAATTGTAGAAGAAAAATATAGATTTCCCCTATATATTCAATGTAATTTAGTACCCTCTCGGACCATCGGTGACATATACTTTTTGTACATTTTCTGATGTATATTTTCAATATCTAATTGAGTTCTATTTTTTTTTTAAATCTATGGACTAGTTCATTTACTGATCCTTGACCTTAAGTGAAGTTTCATTTATTTGTCAGAGTAGGTTTTCTCGCTACATTGAAGACCCATTGGTGGCCTTCGGCTGTTGTCTGCTCTATGGTTGGGTTGTTGTCGCTTTGACACATTCCCCATTTCCTCAATTTTATTTACATGTTCTAAATGCTAATTAAATGAATTAGTGGTGTGACACCATACTTAGGAACCGTTTTACTCAAGTCAAAAATGGAGCACATGAGTTATCCTTTACGATATTATTTTCGTTGCAATTTAAGAAATGACTTTGAAAAAAAAATATATAATACAAATCAATTACTAATACGTAACACTCTGTCGACATGCAGTTTTCATAAACAGTAAATTCAATTAAAGTCAAGTTAAAGTAAATGAGCTATATCACATATTTTGGTAACATTTTGCATGCAACTTGGGCTCGTTTAACTACAACTAAATATGGAAAAAAAAGAAAAGCATTTATCTGTTTAATTTTCTGAAATTTTACGAAAGTTATCCTATTAAAAAAGGTGCACTTTTGTATAGAAACCACATTAAATACACGAAAACGTATTTAAATTTGTCTTAAAATAATTAAATCGTCAATCACCAATGCATAGATTTTTCTCAAAATTGATATATTGTTGATACACATATTTCCGTTTTAATGATGTTAAACAATAACACAGTTCAAAGTTTAAGTTTCAAATTTGAATTTCCGTCTTCCTACATGTTACTGTGTGTTTGATGAGAGGTTTCCGCTTCTCCGGGAATTTCATCTTTTTCATATGTCATGAATTGAAGTAAAACAAATTTTGATAACTAAACTATTCTTTTGACAATCATGTAATTATTCAGTTTTGACAGGGTTAAGAAATTTATCAAAACTATAAGATTAAAGCTTGATAGCCGCCTTCTGCGATAGGAGAGACTTCAGCAAACTTAGTCATTCTTTTTCTGACATATTGTCGCCAATGGAATCTTCCGGTTTTCATTGTGATTTTGTGTTTTTCAAAAAACATTATAATATTTATTTCATTTATATATTTGCTTTAGACATCCGTTTCATGATCCTTCCTATGTTGAGTCCTTCTTTAAAAACTTTTGATAATAGTAAATTTTTAAAGTTCTAATTTTCCCACGGTTGTAAAAGGCATTTAAGCATGGTTCTTAAAAGTTGACTTTTTTTTTTTTAGCATTTTGAAGGAACATGATCATGCTTTCATACAACTTAATATCATATTTACCTTTCTGAGCAGCACGTTAGAAAAATCGCCTTGCTGCCTAAAAGGCCTCAGCTCGATGAGTAATGAACACAGGAAGAGAAAACATTTAGTGAAAACGAGACAATATAAAAGCACTGACGTACTGTTAACCCGGAAGACCCCATAGATATTGGTTTATTTCTTCATCTGTATACTTGCAAAGTGCTTGGAACTCCTCAACCACAAATACTTGAACTGTATATTAAATGGAAGAGGGGGGGGGGGTGGGGGAAGGGGTCGATACATTGTTTTGATTTATGGTTTTTTTTGTAATTTTGAGAAGAAATGTAGGGCTATTGAGATCATAATAAAATTAAAACTGGTTCTTTTTATTTGTTTCTTTGTCTAGTATAAACATTAAATGGGGTTCTTCGCGATACATGTATTATCAATTCTTCTTCGTTCAGGCCCGTACACTCCAAAGAGAGTCAAACTGTAAACAAGCATCATACGGTTTTTATATATCAAAATTATCGGACAAAAAACAAAAGCGGACAAAAAGCAAATTGCGGACAAAAAGCACCGTATCACTCGTTCTTTATGTCCGTGTGTGCAGTGATGTAGAGCTTGTACACAGGAAAAAAAGAGGTTAATTTTAATTGGTTAATTTCCATTGATGTTTTTTTTTATATGCAATGAAATGTTATGTGAACTTTTGTCTATAGTTCTGGAAAGGATAAAACTTTACTTATGCCAAGTATTTTTTTCAATTTGAAACAAAGATAGATTCTGCACATACTTTCGACTGAAAATCGACAAAAAAAAATGCATGTATCTCTTTTATTTTCTGAAATAGTGAAGTACTTCTTTCAAAACAGATGCACATTTGTATAGATATCACATAAAATCGGCGAAACACGTTCTTAAATATGTCAGCTTAGAATAATATAATCTCCAATCACCAATTTATATATTTTTCTTAACATAAATATGTTGTTGTCAGATACATACATTTCTATTTTCAGATATAAAATAATATTACAGGTCAAAGATAAGTTTCAATTTCGATTTCCGCCTTTGTACATGTCCTAATGAGAAGATGGACCGTGTTTCTAGGAATTATCTAATTCTTCCGCGATAGATGAGGCTTTTGAAAAAAGAATTCACTCTTTTCCTGTATGTACAATAATTTGGATATATATATATATATATATATACTTATAAGTAATAAACAGTTGTTTTTATAAATTACACATTCAATGGCGAAATTTATTGAAAAAAATTCATATGATGATACATTGTTGGTCAATCAAATCTCCCGGTCGACCTTTCCTTGTGCTTGTATATTTTACAAATGGTTATAATAATTATATTCATTTCATTGATATTAGCTTTAGAAATCCGTTTTATGGTCCTTCCTGTCTTTAGTCTTTCTATAATAACTTTTGAAAATATAACAATTTAAAAACTTTTCCCAAGGTTTGAAAACCTTTTTATTAATTCTTTTTAAAATTGACTTGAAAAAATCTTGAAATAGTGAGGATAAATTATCATGCTTTTTTATTACTAATCATATTAATCCTTCTTAGCAGTACTTAGAAAACGCCTTGTTGCCTTAAAAGACATCAGTTCAGTTAGTAATAGATACAGGATAAGAAAATGTGTAGTGAAAACGAAACAATAATACAAGTACTGACGCACTGTTAATTCGGAAAACCCCAAAGATCTTGGTTGGTTGCTTGGTCTGTGAAAAACTTGGAGAACAAAGAGAAGCAACGTGAACAAATGTGGTTATATCCCATCATATAAACTTATTTTTCCGATTCGTTGGATAACCTTTTTATCCGCCTTCCAGTATTAACAAAGGTATAACAGTGCATCTATATGTGTCCTGAAATTTTACAAAGAACAAAACAATTATTGTCTATATAATAAAAAACTCAAGTCTGATATGAAATGTCTTAAAAACGACAAAGGAGACCTGTCATTAGATCTGGTTAGGAGTAGACCTGTCCTTGGGTCTTGGGCAGACCTGTCATCGAGACTGGTCAATAGCAGACTTGTCAATAGGTCTGCAGCATTCATTAAAAAACTGACTTTAGGTCTGCTCTACTTCCGATGAAAATTTCTTAAGTAAACTTGGAAAGCAGTCAACATTTTTGTTAAACGTTCATGGGCAAATATTTCAGGCGCATTCAGGGTAAACAAAAAATCAAATTAAACAAAAAACCTACCAGTAATATTTTGCAAATTTAGAAAATTTAAATGAAGTGCTAAATATTTGAGCTGCCACTATAGATGGTAGATGGTTTGGTAGAATAAGTAATGTTTTCCTACTTCTGTCCCTTCAAAACGTTGCTTCAAAGTTATCGTAAAAAGGGGCTAGTATTCCTTCATCAAACGATATCGATTTTAACACCACAATAACAACTTCGTACGGATCTTCGCTAATGATATAAACACAATAAGCTACGTACACATGACGTATGCATTGCGGAACTTCGGACCAGAAATTGTTGATTATTGTTTGTCAAAAAACCTAAAAAGATGTGGTGAAATAACCAAGTATAAACAGTTTACTAGAGTCAAAGTGAGGCCTTTTTTCGTTAATTGTTGTAATATAGTTCGGGCCGTGTGCGTGTTCTTTTGCATTGTTTCATTCACTGTCCTCCCGGATCCTGCTATAGCCAACTAAACGGTATGAGTTTTGCTAATTGTTTATTCGTTGATCCCTGGTGAATAGTTGTGTTCATTGTTTATTCGTTGGTCCCTGGTGGATAGTTGTGTTCATTGTTTATTCGTTGGTCCCTGGTAGATAGTTGTGTTCCTTGTTTATTCTTTGGTCCCTGGTGGAATGTTGTGTTCATTGTTTATTCGTTGGTCACTGGTGGATAGTTCCTTGTTTATTCGTTGGTCCTTGGTGGAATGTTGTGTTCATTGTTTATTCGTTGGTCCCTGGTGAGTAGTTGTTTTCATTGTTTATTTTTTGGTCCATGGTTGATAGTTAAGTTCATTGTTTATTCATTGTTCCCTGGTAGATAGTTGTCTCATTGTTTATTCGTTGGTCCCTGGTTGATAGTTGTGTTCATTGTTTATTCGTTGGTCCCTTGTGGATAGTTTTGGTCTCTTGTGGATAGTTGAGTTCATTGTTTATTCGTTGGTCCCTGGTGGATAGTTTTCTCATTGTTTATTCGTTGGTATCTGGTTGATAGTTATGTTCATTGTTTTATTCGTTGGTCCTTGGTGGATAGTTAAGTTCATTGTTTATTCGTTGGTCCCTGGTGGATAGTTGTCTCAATGTTTATTCGTTGGTCCCTGGTGGATAGTTTTGTTTATTGTTTATTCGTTGGTCCCTGGTGGATAGTTTTCTCATTGTTTATTCGTTGGTCTCTGGTTTATTGTTATGTTCATTGTTTATTCGTTGGTCCCTGGTGGATAGTTGTCTCAATGTTTATTCGTTGGTCCCTGGTGGATAGTTGAGTTCATTGTTTATTCGTTGGTCCCTGGTGGATAGTTGTCTCAATGTTTATTCGTTGGTCCCTGGTGGATAGTTGTCTCATTGTTTATTCGTTGGTCACTGGTGGATAGTTTTCTCATTGTTTATTCGTTGGTCTCTGGTTTATTGTTATGTTCATTGTTTTATTCGTTGGTCCTTGGTGGATAGTTGTGTTCATTGTTTATTCGTTGGTCCCAGGTGGATAGTTGTCTCATTGTTTATTCGTTGGTCCCTGGTTGATAGTTGTGTTCATTGTTTATTCATTGGTCCCTAGTTGATAGTTGTCTCATTGTTTATTCGTTGGTCCCTGGTGGATAGTTGTCTCATTGTTTATTCGTTGGTCCCTGGTGGATAGTTGTCTCATTGTTTATTCGTTGGTCCCTGGTGGATAGTTGTCTCATTGTTTATTCATTGGTCCCTGGTGGATAGTTGTCTCATTGTTTTTTCGTTGGTCTCTGGTGGATAGTTGTCTCATTGTTTATTCGTTGGTCCCTGGTTGATAGTTTTGTTCATTGTTTATTCGTTGGTCCCTGGTTGATAGTTGTATCATTGTTTATTCATTGGTCCCTGGTGGATAGTTGTCTCATTGTTTTTTCGTTGGTCCCTGGTGGATAGTTGTTTCATTGTTTATTCGTTGGTCCCTGGTTGATAGTTTTGTTCATTGTTTATTCGTTGGTCCCTGGTTGATAGTTGTCTCATTGTTTATTCATTGGTCCCTGGTGGATAGTTGTCTCATTGTTTTTTCGTTGGTCCCTGGTGGATAGTTGTTTCATTGTTTATTCGTTGGTCCCTGGTTGATAGTTTTGTTCATTGTTTATTCGTTGGTCCCTGGTTGATAGTTGTGTTCATTGTTTATTCGTTGGTCCCTGGTGGATAGTTATCTCATTGTTTATTCGTTGATCCCTGGTTGATAGTTGTGTTTATTGTTTATTCGTTGGTCCCTGGTGGATAGTTGTCTCGTTCAATTTGGCAATAATGACACATATCCTAGTATTTACATCTTGATATCAACATAATTTACTTTTTTGTTTTTATTATATGGCTTTTCAAGCTACGGTTTTTGTAAAGATTTTTGCATTCGTGATACTGAATTAGGGGTCTTGAATCAGTCTTATTCTGTTATGCATCTTATGTAGATATATTGCAAGGTCTACAATGTTTTAGTTAATTTCATTTGACATGCATTTCTTTATTATAACCATTGTTTAGTTTTTCGATATGCTCATGCGTAAATCTTACAACTGCTTTAGATTTACTGAACCACAACCGATATCTACAAGGGAACTATACAACATAACAGACTTGTTAGTCTGAGACTGATTCCTTGAATGATCAGCCAACAAATTATATTTTTTAAAGAATGTGGGCTTTTTATACCAAAGGAACAGCAACCACACGACACAAATTACTAAGAGATCTACAGTGGAACATGTCTTCGACTATAGCCAGGTGTCTATGCAATATTTTAAGATCTGTTTAGCACCTTTTCAAACAATGTGAAATTGTTAACAGGAAATTTCAACTGATGGGGAAATAATTGTTTACATTTATTTGCATACAATGAACTTTCACAATATCACAACAATTGTAGAAACTACTTGAACTTTGACAATTATTTGATTCAAATATGAATGATGACCACGTGACAGAAAACACTTGAAATCACGAGATAGTACCACACGACGGAAATGTTATAAGTATATATATATATACATATATATATAACTCGTCTAAACATCAACCCAGCAATGTTAGATCTGTAAATTTGCTTTTGCAAATTTTTTGTTCTTTCCTCGCCGGGATTCGAACCCATGCTACTGAGATATCGTGACACCAAATCGCCTGCATTGTAGCCGTCCATCTAGACCACACGACCACCTGGGCTTCAATATAAAGCTTTTGGTGGCCGTGTGTTAACTTTCCTCGTCAGTTTTAATCTAGCGTCGTACTACAGTACATGATATATAAAGCATGGAGATGTATATATATATTTATCATATGTTTAGTAGTAAATACAGTAGCTTTGCATATTTGATACATAGCCTGCTGTTTAATCCATATCGCGCAACTTTGACGCGCACCCTTTATCGCATACCCTTTATCACACCCCTACCCTTTATCGCATACCCTTTATCACACCTCTACCCTTTATCGCACCCCTATTTTTTTTTTTCTTTTTTTTTTACATAAAGTTAGTTTGGTTTTTTTTGGCTTAAGAAAACTTTTCCTCAAAATAGGTCAATTTTTTGAATGACGTCATTGTTTGGTATGTCACGTCACGAACGTCAAGTTTTCATATTGTATGTGACATCACGAACGTCAAGTTTTTATATTTTTTGGCACACTAAATGCAACTATAAAAAATACAAAACACACAAATAAATACAATAATAAAACAAAATATTTTAAAAACAACAGCACGCAAATTGTAAGGTAACCCAGGTGCTTCGGATAAGTAATTGAGCAGTTCTTTTAAGGCCTTTGAAACAAAAGAAAAGTAGAACTGAAGGTAAGCCTTGCTATGGATGAGAAAACATATAATATAATACTCTTCTGTTGAAATATATGATAAAGCGTTTAATACATGGCAAAATCCGCATCACATGTCGTATCACCCTCGACCAATATCATCCCTCGGGCCTAAAGACCCTTGAGCTGATATTGATGTCTCGGGATGATACGACATATGATACGGATTTTGCCATGTATTATTCTCTATATATTAATGGACGATAAAATTAGATTCAATAATACTACATAAATGCCGAGTATCAAGAACAGATCAGCACAGATGTATCAACTTTACTTTTATACAAAGCAGAAATAAAAGTTTATAAATTTGATTGTTTGCTATCTCAAATAATGAAGATCTTATTATTGTTGTATCATTCATTTAAATGCCCACATACAATGAAAAAAGGGGGTGCTTTATGTTTTCTGTTCTGTGTTTCAGTTTATTTGTCCGTCGGGTATCATGTTTAGTTTTAAGCAGCTGATCATGAAGCACAGTTGTTTATTATAATGTAAACTTTTCAGATGATATAGCAGATGACGGTTTTGATTCCGATTACATGGTTCACTGAACAAAGAACTGTGATAGTTTGAAGTTAGGACACTCTCAGATTAAACGTGAAACATAGTACAGATGACAAATTGCAACTAAGAGCTGATTCACGATTCACTGAACATGTACATAGGACAGAGTCACAGAGACGGATTTAGGGGATGATGGGGTAGCCTGGGCCCCCCTTTTGGGAGAAAATTTTGGTTGCTTTAATAGGAAATCACTGAATCATGACGGTGGGCCAGGTGAGCCAAAAATTGTAAAAATCATCATTTAAAGGCAAGAACTCCTATAAGGGGTCATTTGGTGATTTCCATCAAGTTGACTTATTAGTAAATCTTATTGTTCTGGTCATTTTTACCTTCAAAATTTATCTCTATCTGTTATATTTTTCAAAAAACTGTGAAATATGCAAATATGCTATTTCAGGGGCAAAAACTTAAAATTAAAAAATGTAGGTCATCTTCATATCTGGCCAGATTTCCTGAAAATCACGAAAATTGATAATTGAAAACAATAAACTGACATGTTTTGCTTAGTTTTTAACAACATATGCCCTTCAATACAAAACACAGTTACAGTAAATCGTCATCAATATCCGACAATAACAAAACACAGTTACAGTAAATCGTCATCAATATCCGTCAATAACAAAACACAGTTACAGTAAATCGTCATCAATATCCGACAATAACAAAACACAGTAACAGTAAATCGTCATCAATATCCGACAATAACAAAACACAGTTATAGTAAATCGTCATCAATATCCGACAATAACAAAACACAGTTACAGTAAATCGTCATCAATATCCGACAATAACAAAACACAGTTACAGTAAATCGTCATCAATATCCGACAATAACAAAACACAGTTACAGTAAATCGTCATCAATATCCGACAATAACAAAACACAGTTACAGCAAATCGTCATCAATATCCGACAATAACAAAACACAGTTACAGTAAATCGTCATCATTTTCCGACAATAACAAAACACAGTTACAGTAAATCGTCATCAATATCCGACAATAACAAAACACAGTTACAGTAAATCGTCATCAATATCCGACAATAACAAAACACAGTTACAGTAAATCGTCATCAATATCCGACAATAACAAAACACAGTTACAGTAAATCGTCATCAATATCCGACAATAACAAAACACAGTTACAGTAAATCGTCATCAATATCCGACAATAACAAAACACAGTTACAGTAAATCGTCATCAATATCCCGGCGACAATAACAAAACACAGTTACAGTAAATCGTCATCAATATCCGACAATAACAAAACACAGCTACAGTAAATTGTCATCAATATCCGACAATATCAAAACACAGTTACAGCAAATCGTCATCAATATCCGACAATAACAAAACACAGTTACAGTAAATCGTCATCAATATCCGACAATAACAAAACACAGTTACAGTAAATCGTCATCAATATCCGACAATAACAAAACACAGTTACAGTAAATCGTCATCAATATCCGACAATAACAAAACACAGTTACAGTAAATCGTCATCAATCTCCGACAATAACAAAACACAGTTACAGTAAATCGTCATCAATCTCCGACAATAACAAAACACAGTTACAGTAAATCTTCATCAATATCCGACAATAACAAAACACAGTTACAGTAAATCGTCATCAATATCCGACAATAACAAAACACAGTTACAGTAAATCGTCATCAATATCCGACAATAACAAAACACAGTTACAGCAAATCCTCATCAATATCCGACAATAACAAAACACAGTTACAGTAAATCGTCATCAATATCCGACAATAACAAAACACAGTTACAGTAAATCGTCATCAATATCCGACAATAACAAAACACAGTTACAGTAAATCGTCATCAATATCCGACAATAACAAAACACAGTTACAGTAAATCGTCATCAATATCCGACAATAACAAAACACAGTTACAGTAAATCGTCATCAATATCCGACAATAACAAAACACAGTTATAGTAAATCGTCATCAATATCCGACAATAACAAAACACAGTTACAGTAAATCGTCATCAATATCCGACAATAACAAAACACAGTTACAGTAAATCGTCATCAATATCCGACAATAACAAAACACAGTTACAGCAAATCGTCATCAATATCCGACAATAACAAAACACAGTTACGGTAAATCGTCATCAATATCCGACAATAACAAAACACAGTTACAGTAAATCGTCATCAATATCCGACAATAACAAAACACAGCAAATCGTCTTTTTGTTATATTTATCAGCAGTGACGGATCCAGTTGGGGCGAGGGGGGATGTTCCAGGGGTTGGAACCACCCTTTGTTTTGACGATCAATGCTTTTGAAAGGGGATATATGGTTGGACCCCCCCCCCCTTTCAAAATGGTTTGATCCGCCCCTGATCAGTGTCATTGTAAAGACAAGCAAGGGCAAAAAAATCAAACTTATTAATAACCTTATTTTCATTAGCAGAAACATGAAATCTGATTGTGAATTATAAACCTTTTTTTGTTGTCTAAAATGTATTTCCCGCTATTTGCATCCTTCAGCTTGCTTTGCGTATTTTTTTGGCTCTCAGTATTAAATTTTAAAACTTACAACTCACTGTTATTAACAAAGGAAAGCCTGGATGTTAAAAAAAAATAAATGATTTAAACCTTTCTCTTATCTAACACATTTCAAAAATAACAAAAGTACACACGCTGAAATGTCTCGCCTGCTTTTCTGACCATTGATTTTATGCTGAAAGTCTTAAAAATAAAGGTTTAACCAAAAACATCACAGAAACTCAGGTCAGATAAATGCTGTTAGACAGACATATATACCCCATACATTTTTTATACAGAAAATATAGTTGACTTGTCATTGCTTATGATAATTGAAAAACAGACCAAAAAAAAACAAAAAAAAAACATCTTAACATTGACCAATGAACCTTGAAAATGAGGTCAAGGTTAGATGATAT
The DNA here is from genome assembly GCF_963676685.1 of Mytilus edulis. NCBI lineage: Eukaryota > Metazoa > Mollusca > Bivalvia > Mytilida > Mytilidae > Mytilus > Mytilus edulis. The sequence goes on along the minus strand of NC_092355.1, from coordinate 57,802,831 downwards.
CTGACACACAGACATGTACACCTAACAATTTTTCCATACACCAACTTTAGTTGACCTATTGCTTATAGTACTTGAAAAACAGATCAAACCACAAAAACTTATCATTGACTAATGAACCCTGAAAATGCGGTCAAGGTCAGATGAAACCTGCCAGACTGACATGTACCAATTACAACCATTCCATACCAAATATAGTTGACCTATATTGCTTAAAGTACTGAAAAACAGACACAAAAAAACCAATGACCAATGAAACATAAAAATGACGTGAAGGTCAGGTGATACCTGCCAGACAGACATGTGCATCTCACAATCATTCTATACACCAAATATAGTTGACCTGTTGCCAATAGTACTTGAAAAACAGGCCAAACTATAAAAAACTGAACATTTTGTTTAGGGCAGGCTGAAGCCCCCCTCAAAGTGGGGGATTTTCTTGCTGTGTTGAAGACCTATTGGTGGCCTTCAGCTTTTTTCTGCTCTTTGTTAGGTTGTTGTATCTTTGACACATTCTCCATTTCCATTCTTAATTTTATTGACCAATGAACCATGAAATTGAAATCAAGGTAAGACGACACCTGCCAGCCTGACATGTACTCCTTTCAGTCATTCGATACACCACATGTAGTTGACATACTGCTTATAATATTTAAGGAACGGACCTAATCGCGTAACTTTAACCTTGATTACTGATCCGTGAAATGAGGTAAAGGCCAGATGAACTCTGTCTGGCGGCATGTAAACATTGCAAGGAACCCATATACCAAATTTGGTTATTCTATTACTATTACTAAGTACTAAGTGAAAAATTCACATGAAAAAAACAATTTTTTTTTTCTCTAGCAGTCGCTGAACCGTGAATATGAGGTCAAGGACAGACAAAACTTAGTAACATAAGGTATATGCATACAAGATATGAAGCATCCAGGTCATCTACCTTCTGAAAAATAATGCTTAATACAAAATCATTTACGCCGCCGCCACCGAAAAGTAAAATCTATGTCTCGGATACTGAGACTTTCGTCACAGGCGAGATAAAAATCATTTCAACATAATTCAATACGAAATGGAAAAACATAAGTTACTGAATCATTGTGCAACCTGTCAGTCAAGACCTATTATAAAGAGGAATTGTTTTTCTGTAGAAACTAAGAATCTACCGAATCCATTCTAAAACTTTACAAGTTAACATATCAGAGCTAACGTCAACATATTATTTTTCAGATTTTAGACATAACATTACAGACAAGGTACGTTGTTAGACATTTTTTTAATAAAACCATCAAAACACAAGTTGATTTGGTGGAGGTCTTGTTGGAATTTTCCCAAGGGTAAACGTAGGTGCTTGGAATGCTTCGATTTCTTCTGTTGTTAACTGATCCAATGGGGTATATTTCTGACTGTCTGAAATATTACTAGCTGATGTTGGAGGGAAATCATTTTGTGATGCCCCGCCTGAGGGGAAAGCAGACGGGGTAGGCCCTGCAGTAGGGAAATCGCTTGAAGATAGTTATGTTGTAAAACTTTCAAAGATGTTGGCTGCAGGGGTTGGTGCTGGTTTTCCAAACAATTATGTGGACTGTGGTTGACTTGTAAAAGGACTTGCACCAGAACATGCCTGGACAACAGTCGGAAACCCACTAGATGTTTAGTTACTAGTTTCTTGACCAAAGGATGAAGATGTTTGATTTTGCTGTGCATCAAAGGTCAACGGTGAAGGTCCGGTTTGCTTACCATAAAATTCAGCAAAAGGTTTATTTCTAATCCAGGTAGACCGTACTTGACTAGAACTTCCTAAGGTTCCTTTCCAAATGCTGTGGTTCTAAATGTAGCTGGTGATCCAGATTGAGTTTGAATATTAAGAGCTCGAAATGTTTGTGTCCTAAAGTTTGAACTTGCAGCAGTAGCACCAAGTGGACTTGTGCCTTTTGTACCAAAGGTGGAGCTTAAACCTGTTCAATCAAACGTGGAACTTGAACCTGTTTCACCAAATATAGGGGTTGTACCAAGTGGACTGGTACCTGAACTTCCAAATGCTGAACTTGTACCAGCAGCAGGAAGTGAACTGGTGCCTGATGAACCAAAAGCATTAGCAGAACCAGTTGACCCCAATGAACTTGAAGATCCAAAAGGTGTCCCTCCAAAGGCTGATTTAGACTTACTAAACGGTGATGATGAGTTTCAATAAAAACAATCATTTGACTTTAAAATAAAGTAATTTGATTTGTTAAAAAATATGTATTTGCTATTATTTAATCATGTCAATAGTTTGTCAATGTTCAATTATTTTCACATTTTAGGTTGCACTTCTGTAAATAAAGACAATGCAATTTTCCATAGATTCTCCTTTTACGATTAAAACTGTGCAATTTTTACTGCAAAGCTTTGTAAAAAATTATATCTTAGAACGGAAAACTCCTATGCAATACTATTTTCAAAACATAGGGCTGTGCGGCTGTGAAAAATTCCCAAGTGATCATATCTGGAAACCAGTAGGTAAACAAGACAAACTATATATGAATATTATATATTTCCCCAAAAGAGGTTTGGTTTGTGAATCAGCTGTATTTGCAAAGTGCAACCTTTATTTCGGTTGTTGGATGCTTACTTAGGGAGCTACCATTTGATTTTTATGGGGGGGCTAGGATGAAAAATTTTGTCCTGCATTTTTTTTTAGTTGTAATCTCTATCCTGCCTTTTTATTTTTCACTCTATTCGGTCCTGCATTTTTTTTATTAGTTTATCCTGCCTTTTTTTACCTAGTCATCCTGCCTTTTTTTTTTTGGCAAAGTGTCTCATCCTGCCTTTTTTTTTTTAACTCAAAACTCCTGTCCCACCTATTTTTTTCAAATTTCATCCTAGCCCCCCCCCCCCCCCCCCCCCCCATAAAAATCAAAATGGTAGCTCCCTTAGATATAGTGAACTTAAGTACAAACATATGAAGATACGGTATGATTGCCAGTGAGACGACTGTCAACCATACATCAAATGACTTAGATGTTAGCAACAACTGATAAATAAGTCAGACTCTCCTGCATTCACTAATACTGCATTAGTGTTGGTTACCAAATATTATCTTTTGGAACAGAAACTGCTAACCCTTACGGAGCACCTGAGTTCATATCTACAGCTGGTGGGGGCATTAGTGTTGGTAACCAAATATTCTCTATTGGAACAGAAACTGCTAACCCTCACGGAGCACATGAGTTCATATCTTCAGCTGGTGGGGGCAAAAGTGTTGGTTACCAAATATTCTCTATTGGAACAGAAACTGCTAACCCTTACGGAGGACCTGAGTTTATATCTACAGTTGGTGGTGGCATTAGTGGTGGTTACCAAATATTCTCTTTTGGAACAGAGTCTGCTAACCCTTACGGAGCACATGAGTTCATATCTACAGGTGATGGGGGCATTAGTGTGGGCAACCATTATTCTCTATTGGAACAGAAACTGCTAACCCTCACGGAGCACCTGAGTTCATATCTACAGCTGCCTGGGGGCATTAGAGGTGGTAACTAAATATTCTCTATTGCAGCAGAAACTGCTAACCTTTACGGAGAACCTATGTTCATATCTACAGCTGGTGGAGACAATAGTGTTGGCTACCAAATATTCTCTATTGGAACAGAAACTGTTATCCCTTACTGAGCACCTAAGTTCATGTCTACAGTTGATGGGGGCATTAGTGTTGGTAACCACATATTCCTTGTTGGAACAGAAACTGCTAACCCTTACGGAGCACCTGAGTTCATATCTACAGCTGTTGGGGGCATAAGTGTTGGTAACCAAATATTCTCTATTAGAACAGAAACTGCTTACCCTTACGGTGCACATAAGTTCATATCTACAGCTGGTGGGGGCAAAAGTGTTGGTTACCAAATATTCGCTGTTGGAGCAGGAACTGCCAACCCTAACGACACACCCGAGTTCATATCTACAGCTGGTGGGGGCATTAGTGTGGGTTACCAAATATTGGAGAAGGAACTGCTTACCCTTAAGGAGCCCCTGAGTTCATACCACTCTTTTAGGTATATCACTCTTTTATGTATATCAGTCTTTTAGGTATATCACTCTTTTAGGTATATCACTCTTTTGGGTTTTTCACTCTTTCATGTATATCATTTTTTAGGTATATCACTCTTTTATCTTCTTTTCATTGACAACTTGGTACATATTTATAATCTTCTTTTTAATGACAACTTGGTTCATATCATCTTCTTTATATTGACAACTTGGTTCATATCATCTTCTTTTTATTGACAACTTGGTTCATATTATCTTCTTTTTATTGACAACTTGGTACATATTATCTTCTTTTTATTGACAACTTGTTATATTATCTTCTTTTTATTGACAACTTGGTACATATTATCTTCTTTTTATTGACAACTTGTTATATTATCTTCTTTTCATTGACAACTTGGTACATAGTATCTTCTTTTTATTGACAACTTGGTAAGTAGTATCTTCTTTTTATTGACAACTTGGTAAGTAGTATCTACTTTTTATTGACAACTTGGTACATATTATCTTCTTTTTATTGACAACTTGGTGCATATTATCATTCTTTTATTTACAGTAATAGTCTTAGAATGCATGCATTAAATTCTTGTTTTACAAAGTTTAAATTAAATATTTGCTTTTCAAACACTGAACTGTTGAATAAATGTTATAACAAATTGCTATTAGAAATTATTGTTTACATTTTTTTCATACAATGTACTTTCATAATTTCACAATAATGTTCATACATCTTACACTTGCCTTAAATGCACAGAACAACAACCCATATTTACAAGGGAATTAACTCTATTCAATATAGCAGACTTGTTAGTCTGAGACTGATTACTTAAACTAACATATGATTAGGTTTAAAGAATGTGGGCTTACAGCCTTTTACCAACGCGACAGCAACCAAACGACACAAATAAATAAAAGACATATAGAGCGCAACTTCAAGTCTTCGACAATAGCCAGATGTCTATGTAGTATGTAATCTTTACACAGTACCGAGTCAAACAACTCCCAGTCTTCGACAATAGCCAGATGTCTATGTAGTATGTAATCTTTACACAGTACCGAGTCAAACAACTCCCAGTCTTCGACAATAGCCAGATGTCTATGTAGTATGTAATCTTTACACAGTACCGAGTCAAACAATGTGGGCTTAAAGCCTTTTACCAACACGACAGCAACCAAACGACACAAATAAATAAAAGACATATAGAGCGCAACTTCAAGTCTTCGACAATAGCCAGATGTCTATGTAGTATGTAATCTTTACACAGTACCGAGTCAAACAACTCCCAGTCTTCGACAATAGCCAGATGTCTATGTAGTATGTAATCTTTACACAGTACCGAGTCAAACAACTCCCAGTCTTCGACAATAGCCAGATGTCTATGTAGTATGTAATCTTTACACAGTACCGAGTCAAACAATGTGAAACTGATGCGGAAATAATTGTTTACATTTTTATCAAATAACGTACTTTCACAAGTTCACAACAATTGTAGAAAATACTTGAACTTTGACAATTGTTTGATTTAAATATGAATGAAAACCACATGATAGAAAACAATTGAAATCACGAGATAGTACTTATAGATGAGGGTCTGATGGGGTTAACAGAATAAAGAATGATTGGGCAAATCTACAGAAAAATAAAGAATAGAGAAAAATAAGGCAAAAATAAAAATAAATAATGAACATAAAAAATGTAGATAAATTTGTGGCTATAACATAAAGAATAGAGAAAAATGACATAAAAAAATAAAGATTACAGAACTGAAGGACACTAGAGCAAGACCCTCAGAGACGAATATTTTATAAGTATTTATCTATAATGAATGACAAAAATAGAATTCAATAAATGTTACATAAAAGTCAAGTATCGAGTACAGATGAATTAACTTAAACTTAATTTTAACAAAACATAAACCAATTGAAAGTTTATGTTTGCTACAATGTATCTGAAATAATGAAGAGCTTATTACTGTTGTAGCATTCATTTAAATGCCAACCTACGAAAAAGGGGGGCTTTGTTTTTTTGTTCTGTGTGTCAGTTTGTAAGTCCTTTCCGTATCAGGTTTAGGTTTAAGTAGTTTATCATGAAGGTGTGCATGGTCACATCCACTTGAAAATTTAGAACAATTGTTCATTATAATGTGAACTTTTCAGTTGATTTAGCAGATGACGATTTGTATCCCGATTACATGGTTCACTGAACTAAGAACTGTGATAGTTTGAAATAAGTACTCTCAGGTCAAACTTGAAACTTAGTACCAAAAAAATCATAATTTAGAGCTGATTTCACGGTTCACCGAACATGGACACAGGATAGAGTTATGGGGCATTGTGTCCCATGAAGACATATTCTTGTAAATTTATAGCAATGTTTATAGACGGTATTGCTGTTTAGTCCAATACAGAGACAACTTCCTGTTGGGGTCAAGTGTTACAAAAACAAAGGTCACCATTAATGAGCTGATTGCGGAAAATGTTTAGAAAGAGAACATTTTGAAATTTTGATAGTTTATGAACCAATTGTGGTTTTTAAATTTTTAAAGACAGATTCAAGTCCTAAAAAAGCACCACCTGTCAGTGTTTTTGTTTTATGTTTTTCTGCTTTGTATCGATCTGAATAGTAAAGCCTTTTTCAACTGGCTTTTATAGTTTGTTCTTATGTTGTGCTGTTACACCACTGTCCCAGTTTAAGGGAGGGCAGAGCGCTCACAAAAATGTTTTACTCCGCCATATTCTATATATGCCTGTCCCAAGTCAGGGGCAAGTAGTTCAGTGGTTGTCGAGGCCTTTTAAAGCCGACTATACGGTATGGGCTTTTCATTGTTGAAGGCCGTACGGTTGCCCATAATTGCTTACATCCACTTCATTTGAACTTTGTTTGATAGTTGTCTCGTTTGCAAGCATACCACATCCACTTATTTTTATATGGCTACATTCTAATATCAGATTGTGTTCCCCCTACGTCAATTGTTCTCTGGTGGTGGAAAGTTGTCGCATTAGCAGTCATACCCCATCTCCTTATTTTCATATGGCTACATACTAGTATCAGATTGATTTTCCCCGACGTCAATAGGTCTCTGGTGGAAAGTTGTCGCATAAGCAATTAAACCACATCTCCTTATTTTTATATGATTAAATACAAGCATACCACATCCACTTATTTTTATATGGCTACATACTAGTATCAGATTGTTTTTCCCCTACGCCAATGTGTCTCTGGTGGAAAGTTGTCGCATTAGCAATCATACCACATCTCCTTATTTTTATATGGTTACATACTAGTATCAGATTGTTTCCCCCTACCTCAATTGGTCTCTGGTTGAAAGTTGTCTTATAAGCAATCATACCACATATCCTTATTTTTATATGGATACATTATAGTATCAGATTGTTTTCCTCCTACGTCAATTGGTCTCTGGTGGTAGAAAGTTGTCGCATTAGCAATCATACCACATCTCTTTATTTTATATGGTTACATTCATTCTAATATCAGATTGATTTCCCCCTGCGTCAATTGGTCTCTGGTGGTGGAAAGGTGTCCCAAAAGGAATCATACCACATCTCCTTATTTTTATATTGTTACATACATGTACTAGTATCAGATTGTTTTCCCCTACGTAAATTGGTCTATGGTTGTAAGTTGTCGTATAAGCAATCATACCACATCTCCTTATTTTTATATGGTAACATACTAGTATCAGATTGTTTTCCTCCTACGTCAATTGGTCTCTGGTGGTGGAAAGTTGTCGCATTAGCAATCATACCACATCTTCTTATTTTTATATGGTTACATTCTAGTTTACTTACTAGTATCAGATTGTTTCCCCCCTACGTCAATTATGTAAATCATAATTTTGTACTTTTAAAATATCTTACTGTATTTGTTTACCTTAACTATTGTAAATGTATTTATATTGTATGTTTCTCTGTAAACTTGTATTTAGTTTTTAGAGAATAAAGTATCTATCTATCTAAAAAAAAAAAAAAAAAAAAAAATTGGTCTGTGGTAGACAGATGTCGCATAAACAATCATACCACATCTCCTTATTTTTATATGGTTACAGTTTAGTATCAGAATGTTTTCCCCTACGTCACTTGGTCTCTGGTGGAAATTTGTCTCATTCGCAATCATACCACATCTCCTTATTTTGATATGGTTACATTCTAGTATTAGATTGGTTTCCCCCTTCTTTCATTTGGTCTCACGTGGAAAGTTGTCGCATAAGTAATCATCCCACATCTCCTTATTTTTATATGGTTACATTCTAGTATAAGATTGTTTTCCCCCTACGTCAATTGGTCTCTGGTGGAAAGTTGTCGCATTAGCAATCATACCACATCTCCTTATTTTTATATGGTTACATTCTAGTATCAGATTGTTTCCCCCTATGTCAATTGTTCTAAGGTGGTGGAAAGTTGTCGCATAAGTAATCATACCACATCTCCTTATTTTTATATGGATACATTCTAGTATCAGATTGTTTCCCCCTACCTCAATTGGTCTCTGGTTGAAAGTTGTCTCATAAGCAATCATACCACATCTCCTTATTTTTATATGGATACATTATAGTATCAGATTGTTTTCCTCCTACGTCAATTGGTCTCTGGTGGAAGAAAGGTGTCTCATAAGCAATCATACCACATCTCTTTATTTTATATGGTTACATTCATTCTAATATCAGATTGATTTCCCCCTACGTCAATTGGTCTCTGGTGCATGGTGGAAAGGTGTCTCATAAGCAATCATACCACATCTCCTTATTTTTATATGGTTACATACTAGTATCAGATTGTTTCCCCCTACGTCAATTGGTCTGTGGTGGAAAGTTGTCGCATTACATGTAGCAATCATACCTCATCTCTTTATTTTTAGATGGTACACTGCAAATATTGCGGACGCCTGACGCGTCTGGAGGCGTTCCAATCTCAAACACAATATGTTCAGTTATTAACATTAGTGTTCCACATTGAACGCCAGCGTTAAAGAATATAACACATTGTGTTCAGACTTTTAACGCACATGTTCAAGACAAGTGTTCTAAATTGAACACTAAAAATGTTCTAATATTGTAATGGGGAGTGAAAAAATATTTCAGCGCTTCGGAGTCAAACAGACGATGAATAAGGGTGGTTCTTATTATAATTTGACGATAAATGTATTTTAGCTTTATCAACACAAGCAAATTATAGTTAGTTAAAAAAAAATTGAAACATGTTACAAGAGCGTATTTAAAAGCGTGCAAATGATTGATTTTTAATATAAATCTTTTTCCTTAACGACTTTAAAAGTTCTTTACTTATACTTTTTAAACATTTTAAATGCGCAAATGCTCATGAAAACGTTGCTATTGTAAAAGCGTTCTGGAGCCGAACATGATGCGTTCAAATTTACAATTTTCCCCGTACGCCATTTGTTCAATCATGTCCGCGTACATAACAGCGCGTGACGTATTTATGTACCGGAAGTTTGGTTTTTGATCGTGATTGAAGAAGCTTCACTGAAGAAAATTAACAACAAAACTTAATTTAACGGGTATGTTTATCGATATCAATAACACATTATACGAATATAATTTTTTTTAGTATCAAATCAACAAATTTCTTCTTTGACAGGACACACTGAAGTATAAATGGAAGAAAACTTTATTTGAACACATAACTCTGCTATTATGCCGCCATAATTCGATTAAAAAGTAGGATGTTCTGTGAGAGAATACATTTAAATGATCATGTTATTAACAAAAAATTTACCAATGTAAATTTATACGCAAATGTTAAATGATATCGTTAGTATTGTAACTATGTTCTGGTCTCGAACATGATGCGTTCCAGCTAATCGTTTTCTCTGAACGTCATGTGTTCCCCAAACATGACGCAACCATTGTGTATAGAGAGCAACAAGAAGATTTTGAACGAGTATCTTCACTTTTGAGGATGTAAATTTGTTAATAAAATAAAACCAATGCAATTATAAGGATTTGTCCAAAAATACAAAAAATGTCATGGCATTGCACTGTCAAGATAGAAGTTTGTAAAAAGGCATACTGGAACACAAATCAAATTTCTCATTTATATGTTATTAATAGCTTTCTCATTCTTAAATACTTAATTCTTAGTAATTCATTTTAGCAAATGTCCACCGTTGTGCACTTGTTCATGTATTGTAATGCATTCCTATGTTACTTTTATAGGGTACAAACACAGTATTTAGGGGTAATTGTTCGTGCATACCTCGAGAATGAAGAGAAAATTTCGCAGTTCAAGAGATGACTACTTATCCTGCACCATAAAAGTACTATATGTAAGTTTAAGAATTTTTAATAGGAGTGCCCATTGACTTCTGACAAGTTTTGTTATTGCAGATTTATCAATAAAATGTGCACCATTCACTTGTTTACATTAATCATAAAACTATTTGAGCTAAATTCGATATAATTAAATCAATTTAAAGTGGAATTATCCGTATACAGATCACAAGTAAAATTACTACGTATCTTCATATGTCTTTGCTGGACACTTCCTATCATCTTTTTTAAAAAGCTATAGAACACTTACTTGAAAATACATGTTTACCACTTTTTAATAAATGCATCTTATCTAATAGTGCTGATAAGTAGAATGGAATTACAAAAACAAATAAGAGTTTATAATTCTTAAGCAATATCGACATGATGATTAATAATTTGTTTACTCATACACTTTATATTTTACATTCTAGAACTTACGGTTGATGGATAATAAAGTTAAAGAGTAGTTATAACCCAAGGAGACGAATCCTCTAAAAAATGGAAGCTCAAAATCAGTTTTAGACGACTCAAATCATGTTTAAAAGTACCCAAGGTAGCAGTGTTACATGAACGTTGACTCGACCACTAGCAGCATATACACAGGGTATTTTATGTTTGATATTGACTATCTGAGTGCTATGCAGGCTGAGGATTATTGAAATTATTGGTGATAAACGGGCCATTGACATCAGTATTTTGAAAAGAAATTCAGGACAGTGCTTGACTTAAGAAGTTGCAAACGATGATTTAAACTGTGTTCATAAGCCACTAGACATTGTGTCACATAACAATTTTAAATATGATGAACATTTTGTTTATGATTAAATATTTGGACACAATTTGCAAATTACAGATGTTATATTATTTAACTTGTCGAACTTGTCATTTTAAAGTTGTTTCAATATTTCACATTGTATTGTACTTTTTTTAAAATTTTATCTCTTTTAATCAATTAAAGACGTTTTTAATTAATTAAATTATTTGTTTTACAAGACCACACTAATGTTTCAGAGAATAGAACACTTTTTTTCTGGAACATGTAAAATTGTGTTCCAGTAATATACACTATGTGTTCTGGATATTAACACATATTTCTGGAACGCAGTCCGAGTGTTCCAGAAGTGTTACAAGGCTTGGAACGCGTAACGGCATACAAATTTGCTCACAAGGACATGTTCCAGATTCAAACACTGTGCGTTCAAGGAGTACACACTATACGTTCAAGAATAACACACATAGAGTTCTAAAGATGCAAACATGATGTTAAAAACTGGAACACCAAAGTTAATATTTAGAACACTGTTATGCGTTCCAGATTCAAACACTAGGCGTTCAATGAGTACACACTATCCGTTCAAGAATAACACATAGCGTTCGAAAGATGCACACATAATGTTAAAAACTGGAACACCAATGTTAATATTTAGAACACTGTTGCGCGTTCCAGAAGTGTTACAAAAGAGCGTTCAAAAAGTGTTCAGATTCTTAACATTTTTATTTACAGTGTAACATTCTAGTATCAGATTGTTTTCCCCCTATGTCAATTGTTCTCTGGTGGTGGAAAGTTGACGCATAAGTAATCATACCACATCTCCTTCTTTTTATATGGATACATTCTAGTATCAGATTGTTTTCCCCCTACCTCAATTGGTCTCTGGTTGAAAGTTTGTTTCCCCCCCCCCTTACGTCAATTGGTCTATGGTGGTGGAAAGGTGTCTCATAAGCAATCATACCACATCTCCTTATTTTCATATGGTTACATACTAGTATCAGATTGTTTCCCCCTACCTCAATTGGTCTCTGGTTGAAAGTTGTCTCATAAGCAATCATACCACATCTCCTTATTTTTATATGGATACATTCTAGTATCAGATTGTTTTCACTCTACCTCAATTTGTCTCTGGTTGAAAGTTGTCTCATAAGCAATCATACCACATCTCCTTATTCTTATATGGATACATTCTAGTATCAGATTGTTTTCCTCCTACTTCAATTGGTCTCTGGTTGAAAGTTGTCGCATAAGCAATCATACCACATCTCCTTATTTTCATATGGATACATTCTAGTATCAGATTGTTTTCCCCCTACCTCAATTGGTCTCTGGTTGAAAGTTGTCGCATAAGCAATCATACCACATCTCCTTATTTTTATATGGATACATTTTAATATCAGATTGATTTCCCCCTACGTCAATTGGTCTCTGGTGGTGGAAAGGTGTCTCATCAGCAATTATACCACATCTCCTTATTTTTATATGGTTACATACTAGTATCAGATTGTTTCCCGCTACCTCAATTGGTCTCTGGTTGAAAGTTGTCTCATAAGCAATCATACCACATCTCCTTATTTTTATATGGATACATTATAGTATCAGATTGTTTTCCCCCTACGTCAATTGGTCTCTGGTGGTGGAAAGGTGTCTCATAAGCAATCATACCATATCTCCTTATTTTATAAGGTTACATTCATTCTAATGTCAGATTGATTTCCGCCTACGTCAATTGGTCTCTGGTGGTGGAAAGGTGTCTCATAAGCAATCATACCACATCTCCTTATTTTTATATGGTTACATATTAGTATCGGATTGATTTCCCCCCTACGTCAATTGGTCTTTGCTGGAAAATTGTCGCATAAGCAATCATACCACATCTCCTTATTTGTATATGGTTACATTCTTGTATCACATCGATTTCCCCCTACGTCAATTGGTCTCTGGTGGTGGAAAATTGTCGCATAAGCAATCATACCACATCTCCTTATTTTTATATGGTTACAAACTAATATCAGATTGATTTCCCCCTACGTCAATTGGTCTCTGGTGGAAAGTTGTCGCATAAGCAATCATACCACATCTCCTTATTTTTATATGGATACATTCTAGTATCAGATTGTTTTCCCCCTACCTCAATTGGTCTCTGGTTGAAAGTTGTCTCATAAGCAATGATACCACATCTCCTTATTTTTATATAGATACATTATAGTATCAGATTGTTTCCCCCCTACGTCAATTGGTCTACGGTGGTGGAAAGGTATTTCATAAGCAATCATACCACATCTCCTTATTTTTATATGGTTACATACTAGTATCAGATTGTTTCCCCCTACCTCAATTGGTCTCTGGTTGAAAGTTGTCTCATAAGCAATCATACCACATCTCCTTATTTTTATATGGATACATTCTAGTATCAGATTGTTTTCCCCCTATCTCAATTGGTCTCTGGTTGAAAGTTGTCTCATAAGCAATCATACCATATCTCCTTATTTTTATATGGATACATTCTAGTATCAGATTGTTTTCCTCCTACCTCAATTGGTCTCTGGTTGAAAGTTGTCGCATAAACAATCATACCACATCTCCTTATTTTTATATGGATACATTCTAGTATCAGATTGTTTTCCCCCTACCTCAATTGGTCTCTGGTTGAAAGTTGTCGCATAAGCAATCATACCACATCTCCTTATTTTTATATGGATACATTCTAATATCAGATTGATTTCCCCCTACGTCAATTGGTCTCTGGTGGTGGAAAGGTGTCTCATCAGCAATCATACCACATCTCCTTATTTTTATATGGTTACATACTAGTATCAGATTGTTTCCCGCTACCTCAATTGGTCTCTGGTTGAAAGTTGTCTCATAAGCAATCATACCACATCTCCTTATTTTTATATGGATACATTATAGTATCAGATTGTTTTCCCCCTACGTCAATTGGTCTCTGGTGGTGGAAAGGTGTCTCATAAGCAATCATACCATATCTCCTTATTTTATAAGGTTACATTCATTCTAATATCAGATTGATTTCCGCCTACGTCAATTGGTCTCTGGTAGTCGAAAGGTGTCTCATAAGCAATCATACCACATCTCCTTATTTTTATATGGTTACATACTAATATCAGATTGATTTCCCCCTACCTCAATTGGTCTCTGGTGGAAAGTTGTCGCATAAGCAATCATACCACATCTCATTATTTTTATATGGTTACATTCTAGTGTCAGATTGTTTTCCCCCTACCTCAATTTGTCTCTGGTTTAAAGTTGTCGCATAAGCAATCATACCACATCACCTTAATTTTATATGGTTACATTATGGTTTCAGATTGTTTTCCTCCTACGTCAATTGGTCTCTGGTTGAAAGTTGTCGCATAAGCAATCATACCACATCTCCTTATTTTTAGATGGTAACATTCTAGTATCAGATTGTTTTCCCCCTATGTCAATTGTTCTCTGGTGGTGGAAAGTTGACGCATAAGTAATCATACCACATCTCCTTATTTTTATATGGATACATTCTAGTATCAGATTGTTTTCCCCCTACCTCAATTGGTCTCTGGTTGAAAGTTGTCTCATAAGCAATCATACCACATCTCCTTATTTTTATATAGATACATTATAGTATCAGATTGTTTCCCCCCTACGTCAATTGGTCTACGGTGGTGGAAAGGTATTTCATAAGCAATCATACCACATCTCCTTATTTTTATATGGTTACATACTAGTATCAGATTGTTTCCCCCTACCTCAATTGGTCTCTGGTTGAAAGTTGTCTCATAAGCAATCATACCACATCTCCTTATTTTTATATGGATACATTCTAGTATCAGATTGTTTTCCCCCTATCTCAATTGGTCTCTGGTTGAAAGTTGTCTCATAAGCAATCATACCATATCTCCTTATTTTTATATGGATACATTCTAGTATCAGATTGTTTTCCTCCTACCTCAATTGGTCTCTGGTTGAAAGTTGTCGCATAAACAATCATACCACATCTCCTTATTTTTATATGGATACATTCTAGTATCAGATTGTTTTCCCCCTACCTCAATTGGTCTCTGGTTGAAAGTTGTCGCATAAGCAATCATACCACATCTCCTTATTTTTATATGGATACATTCTAATATCAGATTGATTTCCCCCTACGTCAATTGGTCTCTGGTGGTGGAAAGGTGTCTCATCAGCAATCATACCACATCTCCTTATTTTTATATGGTTACATACTAGTATCAGATTGTTTCCCGCTATCTCAATTGGTCTCTGGTTGAAAGTTGTCTCATAAGCAATCATACCACATCTCCTTATTTTTATATGGATACATTATAGTATCAGATTGTTTTCCCCCTACGTCAATTGGTCTCTGGTGGTGGAAAGGTGTCTCATAAGCAATCATACCATATCTCCTTATTTTATAAGGTTACATTCATTCTAATATCAGATTGATTTCCACCTACGTCAATTGGTCTCTGGTAGTCGAAAGGTGTCTCATAAGCAATCATACCACATCTCCTTATTTTTATATGGTTACATACTAATATCAGATTGATTTCCCCCTACGTCAATTGGTCTCTAGTGGAAAGTTGTCGCATAAGCAATCATACCACATCTCCTTATTTTTATATGGTTACATTCTAGTGTCAGATTGTTTTCCCCCTACCTCAATTTGTCTCTGGTTTAAAGTTGTCGCATAAGCAATCATACCACATCACCTTAATTTTATATGGTTACATTATGGTTTCAGATTGTTTTCCCCCTACCTCAATTGGTCTCTGGTTGAAAGTTGTCGCATAAGCAATCATACCACATCTCCTTATTTTTAGATGGTAACATTCTAGTATCAGATTGTTTTCCCCCTATGTCAATTGTTCTCTGGTGGTGGAAAGTTGACGCATAAGTAATCATACCACATCTTCTTATTTTTATATGGATACATTCTAGTATCAGATTGTTTTCCCCCTACCTCAATTGGTCTCTGGTTGAAAGTTGTCTCATAAGCAATGATACCACATCTCCTTATTTTTATATAGATACATTATAGTATCAGATTGTTTCCCCCCTACGTCAATTGGTCTACGGTGGTGGAAAGGTATTTCATAAGCAATCATACCACATCTCCTTATTTTTATATGGTTACATACTAGTATCAGATTGTTTTCCCCCTACCTCAATTGGTCTCTGGTTGAAAGTTGTCTCATAAGCAATCATACCACATCTCCTTATTTTTATATGGATACATTCTAGTATCAGATTGTTTTCCCCCTATCTCAATTGGTCTCTGGTTGAAAGTTGTCTCATAAGCAATCATACCATATCTCCTTATTTTTATATGGATACATTCTAGTATCAGATTGTTTTCCTCCTACCTCAATTGGTCTCTGGTTGAAAGTTGTCGCATAAACAATCATACCACATCTCCTTATTTTTATATGGATACATTCTAGTATCAGATTGTTTTCCACCTACCTCAATTGGTCTCTGGTTGAAAGTTGTCGCATAAGCAATCATACCACATCTCCTTATTTTTATATGGATACATTCTAATATCAGATTGATTTCCCCCTACGTCAATTGGTCTCTGGTGGTGGAAAGGTGTCTCATCAGCAATCATACCACATCTCCTTATTTTTATATGGTTACATACTAGTATCAGATTGTTTCCCGCTACCTCAATTGGTCTCTGGTTGAAAGTTGTCTCATAAGCAATCATACCACATCTCCTTATTTTTATATGGATACATTATAGTATCAGATTGTTTTTCCCCTACGTCAATTGGTCTCTGGTGGTGGAAAGGTGTCTCATAAGCAATCATACCATATCTCCTTATTTTATAAGGTTACATTCATTCTAATATCAGATTGATTTCCGCCTACGTCAATTGGTCTCTGGTAGTGGAAAGGGGTCTCATAAGCAATCATACCACATCTCCTTATTTTTATATGGTTACATACTAATATCAGATTGATTTCCCCCTACGTCAATTGGTCTCTGGTGGAAAGTTGTCGCATAAGCAATCATACCACATCTCCTTATTTTTATATGGTTACATTCTAGTGTCAGATTGTTTTCCCCCTACCTCAATTTGTCTCTGGTTTAAAGTTGTCGCATAAGCAATCATACCACATCACCTTAATTTTATATGGTTACATTATGGTTTCAGATTGTTTTCCTCCTACGTCAATTGGTCTCTGGTGGAAGAAAGGTGTCTCAAAAGCAATCATACCACATCTCTTTATTTTATATGGTTACATTCATTCTAATATCAGATTGATTTCCCCCTACGTCAATTGGTCTCTGGTGGTGGAAAGGTGTCTCATATGCAATCATACCACATCTCCTTATTTTTATATGGTTACATACTACTATTAGATTGTTTCTCCCCTACGTCAATAGGTCTCTGGTGGAAAGTTGTCGCATTCGCAATCATACCACATCTCCTTATTTTGATATGGTTACATTCTAGTATTAGATTTGGTTCCCCCTTCTTTCATTTGGTCTGACGTGGAAAGTTGTCGCATAAGTAATCATCCCACATCTCCTTATTTTTATATGGTTACAATCTATTATCAGATTGTTTTTCCCATACGTCAATTGATCTCTGCTGGAAAATTGTCGCATTAGCAATCATACCACATCTCCTTATTTTTATATGGATACATTCTAGTATCAGATTGTTTTCACCCTACCTCAATTGGTCTCTGGTTGAAAGTTGTCTCATAAGCAATCATACCACATCTCCTTATTTTTATATGGATACATTCTAGTATCAGATTGTTTTCCTCCTACTTCAATTGGTCTCTGGTTGAAAGTTGTCGCATAAGCAATCATACCACATCTCCTTATTTTCATATGGATACATTCTAGTATCAGATTGTTTTCCCCCTACCTCAATTGGTCTCTGGTTGAAAGTTGTCGCATAAGCAATCATACCACATATCCTTATTTTTATATGGATACATTCTAATATCAGATTGATTTCCCCCTACGTCAATTGGTCTCTGGTGGTGGAAAGGTGTCTCATCAGCAATCATACCACATCTCCATATTTTTATATGGTTACATACTAGTATCAGATTATTTTCCTCCTACGTCAATTGTTCTCTAGTGGTGGAAAGTTGTCGCATAAGTATTCATACCATATCTCCTTATTTTTTTATGGTTACATACTAGTATCAGATTGTTTCCCCCTACCTCAATTGGTCTCTGGTTGAAAGTTGTCTCATAAGCAATCATACCACATCTCCTTATTTTTATATGGATACATTCTAGTATCAGATTGTTTTTCTCCTACGTCAATTGGTCTCTGGTTGAAAGTTGTCGCCTAAGCAATCGTACGACATCTCCTTATTTTTATATGGTTACATTCTAGTATAAGATTGTTTTCCCCCTACGTCAATTGGTCTCTGGTGGAAAGTTGTCGCATTAGCAATCATACCACATCTCCTTCTTTTTATATGGTTACATTCTAGTATCAGATTGTTTCCCCCTATGTCAATTGTTCTAAGGTGGTGGAAAGTTGACGCATAAGTAATCATACCACATCTCCTTATTTTTATATGGATACATTCTAGTATCAGATTGTTTTCCCCCTACCTCAATTGGTCTCTGGTTGAAAGTTGTCTCATAAGCAATCATACCACATCTCCTTATTTTTATATGGATACATTATAGTATCAGATTGTTTCCCCCCTACGTCAATTGGTCTATGGTGGTGGAAAGGTGTCTCATAAGCAATCATACCACATCTCCTTATTTTTATATGGTTACATACTAGTATCAGATTGTTTCCCCCTACCTCAATTGGTCTCTGGTTGAAAGTTGTCTCATAAGCAATCATACCACATCTCCTTATTTTTATATGGATACATTCTAGTATCAGATTGTTTTCCCCCTACCTCAATTGGTCTCTGGTTGACAGTTGTCTCATAAGCAATCATACCAACTCCTTATTTTTATATGGATACATTCTAATATCAGATTGTTTTCCTCCTACCTCAATTGGTCTCTGGTGGTGGAAAGGTGTCGCATAAGCAATCATACCACATCTCCTTATTTTTATATGGATACATTCTAGTATCAGATTGTTTTCCCCCTACCTCAAATGGTCTCTGGTTGAAAGTTGTCTCATAAGCAATCATACCACATCTCCTTATTTTTATATGGATACTTTATAGTATCAGATTGTTTTACTCCTACGTCAATTGGTTTCTGGTGGTGGAAAGGTGTCTCATAAGCAATCATACCACACTCTTTTTTTATATGGTTACATTCATTCTAATATCAGATTGATTTCCGCCTACGTCAATCGATCTCTGGTGGTGGAAAGGTGTCTCATAAGCAATCACACCACATCTCCTTATTTTTATATGGATACATTCTAGTATCAGATTGTTTTCCCCCTACCTCAATTGGTCTCTGGTTGAAAGTTGTCTCATAAGCAATCATACCACATCTCCTTATTTTTATATGGATACATTATAGTATCAGATTGTTTCCCCCCTACGTCAATTGGTCTCTGGTGGTGGAAAGGTGTCTCATAAGCAATCATACCACATCTCCTTATTTTTATATGGTTACATACTAGTATCAGATTGTTTCCCCCTACCTCAATTGGTCTCTGGTTGAAAGTTGTCTCATAAGCAATCATACCACATCTCCTTATTTTTATATGGATACATTATAGTATCAGATTGTTTTCCTCCTACGTCAATTGGTCTCTGGTGGAAGAAAGGTGCCTCATAAGCTATCATACCACATCTCTTTATTTTATATGATTACATTCATTCTAATATCAGATTGATTTCCCCCTACGTCAATTGGTCTCTGGTGGTGGAAAGGTGTCTCATAAGCAATCATACCACATCTCCTTATTTTTATATGGTTACATACTAGTATCAGATTGTTCCCCCCCCCCCTACGTCAATTGGTCTCTGGTGGAAAGTTGTCTCATAAGCAATCATACCACACCTCTTTTTTTTATATGGTTACATTCATTCTAATATCAGATTGATTTCCGCCTACGTCAATCGATCTCTGGTGGTGAAAAGGTGTCTCATAAGCAATCACACCACATCTCCTTATTTTTATATGGATACATTCTAGTATCAGATTGTTTTCCCCCTACCTCAATTGGTCTCTGGTTGAAAGTTGTCTCATAAACAATCATACCACATCTCCTTATTTTTATATGGATACATTATAGTATCAGATTGTTTCCCCCCTACGTCAATTGGTCTCTGGTGGTGGAAAGGTGTCTCATAAGCAATCATACCACATCTCCTTATTTTTATATGGTTACATACTAGTATCAGATTGTTTCCCCCTACCTCAATTGGTCTCTGGTTGAAAGTTGTCTCATAAGCAATCATACCACATCTCCTTATTTTTATATGGATACATTATAGTATCAGATTGTTTTCCTCCTACGTCAATTGGTCTCTGGTGGAAGAAAGGTGCCTCATAAGCTATCATACCACATCTCTTTATTTTATATGATTACATTCATTCTAATATCAGATTGATTTCCCCCTACGTCAATTGGTCTCTGGTGGTGGAAAGGTGTCTCATAAGCAATCATACCACATCTCCTTATTTTTATATGGTTACATACTAGTATCAGATTGTTTCCCCCCCCCCCCCCCCTACGTCAATTGGTCTCTGGTGGAAAGTTGTCGCATTAGCAATCATACCTCATCTCTTTAGTTTTAGATGGTAACATTCTAGTATCAGATTGTTTTCCCCCTATGTCAATTGTTCTCTGGTGGTGGAAAGTTGTCGCGTACACATCACCTTAATTTTATATGGTTACATTATAGTATCAGATTGTTTTCCTCCTACGTCAATTGGTCTCTGGTGGAAGAAAGGTGTCTCATAAGCAATCATACCACATCTCTTTATTTTATATGGTTACATTCATTCTAATATCAGATTGATTTCCCCCTACGTCAATTGGTCTCTGGTGGTGGAAAGGTGTCTCATAAGCAATCATACCACATCTCCTTATTTTTATATGGTTACATACTAGTATCAGATTGTTTCCCCCCCCCCCCCCTACGTCAATTGGTCTCTGGTGGAAAGTTGTCGCATTAGCAATCATACCTCATCTCTTTATTTTTAGATGGTAACATTCTAGTATCAGATTGTTTTCCCCCTATGTCAATTGTTCTCTGGTGGTGGAAAGTTGACGCATAAGTAATCATACCACATCTCCTTATTTTTATATGGATACATTCTAGTATCAGATTGTTTTCCCCCTACCTCAATTGGTCTCTGGTTGAAAGTTGTCTCATAAGCAATCATACCACATCTCCTTATTTTTATATTGATACATTATAGTATCAGATTGTTTCCCCCCTACGTCAATTGGTCTATGGTGGTGGAAAGGTGTCTCATAAGCAATCATACCACATCTCCTTATTTTTATATGGTTACATACTAGTATCAGATTGTTTCCCCCTACCTCAATTGGTCTCTGGTTGAAAGTTGTCTCATAAGCAATCATACCACATCTCCTTATTTTTATATGGATACATTCTAGTATCAGATTGTTTTCCCCCTACCTCAATTGGTCTCTGGTTGACAGTTGTCTCATAAGCAATCATACCACATCTCCTTATTTTTATATGGATACATTCTAATATCAGATTGTTTTCCTCCTACCTCAATTGGTCTCTGGTGGTGGAAAGGTGTCGCATAAGCAATCATACCACATCTCCTTATTTTTATATGGATACATTCTAGTATCAGATTGTTTTCCCCCTACCTCAAATGGTCTCTGGTTGAAAGTTGTCTCATAAGCAATCATACCACATCTCCTTATTTTTATATGGATACTTTATAGTATCAGATTGTTTTACTCCTACGTCAATTGGTTTCTGGTGGTGGAAAGGTGTCTCATAAGCAATCATACCACACCTCTTTTTTTTATATGGTTACATTCATTCTAATATCAGATTGATTTCCGCCTACGTCAATCGATCTCTGGTGGTGGAAAGGTGTCTCATAAGCAATCACACCACATCTCCTTATTTTTATATGGATACATTCTAGTATCAGATTGTTTTCCCCCTACCTCAATTGGTCTCTGGTTGAAAGTTGTCTCATAAGCAATCATACCACATCTCCTTATTTTTATATGGATACATTATAGTATCAGATTGTTTCCCCCCTACGTCAATTGGTCTCTGGTGGTGGAAAGGTGTCTCATAAGCAATCATACCACATCTCCTTATTTTTATATGGTTACATACTAGTATCAGATTGTTTCCCCCTACCTCAATTGGTCTCTGGTTGAAAGTTGTCTCATAAGCAATCATACCACATCTCCTTATTTTTATATGGATACATTCTAGTATCAGATTGTTTTCCCCCTACCTCAATTGGTCTCTGGTTGACAGTTGTCTCATAAGCAATCATACCACATCTCCTTATTTTTATATGGATACATTCTAATATCAGATTGTTTTCCTCCTACCTCAATTGGTCTCTGGTGGTGGAAAGGTGTCGCACAAGCAATCATACCACATCTCCTTATTTTTATATGGATACATTCTAGTATCAGATTGTTTTCCCCCTACCTCAATTGGTCTCTGGTTGAAAGTTGTCTCATAAGCAATCATACCACATCTCCTTATTTTTATATGGATACTTTATAGTATCAGATTGTTATACTCCTACGTCAATTGGTTTCTGGTGGTGGAAAGGTGTCTCATAAGCAATCATACCACACCTCTTTATTTTATATGGTGACATTCATTCTAATATCAGATTGATTTCCGCCTATGTCAATTGATCTCTGGTGGTGGAAAGGTGTCTCATAAGCAATCACACCACATCTCCTTATTTTTATATGGATACATTATAGTATCAGATTGTTTTCCCCCTACCTCAATTGGTCTCTGGTGGTGGATAATTGTCGCATAAGCAATCATACCACATCTCCTTATTTTATATGGTTACATTCATTCTAATATCAGATTGATTTCCGCCTACGTCAATTGATCTCTGGTGGTGGAAAGGTGTCTCATAAGCAATCACACCACATCTCCTTATTTTTATATGGATACGTTATAGTATCAGATTGTTTTCCTCCTACGTCAATTGGTCTCTGGTGGTGGAAAGGTGTCTCATAAGCAATCATACCACATCTCCTTATTTTTATATGGATACATTATAGTATCAGATTGTTTTCCTCCTACGTCAATTGGTCTATGGTGGTGGAAAGGTGTCTCATAAGCAATCATACCACATCTCCTTATTTTTATATGGTTACATTCTTGTATCAGATTGTTTTCCTCCTACCTCAATTGGTCTATGTTGGTGGAAAGGTGTCTCATAAGCAATCATACCACATCTCCTTATTTTTATATAGTTACATTCTATTATTAGATTGATTTCCCCCTACGTCAATTGGTCTCTGGTTGAAAGTTGTCTCATAAGTAATCATACCACATCTCCTTATTTTTATATGGTTACATTCTTGTATCAGATTGTTTTCCTCCTACGTCAATTGGTCTATGTTGGTTAAAAGGTGTCTCATAAGCAATCATACATCATCTCTTTATTTTTATATGGTTACATACTAGTATCAGATTGTCCCCCCCCCCCCCATACGTCAATTGGTCTCTGGTTGAAAGTTGTCTCATAAGCAATCATACCACATCTTACTTTTATATAGATACATTCTAATATCAGATTGATTTCCCCCTACGTCAATTGGTCTCTGGTGGTGGAAAGGTGTCTCATAAGCAATCATACCACATCTCCTTATTTTTATATAGTTACATTCTATTATCAGATTGATTTCCCCCTACGTCAATTGGTCTCTGGGGGTGGAAAATTGTCGCATAAGCAATCATACCACATCTCCTTATTTTTATATGGTTACATTCTTGTATCACATCGATTTCCCCCTACGTCAATTGGTCTCTGGTTGAAAGTTGTAGCATTAGCAATCATACCACATCTCCTTATTTTTATATGGTTACATATTAGTATCGGATTGATTTCCCCCTACGTCAATTGGTCTTTGCTGGAAAATTGACGAATAAGCAATCATACCACATCTTCTTATTTGTATATGGTTACATTCTTGTATCACATCGATTTCCCCCTACGTCAATAGGTCTCTGGTGATGAAAAATTGTCGCATAAGCAATCATACCACATCTCCTTATTTTCATATGGTTACAAACTAGTATCGAATTGATTTCCCCCTACGTCAATTGGTCTCTGGTGGAAAGTTGTCGCATAAGCAATCATACCACATCTCCTTATTTTTATATAGTTACATACTATTATCAGATTGTTTCTCCCCTACGTCAATTGGTCTCTGATGGAAAGTTGTCGCATTCGCAATCATACCTCATCTCTTTATTTTTATATGGATACATTCTAGTATCAGATTGTTTTCCCCCTACCTCAATTGGTCTCTGGTGGTGGATAATTGTCGCATAAGCAATCATACCACATCTCCTTATTTTATATGGTTACATTCATTCTAATATCAGATTGATTTCCGCCTACGTCAATTGGTCTCTGGTGGTGGAAAATTGTCGCATAAGCAATCATACCACATGTCCTTATTTTTATATGGTTACATACTAGTATCAGATTGATTTCCCCCTACGTCAATTGGTCTCTGGTGGAAGAAAGGTGTCTCATAAGCAATCATACCACATCTCTTTATTTTATATGGTTACATTCATTCTAATATTAGATTGATTTCCCCCTACGTCAATTGGTCTCTGGTGGTGGAAAGGTGTCTCATAAGCAATCATACTACATGTCCTTATTTTTATATGGTTACATACTAGTATCAGATTGATTTCCCCCTACGTCAATTGGTCTATGGTGGTGGAAAGTTGTCGCATAAGTAATCATACCACATCTCCTTATTTTTATATGGTTACATTCATTCTAATATCAGATTGATTTCCGTCTACGTCAATTGGTCTCTGGTGGTGGAAAGGTGTCGCATAAGTGATCATACCACATCTCCTTATTTTTATATGGATACATGTACATTATAGTATCAGATTGTTTTCCTCCTACGTCAATTGGTCTCTGGTGGTGGAAAGGTGTCTCATAAGCAATCATACCACATCTCCTTATTTTTATATGGATACATTATAGTATCAGATTTTTCCCCCCTACCTCAATTGGTCTCTGGTTGAAAGTTGTCTCATAAGCAATCATACAACATCTCCTTATCTTTATATGGATACATTATAGTATCAGATTTTTCCCCCCTACCTCAATTGGTCTCTGGTTGAAAGTTGTCTCATAAGCAATCATACCACATCTCCTTATTTTTATATGGATACATTATAGTATCAGATTCTTTTCCTCCTACGTCAATTGGTTTCTGGTGGTGGAAAGGTGTCTCATAAGCAATCATACCACATCTCTTTAATTTATATGGTTACATTCATTCTAATATCAGATTGATTTCCGCCTACGTCAATTGGTCTCTGGTGGTGGAAAGGTGTCTCATAAGCAATCATACCACATCTCCTTATTTTTATATGGATACATTCTAGTATCAGATTGATTTCCGCCTACGTCAGTTGGTCTCTGGTGGTGGAAAATTGTCGCATAAGCAATCATACCACATCTCCTTATTTTTATATGGTTACATACTAGTATCAGATTGATTTGCCCCTACGTCAATTGGTCTCTGGTGGAAAGTTGTCGCATAAGTAATCATACCACATCTCTTTATTTTATATGGTTACATTCATTCTAATATTAGAGTGATTTCCCCCTACGTCAATTGGTCTCTGGTGGTGGAAAGGTGTCTCATAAGCAATCATACCACATCTCCTTATTTTTATATGGTTACATACTAGTATCAGATTGTTTCTCCCCTACGTCAATTGGTCACTGGTGGAAAGTTGTCGCATTAGCAATCATACCTCATCTCTTTATTTTTAGATGGATACATTATAGTATCAGATTGTTTTACCCCTATGTCAATTGTTCTCTGGTGGTGGAAAGTTGTCGCATAAGTAATCATACCACATCTCCTAATTTTTATATGGTTACATTCATTCTAATATTAGATTGATTTCCGTCTACGTCAATTGGTCTCTGGTGGTGGAAAGGTGTCGCATAAGTAATCATACCACATCTCCTTATTCTTATATGGATACATTATAGTATCAGATTGTTTTCCTCCTACGTCAATTGGTTTCTGGTGGTGGAAAGGTGTCTCATAAGCAATCATACCACATCTCCTTATTTTTATATGGATACATTATAGTATCAGATTGTTTTCCTCCTACGTCAATTGGTCTATGGTGGTGGAAAGGTGTCTCATAAGCAATCATACCACATCTCCTTATTTTTATATGGTTACATTCTTGTAACAGATTGTTTTCCGCCTACGTCAATTGGTCTATGTTGGTGGAAAGGTGTCTCATAAGCTATCATACCACATCTCCTTATTTTTATATAATTACATTCTATTATCAGATTGATTTCCCCCTACGTCAATTGGTCTCTGGTTGAAAGTTGTCTCATAAGCAATCATACCACATCTCCTTATTTTTATATGGATACATTATAGTATCAGATTCTTTTCCTCCTACGTCAATTGGTCTCTGGTGGTGGAAAGGTGTCTCATAAGCAATCATACCACATCTCCTTATTTTTATATGGTTACATTCTTGTATCACATCGATTTCCCCCTACGTCAATTGGTCTCTGGTGGTTAAAAGGTGTCTCATAAGCAATCATACCACATCTCCTTATTTTTATATGGTTACATACTAGTAACAGATTGTTTCCCAAACCTACGTCAAATGGTCTCTGGTTGAAAGTTGTCTCATAAGCAATCATACCACATCTCCTTATTTTTATATAGATACATTCTAATATCAGATTGATTTCCCCCTACGTCAATTGGTCTCTGGTGGTGGAAAGGTGTCTCATATGCAATTATACCACATCTCCTTATTTTTATATAGTTACATTCTATTATCAGATTGATTTCCCCCTACGTCAATTGGTCTCTGGTGGTGGAAAATTGTCGCATAAGCAATCATACCACATCTCCTTATTTTTATACGGTTACATTCTTGTATCAAATCGATTTCCCCCTACGTCAATTGGTCTCTGGTTGAAAGTTGTAGCATTAGCAATCATACCACATCTCCTTATTTTTATATGGTTACATATTAGTATCGGATTGATTTCCTCCTACGTCAATTGGTCTTTGCTGGAAAATTGGCGCATAAGCAATCATACCACATCTTCTTATTTGTATATGGTTACATTCTAGTGTCAGATTGTTTTCCCCCTACCTCAATTGGTCTCTGGTTTAAAGTTGTCGCATAAGCAATCATACCACATCACCTTATTTTTATATGGTTATATTCTAGTATCATATTGTTTTCCGCTTACGTCAATTGGTCTCTGGTGGTGGAAAGTTGTCGCATTAGCAATTATACCACATCTTCTTATTTTATATGGTTACATTCTAGTTTACTTACTAGTATCAGATTGTTTCCCCCTACGTCAATTGGTCTCTGGTGGTGGAAAATTGTCGCATAAGCAATCATACCACATCTCCTTATTTTTATACGGTTACATTCTTGTATCACATCGATTTCCCCCTACGTCAATAGGTCTCTGGTGGTGGAAAATTGTCGCATAAGCAATCATACTACATCTCCTTATTTTCATATGGTTACATACTAGTATCAGATTGTTTCCCCCTACGTCAATTGGTCTCTGGTGGTGGAAAGGTGTCTCATAAACAATCATACCACATCTCCTTATTTTTATATGGTTACATTCTAGTATTAGATTGGTTTCCCCGACGTCATTTGGTCTCACGTGGAAAGTTGTCGCATAAGTAATCATACCACATCTCCTTATCTTTATATGGTTACATTCTAGTATCAGATTTGTTTCCCCCTTCGTCAATTGGTCTCTGCTGAAAGTTGTCGCATTAGCAATCATACCACGTCTCCTTATTTTTATATGGATACATTCTAGTATCAGATTGTTTTGCTCCTTAGCAATTGGTTTCTGGTGGTGGAAAGATGTCGCAAAAGTATTCATACCACACCTCCTTATTTCTTTAAGGTTACATTCTAGTATCAGATTGTTTTTTTGTTTCGAGGTCAAAGGTCAAACAAAGTCATATGAAGATCATGATGATATGCAACAATTCGTCTTAGGATATATATCTTGGTTAAAGATTAAAAAAAAAGTTCCTTGTCGGACATGGTTGTACAAATGAACCAGCAAAAAGAAAAAAAAAACACTTTTGAATAATACGAAAGCGCAGAAATAATAAATTTTCTAAAAGCTGTAACCCAAAACCACTTCATCGTCTTAAATATGAATGTTATATTTGCCACTGGACCTTCAACCAATCACCCAAACCCCTCCATCGTCTTAAAAATGAATGTTATATTTGCCAATGGACCTTAAACCAATCATCCAAATCAATCCACAGTCTTAAATATGAATGTTATATTTGCCACTGGACCTTCAACTAATCACCCAAACCACTCTATCGTCTTAAATATGAATGTTATATTTGCCACTGAACCTTCAACCAATCACCCAAACCACTCTATCGTCTTAAATATGAATGTTATTTTTGCCACTGAACCTTCAACCAATCACCCAAACCACTCCATCGTCTTAAATATGAATGTTATATTTGCCATTGAACCTTCAACCAATCACCCAAACCACTCTATCGTCTTAAATATGAATGTTATATTTGCCACTGAACCTTCAACCAATCACCCAAACCACTCTATCGTCTTAAATATGAATGTTATATTTGCCACTGAACCTTCAACCAATCACACAAACCACTCCATCGTCTTAAATATGAATGTTATATTTGCCACTGAACCTTCAACCAATCACACAAACCACTCCATCGTCTTAAATATGAATGTTATATTTGCCACTGAACCTTCAACCAATCACCCAAACCACTCCATCGTCTTAAATATGAATGTTATATTTGCCACTGAACCTTCAACCAATCACCCAAACCACTCTACCGTCTTAAATATGAATGTTATATTTGCCACTGGACCTTCAACCAATCACACAAACCACTCCATCGTCTTAAATATGAATGTTATATTTGCCACTGGACATACAGCCAATCAACAAACTCACTTCAATCTGAAGGATAATCGGGATAACATTTATTTCATTAGTGGTCAACACCATGAACGTTCAAAGAGTTTTCGTTGTGTTTGATAATTGTAAAACAATTCAAACGAGAAAACTAACGGCATAATTAAAGTACAAAATAATGAACGAAAAACAAATATGTTACATATATAGCAACAAACGACAACCACTGATTTACGGGCTCCAGACTTATGACAGGCACATAAAGAATGTGGCGGGGTTAATTTCGTTTGAAGGCGCCAATAGAAATACATCTAGAAAAATCACAGAGGGGACGTGGACAGGTACTTCTACATCCCCACAACAAAAATACACTAAGTAAAATCGAAGAGTACTTGCAGTTACTGAAATTTAGTTCAAAGCCAATAAGAACTAATCAAAAATATCCTGCATCTAAATTATAAAAAAATTGAAAAAAAATCAAACGCATATATTTTTTTTCTTTTCTCTTTTCTTTAATCTAGAGTTTCCCACCCATACTAACCATTGATGTTGTAAAAAGTAAATTATCTACTATATAAATACGGAGATGTGGTATGATTGCCAATGATACAGCTATGATGATCCACCAAAGTTCAAATGAAGTGGATGTAAGAAAGTATAGTCCCAGAATAGGCAACCGTACGGCCTTCGACAATGAGACAAACGCATACCGTTTACAATTTTCTCGCTGCGATGAAGACACGGTCATTGGTGGCCTTCGGCTGTTGCCTGCTCTTTGGTCGGGATGTTGTCTCTTTGACATATTCCCCATTTCCATTCTCAATTTTATGTTCTAGTAGTCGGCTGTAAGAGGCCCAGAATTGAAAAATATCAAACAATTGAGAAAACTAACGGCCAAATTTATAACAAAACAATTACGAAAAAAAATATGACAGACATGAACCAACGACAACCACTGAACCACAGGCTCTTGACTTGGGACAGGCACATATATAATATGGCGGTATTAAAAAAGTTTGGCGCCAGACCCTCCTCCTACCCTGGGACAGTGGCAAAGGTCAGATGGGAAATATTCTTCATATACCCAAATTGATATTTAAATTAGGTTGAGTTGTGACGGCGGTTTTCATTGCCTGCTGGAATGGTGCTTTCAAATTCCCATCATCCTATGCGCTTAATGCTGCATCCTTTTAGCGTCCATCTTTCACATTTCTAAATTCGGAAAAGAAAAAGCTATATTTTGTCAACATTACATATTTAAATAGATATTGAGAGTCTTTATACATATATATATATATATTCTTTATAACACGGCATCGTCTTTTGGAGACGAACTAACAAGAAAACTATGACGATAGCGTATTTTTGTGTCTGAATATTTTTGTACCAAAACCGAACTTATTTCTTTAAATTTTAGCTTTGTATATATTTGTAAATAATTGTTGTACATGTATGTTTCATGTCATTTTTATTATGTTTTTGTTAACATAGAACAGGGTTGATGTCAACTACGAAATTTTTTGTCCACTACGAAACGCGTCAAAATGTCCATATGGCGTATCATTAGGGTCAAAAGTATATTTTGTTGCAAATGCTATATTAGATACCGCAAATGCTCTAATAGATATAGCAAATGCTATAAATAATACTGCAAATGCGGTAATTGTAACTGCAAATGCGACAAATTGTAACTGCAAATGCGACAATTGTAAATGCAAATGCGACAATTGTAACTCCAAATGCAAAAATTAAAGCTGCAAATGCTATTTTTGTTTTAATTGTAGCATTTGCTATTCTCTCACGTATATAAAGGGTCAAAAGTAAATTACTGCAAAAACAACAAATTGTAGCATTTGCACCATTTAAAATTTCATTTCGCAAATGCATTTAGAATAAATTGATTAATCTTCAATAGTCCGCCTACTTTTTGCTAAATGATTATATCTTATTAGAATAAATTTGAATATGTAATCCACCTTATTTTATGAAATGGTGAAATATGGCATGAATGAATAATAAATATTACAATGAATCATTTATTATACATTCATGCCAATTATAAAATTCTATAATGCAGGGGCCTGTTTATCGAAGCTCTCTTAGGATTAGGACGTGTCCTAAGACCAACTTAGGAGACATCTTAGTCCTAAGTGGGTTTATCAAACATGTCGCAACTTAGGAAAATCCTAGGAATTGTCCTAACTTTAGGATACCAATTTAGGTGTCTTAAGATGGACTTAGGATGGTCCTAACTTTAAGATAGACTTAGGACGGTCAATTTATAAACAAACATGGCTGCCGCATATATACGTCTAAGAAGAAGAGCATATAATATTCGTCGGAATAGACTTATTAGGGACTAATATGATAATCCGCTGGACTATCTTGATGACTATGAAATTGTCCGCAAGTATAGATTGTCCCGTCCATTGATAATAGACCTTTGCAGAATGTTTGACAATGATTTGAAACGGCCTACAATGAGATCACGAGCATTCCCAGTATCATTGCAGATAATGGTGGCGTTGCGATTTTATGCAACTGGAAGTTTTCAACTTGTGAATGCAGATGTCCACAATATATCTAAGTCAAGCGTCTCAAACATTACCCGGGATGTAACCCAATGCTTTTTAGCAATTCTCGTGTACGTGCTCCATTTCTTTCTAATTTCATCTACCGTTCTTTTGTGGTCGGTGTTGGTTGCATTTACTTTACTGCAGATGGAATCCCAAGCTCTTTTCTTAGCACCATTAGTTGCAACATTTGAAAGCTTACTAAATTGCAAAGTCTTATCCTTTTCAATTTCGTCTAGGAGAGTCTGTAGTTCAGCATCTGTAAAATTCGGATTTCGTCTCTTGCTCATTTTCACACGTTTTTTTTAAACAGTAATGAAAAAGTTGAAGTTCTCAGTATTTATATGAAAGATGCACGAGATTTCACTTTGAACTTTTAAAAGTATGAACCCGTGACACTTCGAATTCATACTCACTTAAAAGCATATATAATGATTTTTACCGATTATATCTAGTAAATACAATTAGTTTGCAAATTGTTATATAAAACTCAGTTATTATTTTTGTCTTTATTTTGTTTCATACATTTTAAATGTACAATTATCTGAAAAAATATTTATTACCTTTTATTTACATCTGATAATGAGTTACTGATTAACCATATCTTAAAAATTGTAATTATTAGTTGAATTTGATATCAAATTTTATTTTTAAATGAATTTTTTTTTCATTTTCTTCTACGCCAATACTTAGGACATCAGTTAGGACATCCTAGCTAAGATAATCATAAGATAGCTTCGATGTGCATGCTGAGACGTGTCGTAAGTCGGTCCTAACTTTATCCTAACTTCTGTCCTAAGAAATTCTTAGGACCGATCTTAGGACAGTTTCGATAAATAGGCCCCTGGTGTATTAGTCAGTCATCTATGCAGTGTCAATTATTGCAGAATGATATACCCGAAACTAGCCAAAGATCAAGGGATTCAAGAACTTTTTTAACACTTTGTTAATATCAGGCACCGACCATTTATGTTCTTCTCTTTTACCGGGTTGGTTTAGGGGTGGTGGGGGGGGGGGGGGATTTTAACCCTTTTCTCGATTTAATAAATTTGGATATTAGTTATTGATGAAGGAAAAAATATTTCAGTAATAAACACAATCTTTATTTATGAAACATAATATACAGTTAAACTGGGACTGAGAAATAGGGCCTGGGCCCTGACATCAAAAGTGTCCTAAGATTTGTCTTAAAATATATCTTGGGACAAATTATAGGACAGACCTAAGACAGTCTTATGATGTATCTCAGACTGTGCATCCATGGTATCTTAAGACAATCTTAGGATAATATTAGCAGATGCGTAGTCCTTAGTGATTTTTTTAGTTGCCGTATATTGCCAAAAAAACATGAAACCCTGACGGGTTAAAATGTGACAAGAAACATAATACATGATAAATGTTTTATAAAGTGAAGTTGTCTATATATATTGACCAATGTGGACCTTATTTTCGCTGTTCCATAGATTGCTTTATATAGTCTACAACACTAGACAAAATATCTTTATTGGGATCTAGAATAGTTTTAAGTTTAGAGTTTGAGTCAAGCTGGTTAAAATTAGGATAATGGGTTTTAATTGCATTTATAAGGGAATGTCTTACATTACTGTTAATTTGGCAATGAAGGAAAAAGTGTTCCTCATCATCTAAAATTTTACAAACTTTGCACAGTCTGTGTTCTCTTTGAATTTTTTTATAACGTCCTAATTCAATTTCCAAATTATGATCACTTACACGTAATTTTGTTAAAAGTTGACGACTATTAAAATTGTTTAGATTGTGCAAGTAGTCCTCGAATTTAATTTCATTTTTAAGTTTACTATAAAGATAAAGTTTTGAACTGTTATCAATATTTGAAAGTTTTTCAAGAGTGATGTTATGATACTTTTCCTGCACAATATGTTTAAAAGTTTTTTTGAGTGAATTTTTTATAAGTTTAAAAGGTTTATCAAAATCAACATATTCTTCTTAAATTCTTTAAAAATATGCTTGGCAAAAGTGTACCAAGTATATATTCCATCTTCAGACATAGACTTATTTACTGCAAAAGCTTCTTTAACAAGAGGGTTTATTTCGTGGCAGTTTATTCTACAAAAATATAATAAAACTTGAGTTTTAATAAAGGAGTCAAGTGAACTCAGAGTTTGCAGCTATATTACATGAGTTTTTTTTAATTCTAAGAACAGGTTTCTCAAAGCTGAATCTATCTGTCAATGATAAAATATCACAGTTAGTTCCATGCAAAGTGGCTTTATTTATGGCTCTAAAAATTGAGTAATAATCTTCCATAAACCAGATCTCGCTATTATATAAAATTATGGGTTTAATGAGTGAATCAAATAATTTACATGATAAATCAACAGGGACATGATGAAAATTAGACATATATTTTTTTAATGAAAATAACGCTTTAAGCGCTTTCTTGGATAGTTCATGTGTAGATCTCTTAAATTTTCCTTTATTATCAATAATGTTCCCAAGAAAATTATACTCTTAAACTTCAGTTAACTGATTTTGTTTATAAAAAAAATTGACTCAAAAGAATTTCTAGAATGAAAAATCATAATTTTTATTTCATTTGTATTTACAGTCAGTTGCCATTTTTAGCAATATTTTTCCAGTTTGTTCAAAGCAGATGGTAAACCGTTTTGTAATTTTGATAATATTAAAAGATCATCAGCAAAACTAAGACTACTTATTGTTGTTTTATCTAAGGACACAGGATCACATGTCCCATCAAAAATTGAATGGAGA
Organism: Mytilus edulis; assembly: GCF_963676685.1. Lineage (NCBI taxonomy): Eukaryota > Metazoa > Mollusca > Bivalvia > Mytilida > Mytilidae > Mytilus > Mytilus edulis. Next base: position 57,768,307 of record NC_092355.1, on the reverse strand, counting down.
TCATTAATAAAACAATTAAACAATGTGGGGCTCAAACTGTCCCCTTGTTTGACCCCTTTATTATTTAAAAAAATTCAGATTGTTTATTATCTATTTTAACTGAAGATTCACAACGATATAAACATTTTAACAAGTACATGTATTTATGTTTCTTGTAACATGTGTATATTATATTTGCATTTTAACCCGTCAGGTCAATTAAACTTTAAACATTTCTACATCTTATGGTATTTATTTATATTATATGAAATAAGTACCATAAGATATTATAAATCAATCGTGTAGTTATTTGAAAATATTCTTTTGACAAATATTGATTTTAGTCGAGATGATAGGACATTTTTTGAGTGAGAACTCACTTTTAAACATTTTAAAATTTAAAATAAAAAATTATACTAAATAATATGAAATAAAATAATATTTACAATATATAAAGAAAATCTTTAATAACAAGAAACATACAATACATGATTATAAAAGTTGATAATAAAAAATAATAATATATATATAAAATGACTGAATAAATAGTCAACGATAAATCTTATGGTTCATATATTTATGATACATATAGCCCTAGATATATCAATATATATAATTATTGACCAATGTACTTTATTTTCGCAATTCCGTTAATATATAAAAGTTTTACGCCTTTTTAAAATCAAATGACCGCGGTTTTGGCGCACACACGTACCATATTTACATCTGATAATAAAAACACTTTGAGATTATTTTGGTCGTCAATAGAAAATATGGTGCAGTATTTCAAAAATCAAGGTCAAAGGTCGCATGCCGTTTTCAAGGAAAAACAAAATTGAATAGCTAATGCCAATTTGAATAAATACCCTGTTTACAGAAGAACGATCGACAAATTGAATCTATTTTCTTCCTTATTCAATTTTCATCTACAAAGTGGAAATCTATTAGATCATTAAATGAGTTTTTTCGACTACACGTATGCGACTTTACAAAAAGGGGATAGTTTTCAGTTTAAAATGATGTATTTTTTTCAAGTTATAAGAACAACGGCCGTCAAAACTTTACAAAATTGATTGAATATTCCATATAAAGCTAAATCCAGTGTTGTCAAATCAGGGCCGTAACTAGCCACTTTTAATAGTGAGGCAAAATATATAAATATATATATATAAATTTTGGGCGAGGGGTCTGGGGCCGCTTAAGGCCCCCAAAGGCTCTGGGAAAAATAACGCTAAATCGTGCATTCTGAGCGTTTCCCAGAGTCTTTCTTGCATTGAAACGGCTTAATTAATTTTTAGGTCTCGGTTATTGTATAGAAAGGTATATACTATGAAAATTAGAGCGAGGGGCTTTGCCCCAAGCTCTTATTTTCATAGTATATACCTTTCTATACAATATCCAATTTAGCACATATTTACAACTTGAGTAATCCTGTAATTAGTCTTTTGATATGTTTTGGCTGACTGGATGTAGCTCATTTACGTAGTTTTGTAAATCTACTCACTATAATATCATTGTAAAAATGGGATTTCAAAAGGCCCTTGACTTTAGAATGTAAAGAAGGTAGCTGCTGGTGTAAGTATGTTTATTGATATGAACGAAGCGTTGTTTTACTATACATGTACTTATTTACATGGTAAGATGACAAAATGAATTGACCAAGAGCAGACAATTCTTAAATTGCAGTGAAAGCTTTACATTCTTGAAAACATTTTTTTTATTTCACATAAAACCTAAAACTATCACAAACAGTTGGATCCCTCTCCCACATCTTTGGTTGAAACACCTTTTGAAAATGGCTGGATCTGCCCCTGGTATGTACCCATAGGTAGTCTAGTGGATAGTTTATATGCATGAAATATTTGTCACTGGACATGAGGCAACCAATTATCGACCAATTTATGACTAAATATATCAAATTGCTTTATTAATAATTTCCCTTCAAAAGATTCATGGTTGACTCTTTTTGTGTACAAAGTAATTGCATGGAAGATAAAGGATTACAAATTTTAGATTGAGTTGTACTTTAATCAAGGTATAAAACACCATTATTATTACCCTTTATTTAAATGAAAGAAACTTATTTAATTGTCAAAACAAAATTCACGGCCGACACTCGGCTAACCGAGAGATTGGTCGGTTAATCTATATTGAGTATGCGGCTATATCGGCAGTGGGTCTGTTAATCGGGTTGGCTAAAGTCTGTTAATCAGGTGTTATCGAGAAAATCATTGAAAACTCAGAATGTTTCATTGTATAACCTTTTAAATATATGTTTATCATAAAAAATATTTATGTCTGACAAAACTATTCAATGTACTGAACCCAGTGGTGTAATTATTATTTTTCTAGCTTCTATGTACGATCTATAAAATAAAAAGGCAAATTACTCATCAGTAAATTTATACACATTTTACACACACAAAATGTACACAAAATGACACTTGGGTTGAATTTACTTGCATGCACTATTTTGAACATCGAAAAAAGACAGGCATTATGAGTGTTAACCAAATTGATATCATTTTGTGAAAAATCTACACGAAAATCTGTATTTTGGTGACATAAATCAATCTTTATTAAAAACCTGGTCTGTTAATGGGTCGGATGTATAAAACCCGGTCTGTTAAGTAGTCTGTTAAGAGTTATGAATGACAATAAAAGTATAATTTTACTACTTTATGGTGTGTTCATTTGGTAGGCTCAAGACGAGCGGCTAAAATATACGGAAACAACACTTGAGCAATGGAACATAAAATATATACGGAAACAAAACATGAGCAATGGAATATAAAATATACGGAACAAAACACATGAACAATAACAATGTAGGCAATGGATATTGAAAATTAATAAAAATGGTTTCAAAAAGTGTTAAATTAAAGTAAAATTGATTTTATCCGAGAATGGTCGCATATATCATGTGGATTCTGTTTAATTGTCATGAATGACACCAATGTGTCATCTACATTGGTAACCAGTATATAAATCAGAGATTAACGTCGTAATGTAACTAAACATCAGTATATTGGGATGCCTAAATATAAAGAATAGAGAAAGAATAATGGGTAAGATAAATAAAATGTAGAGTAAAGTAACATAACCATTTAAAGAATACATAAATAAACAACACCCCCCAATCCGTACCCTCATGGTATACACGAGAATCCGGATGGAGATACAGAATACAAAATAAAAGATAAGGACAGTAGAGAGTGATGCATTGCTAAAAAGGAGAAGAAAACAAATTGTTTAAGAATAAAGACATGAAACCCCCCTGGGTGTTGAAACAGTAACGGATTGCGATGTACTCATATTGGTGACAAATGCTTGACGTTTACATGTGGACACCTGCAGTTCTCCTCTGCACATATGTAAAAAAGGAACTAAACGGAATAAAATGAATTGTATTTTAATACAACCAAATGTAGCTGCATTCGCTCCTTTCCATTTATTTCTTTAGAATGATTTGTAAACAACAGATGATTAAGTAATACAAGAAAAAAAAACCAATTGGATGATGCTGAGGAATTAGAATTAAGGTGGTACCGAACACTTTCACTAAAATCAATGTGGTTCGTTTAATTTGGATAAAATTTTGACAAAGTATTTAATTTGAACCTTTAACAGAAATATAAAAATTTCAAAAAATTTGAACCAACCGTTTTGTCAGAAAAATTAACTGGTTATATAGCAGTTTGACAAACACCAATTTTGATCTTCGAGAAGCTTATTATTCCCTTTACAACACAACGTAATTAAAACGTATCACTGACTTTACAGAGTTATCTCCCTGTAGTGTTGGGTACCACCTAAACGTCCAGTGACAAATGTCATGTGCATATGAAAACGACAACACGTTATATATGTACCCTGTGTTGTATTAGAAAGACACGTTCGATCGGATTTGAGAACATGCTACTTTGAGCAGACACAAAAATTAAGGCTGATTGAAATCGTTAATAATAAATTCATGCATATTCCAGCGACCAACCCAGATCACGCTATATTGAAGTGACACACTCTTGAGTAAAATGCAAAGAAAGTCAAAATAAAAATGCTTTTACTGGAAGGATAGTGTTGCATCGTATTATTATTTTTTGTCGAGCCTTCGACTTTAGTCGAAAAAAGCGAGACTAAGCGATCCTACATTCCGTCGTCGTCGGTGTCGTCGTCGTCGGTGGCGTCCACAAATATTCACTCTGTGGTTAAAGTTTTTGAAATTTTAATAACTTTCTTGAACTATACTGGATTTCTAACAACCTTGGACAGAAGTTTGTTTATGATCATATTAAGATAGTATCCAGAAGTAAATTTTGTAAAAATAAAATTCCATTTTTTCCGTATTTTACTTATAAATCATGGACTTAGTTTGTTCTGCGGGGAAACATTACATTCACTCTGTGGTTAAAGTTTTTAAAGTTTTAATAACTTTCTTAAACTATCCTTAGTTTGTACCAAACATGGACAGAAGTTTGTTTATGATCATAAGATAGTATCGAGAAGTAAATTTTGTAATTAGGTAAATCCATTTTTTTTCGTATTTTACTTTTGAATGGACTTAGTTTTTTGTGCGGGGAAACATTACATTCACTCTGTGGTTAAAGTTTTTAAAAATTTATTTACTTTCTTAAACTATCCTGGGTTTGTACCAAACTTGGACAGAAGCTTATTTATGATCATAAGATAGTATCCAGAAGTAAATATTGTAAAAAGATAACTCCATTTATTCTGTATTTTACTTTTAAATGGACTTAGATTTTCTTCCAGTTAACATTAAATACAGTCTGCAGTTAAAGTTTTCAAAACATTTATTAGATTCATTCACTATCCTAAATTTTTACTAAACTTGGACAGAAGCTTCTTACAATCATAAAATAGTATCAAGAGGAATATTTTTTATTGATTTTTTTCCTCATTTTTGTTGAGCCTGCGATTTACAGCAAAAGTAGGCGAGACACTGGGTTCCGCGGAACCCTTACAATATTTTTTTTTACTCAAGAACATCTCATTTTTAACATTTTCAATGGGAAAATATAAAGGTAGCACAACTATTTTCGTGGCTAAATAACTCTTAACTGACACAATTTCAATTGTCCAACCCATTAACAGACTTTATTCACATAATTTTCACTAAAACGTGGTATTACTCACGTTATGTTTCAATTATGAAATATTTACTAATGTCAATTTATATTTAAGAACCAAAGTAGTATTTTGTGTCTTTTAAATGATATCTAAAATTGTTTGTTTCGCCTTTTATTAAAAAATTGCTATGCATGTAATCATAAATACTACGTACTTGCGCGACGCCTTTTACTTTTACTGAAAACTGCGCAGACTATGAAATGTTTTTAAAGGTGGAAAATGTTCTTTGATAGATATCATTTTGTCAGACACTTTTCTTTTTTTGATTTAATTCTTATAATATTCCAAAAATCTGTATATTTGATCGAGTTTAACATTAAATTGTGCGTTTTACTCTTAACAGACGTATAGCTAACCCGATTAACAGACCCACTGCCGATATAGCCGCATATATATACTCAATATAGATTAACCGACCAATCTCTCGGTTAGCCGAGTGTCGGCCGTGAAATTTAGATCAAAAGATTGATTAGTAGGATGTTAAAAATCTGTTTGAAAACTAATTACAAACTATTTAGTTAAATTTGGAACACATCATTTATTTCAAAATAGCCAGTAGCAATTTTTGTTCGAATATCTTGATTACAATACAATGAAATCTTACCCTTTTGGTCATTCATGCGTAGTTACTTAGTACACGGAAAAAGTATGTACTATGAAAATTAGAAGGCAAATTCAAGCAATGTGATTGGACGAGAAGTTGTAAGTATGTGCTAAATATATGTAGGATAAAGCAAAAATCGTAATTCTCATAATTTTTGATACCGTATCTGTCTGTCTGTCTGTTCTTGTCTTGTATTGTGATTAGGCATTGGTGATTTTTTATGACTAGATTTAAATATAGTGACATTGCAGTATTATACTTTAAGTACTATAGTACTGCTTAAGTCTACACTATAGGGACCATCTTCACCTTGTTTTACGATCTTTTACGGTATTAATGATTCTTTATAAGTATTGTTGAAGACCATCCGGCAACTATCAAGATGGAGAGTAGGAACACAAACTTTGACCATTGATCATTTGTATTTTTTCTATGCATTGACTTTGTGTGCGATTATGTCCCCATACTCCTTTATTATCTGTTAAAGGGTCTCAACACGACTCAATGCAAGTTTAACCTTTCAATGTAAAAGGTTATATATGGCAATACCTTGTTTTTTTTCTTCAAATTATTTGAAAACCGGGAAATATGTGACCTTACTTTAATTCAAACCATGTCAGCTATCTAGTTTTATTTACAAGAAAACAAACTGTTTTGTATTCTTTGATATCAATTTCAATTATCCATGCAGAAAGGACGTTTTTTTTTTGTGTCCACTGAGTAGCATCGCATGTTCTTAGAATATATTTCTCGCACAATTCTGGACATCGGTGGACATGCAACATTGCAAAACCACGTTTACAAATGAAAATCAACATTCAGACTATAGCCATAAAGTAGGACAATAAATGAACAAAAGACAAACCCGGAACACAGAAGTACAAACAATAGACCATCAACTCTGAAAACTAAAAGGAAAATAAAAACATGGATAGCGAAAAACATCCAGGGTATACACCAGAGAGTGAAGAGATCTTGCTACTTGCAAGACACTTTTCGTGAAAACAATTTGATATGAAAACAACCTTTTGTTTCATTTTTTTTTTTTTTTTATTTTTTACATGAGGCATTTGCCTCATTTGCCTCAATGTAGTTACGGCCCTGAGGTGGGGGACGATTTCGCAGATAATTAATTATATTGATGTGCCATTTGTATGCAAGAGTGACATTTGGTTGTATTATGTGCTAATTCGAAAAAGTTATGCGAGTATTCTCTCCCCTTAACAGGTTCATTATTTTATAATTAAGTTTAGGTTTCTGATATAATTTTGAATAATTACAAAATGTATCAATTCAATATATTTCAGTTTTTGTTATTGGTGTATCAAAAACATTGATGTACGAATATAATTTCATAAATTTGAAACGTTTAAAATGATTACATACCAATATAAAGAACCGTTCATCATTTTTGAAAAAGACTATGAACGAAAATCGAATAATATATCTTCCCTTGGTGACAGATTGATTGGGAAATGAACCATCGTAATATAATGGTAATCATAGAGAGGGACCAGCAAGCAATTTTTAATTGTAGCTTATTCAACGTTAAAACAATTCTCCACTATAAACGAATGTTACTTTATACAAATATAAGAACTTTGTTAGCTAAATCTACAAATTTTATTAGATATTATGATTTTTTATTGCAATAGATTAATATGCTAATTAATTTTTTTCCAGAACACGTTATAGTTATATCTAAGCCATATAAAACATGTATTATATCTGGGACTATAATACTTATAATAGTCCCTGATTATATCATTATATTCTCTGTTAATATGCATCCTTCTTTTATTATTAAAAGTCTTGTTTTTCTTAAACACTTTACACCGTATATCGGCACTGTCGATAATCTTTCAAAAAGCAAATTTAAGTTTCAACCTTTAAAACGTGTATGTCTGATAATTTGACCTCATGGCAAGAAATTATATACAATAAACATTGGTCACGCACGACCGATTCCGATGTAAGACACGTGCCGTTACAATAGCCAGTTTACACGCATCAGCGCACACAGGTTTGTCGACTAGGCCAGTTGATTGGAGGAAAGTTACCGAAAACCACGCCTACCTTTAACTAATACCCAATCAAATGCCTTTACAGAGATTTTGTTGCGTATTCAATATTTGAAAAAGTTTAGACTCTTAATTCAAACTTAGAAGTAAAGAATATGCCCGTAATGCAATTTGTCAATAAATTTTATACATTATTTCACGTACCTAGTGAGGAAAAAATACAAATTTGAAAATTTGAAAATTTGCAAATTACAAATATTTCCAAATCCTCGATTATGCCAAGGAATTGTATATTTAAATATACAATTCCTTGATTATGCTAATAACGGAATAGAAACTAAGTGGATATCATATATGAAAAATGTTTTTGATAATTACGATCTGATCTGCGGTATGATTATGTTCAATATATAATGCACAGTTTGAGATAAATGGGTGTCATTGTGTAAAACAAACCCAAAGACCAGTTTCAACAAGAATGATTTGCTGTTATTACAGAATTGCAAAAAACTTAATGTTGTTGTATTTTTAAAAAGAATTAATAATTTGAAAACTAATTTTCATAATGACATATTTACCTTACTAAATTCATTTATATATTATGCAAATATAGATGTGGTAGTCAGTCGCCAATTGCCCATTGAATCTGGAAGGTGACAGGATTTAGAGAGAGAAAACATAATCTGCCGTCTCTGTGACACAAACAACATTGGTGACGAGTACTATTACATTATGAATTGTAGAACATTTTAACTATAGAAAGAAGGAAATTTTTACGGAACTACTGTTAGTCAAAACCCTAATATCTTTAAAGTTGATCAACAGTTAAACTAACAAATAATTCCTTTAAACTATAAATTGCACGAAGAAAGCCTACGAGTAAAGTACAAGTGAATATATCATAAAGATTAAATTTAATCCTGATTCGTCCTTGGAAATGGAAAACTGTGGATTCTCTTTGATATTTACCTGAGAGATCATAAAAGAAAAATCTAACAAGACTTTCAAAAGTTTGTCAAAAAAGAATAAAAATAAAAGATTTTTGTGTAGACGAGTAACAACATTGCATTAGCATGATTAGGAAATTTGACAAAATGAATGAAATAAACTTTTAAAAAGTAAGTATCTTTCTAGTGGCGAAAACCACGCATATCGAGTTACGTCGACGAAAGAGAATAAGTACATTAATAATAATTATGATGTCAATTTCATGAAATTATAGGGTTTTAATCAGAAAATAATCTTAAACACGATTCGTGATTCCCCATGTATATAGATTAAAACAGAATTATAATTTTTATTCTTAGATAAAATTCTGAAATACAAAAGCATGGCTCTGATACGTGACAGTTCAGCGAACACTATTACATGAAATACACGATGCTATTGACCGAAAACAAATGTGAGAGATTCAAATTGTAAAATCAGCCGCTGGACGGTAGAATTTCTATCAATCATTCTGATTTCAACGATAATAAAAGACTTTTGAGTGTAAAAGTATGGTAAAAATACTTTTAATTTGTTGAAATAGCACCTTTTTATTAAACGGAATTCTTGTTAAACTGTTCCAGTCAATGTTACTAGTGACTGTCAGCTAGTCCATTGCGATATTTCACAGCTCTTTTACAAATTCTGAAGAAGAAAAAAAAAACCAATGTTCCCATGGGAAGAATTTTAGTTCCCATGGGAAGAATAAATGTTCCCAAGGGAAGAATAAATGTTCCCAAGGGAAAAAGGTGTTCCCATGGGAAGAAGAATTTTAGTTCCCATGGGAAGAATAAATGTTCCCAAGGGAAGAATAAATGTTCCCAAGGGAAAAAGGTGTTCCCATGGGAAGAAAAATTAGTTCCCATGGGAAGAAAAATTCCCTTGGGAAATTTAGAATTTCCCATGGGAAGAAACTATATACCAATGTTCACATGGGAAATTGTAGTTCCGATGGGAACTTTAAAATTCCCATGGGAAAATTACTTTCTCCCATGGGAACTTTTACTTTTCCCATGGGAACTTTGAATATTCCCATGGGAATTTTTTAATTTCCCATGGGAAATGTACTTTTAATCAGCTTTGTAGACAACAGTGACAACGGTGACATGTTGGGACATATGGGGAAACTTAATATTTTTGATTATCTATCACTTGGGCAAAACATATTTTTGATATCTTGTAAACCGACAAAGTCAGATTTGCCAATCCTGGAATGGCAAATTTGTCCCGCACAGTGTTATATCATAGCCTCAGAGTATTACAATGGTTTTCATAATTTGTTTTAATTCTATTATACAATTGAAACATAATGTGACCAACATTATTTATCGGAAGGTATGCTAAAGGTCCCGTTCAACTTTAAAATTAAGCGCATGATACGCCCTTTTTTAGGCATATTAAAATTATGTAGTATTCACCTATCCCAACAACAGTGTAAAGTTTCAGAAATACGCCCACCTGACATTGTTTTGGTTTGGTCAGACAAGTATTGACAACAACAGTGTAAAGTTTAAATAAATTGATTTAAGCAAACTCAAGTTAATGTACGATAAGTGAAAAAATAAATATAAACAGTCTGATAGTTAAGGTCCCTTAAGTCAAGAACGACAGACACATTAATTTTAGTCAATACTAAAGTTGTGATTAATTTCATAAGAAATGTTGAAAGCTACTAGTAGTTTTGTACAGAGTGTTCACATATGGACGAATAAATGGATGGACGGATGTTTATAACTCTGGTTAACAAGTAGCTGAAATCAGCGTGTATCTAACGCGTAATGACAATTATTTAATAGCCTCACTTTCATAGACTCCTCTTTACACATTCTTCGTTAATTCCTTGGTCTGTCAGATAATGGAACAAACTACATAAATCTATGTTAGTTTCCTTGATACCCTTTCTAAGATTGTATAAATTGTTTATTTATTCTCGTCCTTAACATGCATGAACTATTTGCCACTGAACTTAAAGCAAACAACAATCACTTTAACAAACAACCATACACGAAAGGGGGAAGTCCTACATGTAATAATGTTCTAGTTTCAAGGTGAGCTCACTCAATTCGGGTACACATTTTAAATGAATGATAAGTACATTAGAAAAGGGGGATATAGAACTTGTTTTTTCCCTCGTTTAACTGCTATCAGAAAAGGGGGATATATAACTTGTTTTATCCCTCGTTTCACTGCTATCAGAAAAGGGGGGATATAGAACTTGTTTTATCCTTCGTTTAACTGCTATCAGAAAAGGGGGGATATAGAATTGTTGAAGAAATGTTTCCTTGACTCATGTCAAAAATAAAATAATTGATAGTAATGGCAGATAGTAATGTTTGCCTGTGTCCATTGTATTGTAAGAATATAATTGTATAAAGAGATAAATTTAATAATTTTTTTTTGGCATGAAAATGTTGTAATCAAACTCTTATCAAGATAGTAAAATCCAAATTACCTTTACCTTTCTTGATGCAAAGCTATACATTGATACACATTGATAAGTACATGCATAGTATGATTATAACCCAAAGGACCAAAATTCAAATGTTTTCTTAAGAAATCAGGAAAAATATTCTTTCCGTATTTGATTGAGAAACTTTTTATTTTTTGTGCATTCTCTAGCATAATGCACATTTTTCATATTTTCATATCGGGTTCTTTTATAGCCGACTATGCGGTATGGGTTTTTCTCATTGTTGAATTCCGTACGGTTGCCTTTGACTGCATACATCCGCTTCATTTGAACTTTGGCGTATGGTTGTCTAATTGCCAATTATACTACAGTTCATTATGATCTCGTGGTAGATGTTCGCCTTGATTGCGGGAGATAGTGGATTTGATTTTCGGTAGGGTCAAACCTAACTTTAAAGAACTTTAGTAATTGTTATTTCTGAGCATAGCACACGGCACTTAAGAGTAATTCCAAATACTGGTCGACTTGAAATCAAAATAATGTGTCCAGGTAGGGTGACATGTCTTCCTGTGTGCTTAACCTTTTCAACTAGCACATTCAAATTTAGCGTGTCGGCTTGTCATTAACATGTTTAAGTGGTTGTCGTTTGATGAGGTGGTTCTTAAGGATGTACGTAGGTGAGGTTAGGTGAAAATTAATAAATCAAGAAATTAAAATTGATACTATAAGCCGGTAGAGCATGCATTAAGGATAGAAATAAGCTAAAAATATTGATAGTTCATGGACCTCCTTTTCAAGATATTTCAGATTTAAAATACGGCGGGAAATGCCTGACTCGGACTTTTACCTTATACATGTTATATTTGCATTGGTATTATTTGGGTCTCAAAACAAAAGAAAGAAAATCAAGAATCTTCTAAAATTTTGGTAAATGACCTTTCATGAGCTATTAAGTCTAATATGAAAAGATAAATTATAGGTGTTATGGGGCAAAATATTTTACATTGTATCGTATGGAAAACACCAAGGAGTCCGAACATTTGACATGCATTCCAAAATCTCACCTAAGTACATCCTTAAATGTTTCTCTATTTTATATATTAGACCGTTGGTTTTCCTGACTAAATAGTTGTACACTAGTCATTTTGTAGCCCTTTATAGCTGTTCGGTGCGAGCAAATACCCCGTCTTGAAAATCGTACTTTGACCTATACTTGTTTACTTTATACACATTGTGGAGAGTTATCTCATTGGCACTCGTACCACATCTTCTTTTTTTATTTAGCATGTTTATAGCACCTCACCAGTCAGACTTTGCTCCATGCATAGCTATATGTACATTTTTTTGGCGGCATTTTGTTCAAGAATATGGTTTTCTTTCTGATATTGTTTAACATCTCACCCCTTATTTTATGGATTTTGTTTTTACATTGTGTCATGTATAGTAGTGTGTTATGAGACTGCCCTCCGTAATCTTTTCTACCATTTTAATTAGGGAGATTACGGAGCCCATAATCCCCTCTAATCTTCTTAAGCCAGCTTATAATCCCCTCTAATCTTCTTAAGCCAGCTTATGGTACGATTTAAAGCAGCTTATGATGCAACTTTAAGCAGCTTATTATGCAATCAATCGGATAAAGATAATCCTTATCTTTTAATCTAGATTAGATAATCCTTATCTTTTAATCTAGATTAGTGCTCCTCAATGTTTTTGTTCCTTTAAGCACATCATTGTGCAATCAATCGGATTAAGATAATCCTTATCTTTTAATCTAGATTAGTGCTCCTCAATGTTTTGTTCCTTTTTTTTTATCCCGATAAGAGTTAACAATTGCTAATTATAATCTATTTGTTTTCGGATTAGAGAACCGAGTATTAACCCTTTTAATCCTGATTAGGATAAACAAATGCTAATTATAATATATTTGTTTTCGGATTAGAGAAACGACTCTTAATTTATATCCTAGATTAGAGGAATCCCTTTTGATAATTAACCAGTTGTTTCCAGACAATCAAAATCCAATTGTTTTCGAACTTAATTAGCGGATCCTTTGTTTGAATAAAGGGAATTAATTGTAACGGAAGGAGAGACAGGCTATTTTTTATTTTTACAGGAAATACTCTACACAACAGATTGCAAGAGAGAAGAAATATTAACAAACCGCTAACTGTATTTTCTAACAAACTAGTTGAGATAAGGATATTTAAAAAAATGAAAAAAGTTTTTCTTTCTTTCTCTTTGTAAATTCTTGATATTATTTTCTCTCTTTTCTCAATTAGTTTGTTTAAAAATAAACACCTCGTTGTCTCATCTATATATAGTTTCTTTAAACACAAAATAATAACACATTTCATGTATTAATCATTTATTTAAAATATTCTAGATTTAGTTAAAACATTTAAATTGTAACCATTTTTTTCTCTTCTTTTTTATTGTAAATATACTGTTTATGTCTCGTTGCACATACATTTTCTTTTGGGTTTCCAAATTAGTTTCTGTCTTTTTTGTCTTTTTATTTTGTTGGATGTATTCATTGTCACTATCTTCACTGTATTCATCTGTTTCTTCTTTCTCCTTATTTTCTTCTTCTGTTTTCTTTTCTTTATAAGAGGTAGACTCGAATCGTACTTTGTTTGTTTTTTCGACATTCCTAAACAAACAAAGTGGAATGTCAGTAGACTTTAGAAATTGGTAGAATTGATGTATACCAGCTGTTAGTTTTCTACGACCAATTGGAACTGTTGAATCACGTATCAAGTCAACGATATGAGTGTTTGAAATAACTTTTCCGTCAATGCAAACTTCACCTTGTTCGTCCCACTTAATAGATGGTTGTTTTTGTAAGTAAAGCAAAAGTCGCAAGGCTTTGTCTTTATATCTAGATGGAATAGTGATATTGATTAACGATTGTAAATCATCATGTAACGGTTTCTGGTCATAAGAAAGATTGTGTTGGTCATTGTCTCGAGGTGGAGTGTCATTTAACACCACTTCCGCTTTCGATTGATCTTCGTTTTGTTTTTGTAAGACAGCCTCGAATTTATGTTTAGGAATAAGAATCATTTCCTTCGTCATTTTAAGTGAGCAAGCACAATCTTTACTACTATAGGAATGAGATTTGATCGATACTTTAAAAGAAGTCTCTTTCGATGTAAACGTTGGGTGTCCTCGGCAGTGATTTTACGAATAACCGTTTTGTACTCCAACAGTTTCTTTTTATTTAGCGGAGATAGTGTAACGACTCCATGTAAAATGTTGTATATACATTCTAGTAGGATCTTAAATTGTTCATTATTCATCGTTTTTATCATTGCGAGTCTTTGTTGATCCTCAGCGGAAGCCAATAAGGATAGAAAATTAACGTGTCTAATCACTTGCTTACTCATAGCTTTTTAAGTATTATTTCGGAAGAAAAACCACACAGTTCTCTCCAATGAATATATTTGTTCTAAGTAAATAAAGTTTGTCTGTGTGAGCGCTCAAATCAATCGTCAAGTATCCGTATTTTTTTTTGGTGGCGAGTTCGTAGGCCGACATGAAATATTTCACCTGACCTGGTAAAATTTGTTTAGCAAGTACGGTTAACTGGTGTTGATCACGATGATTTTTCAGACAAATAATGTAAGATGCATTCAGGGAAATGGTGCGCATGAATTTACCCGGAGAATGATATAAATTCTGAGTAAGCATTAAAAGACTTATGTTTTGATGATGAGATTTTACCGTAAATAAATTTAAAACTTCCACATCGTTCACTGCTGTTGCGAGCAAATCGTCTAAAACCAGAAGCATATGTTCCCTTTTTTCTGACCATGCATCCACTTGATCACTGCTTGGTAAACCTTCATGAAAATTTATATTGTTTATTTCTTTTTCCATACTTGTGAATAATTCTTGATAAACAGAATAGCAATATACAATTTTTACAGGAGGGGTTGAAAACATACCTCCAGCTTGTTTAATTATGCGAAAAGTCAACATAGTTTTTCCACTTTGTGTCGGTCCCACAATTAAAATAGAACATGGTGCTTGGAAAGGTAAAAGCGTACGATCTCCACTTGCCATGGTCTGAGTTTTTTCAGTTTTTATTTTCCCACAAATGACTGAAATAAAGTTTAAGTTCGAGTTTTATATGTTTGATACATAAGTATTTTTTGTTGATTTTTCTTTTTACATGTATTTAGTTTCTTTTTTTATATTTTGGTATGGTTTTTTTTACGTTTTGGCATCCGTGTTCTTTTTTGACGTGTTAAGCTTCCGTTCTCAACCAACAATGCAAAAACTGTTAAAAATCATTTGACCACAGAATATTGAAAACCAACATTGTAAAACCAAATCGTGAAAGAAAAGCCTCAGTTCTACCAACAAATTTCAAAAAGAAAACAAGCTAAGTAATATTTATTGAACGCACAAAATTTCAAACATGAATACAAGAATATAAATAATAAATAAAATTACATACAATGTACAATATATGAAGAAATTAAAAAAAAATAAAAATGTCATATTAAGTGTTCACGTGATTTGATTCTTTTTTCCATTAAACGGTAAACATTGTCTTTTATTGTTTGACTACGTAGTCTGTCCAATACGATCACATTAAGTAGGAAGTAATTGCACACAAATTCTGAAGACATGTTCAGTTTTTTTACGTCTTCTCTGAATTTAATCAACACATCTAAAAGTATAAACGAACGACATGCTGTTTCAAAATGTCTTTCCAAGTGCTCCTGCTCGCTTTTCATCAAACATTCGTGGTTATGTTGACTGGGGTGTTCAACTTGGCAACCAGAACACGTTTCTTTCGTTTTCTTTGTAATCAATTCCTGTAACACCTCGGCAAAAGAATAGATCAAGACTGTAGTTAGAAGCTTCTTCTCCATGCCCGACATGGCGATTGTTCTCAAAACAAATGAAGTTTAGTGATCTTCAATAAAAGAATGTAGAAACACTATACTCTCTTTCAGATTACACAATTTTAGCCACACGTCTCTGTTGATTTTGATTTTTTTACCCTTTACAACGATATGAATGAATGTCTTTTGCTGTAGTCGTCTTCCTGTTTTCTTAATAATTACTCTAGTCTCGTCGTCAATGGTAAACACAGCTTCTCTCTTCAATAAATTTGTGTCGAGGTGTTCGTAATCACATTTGGTTGCTTCTCTCACCAAATCAATTTGACACTGAGTCATGATGACTGTGGTGTTTTTATATACGGTGATTTAAATACAGGTATATTCATGCGTAGGGTCATACCATATTCGTGCATGCATAGCCATGTTTTTTTAATTAAACTTTTCGGATGGATGGATTTGGTAAAATATATCCAGTACACCCACTCAATAAACTAATCCATAATTCAGTGTTTCCATTTTGCATTGTTATATTAACAAGTGATGCTATAACAATTGTTATTACAATAATTATTTGACAGAAATACACGATTTCTGCTTTGGGAATATTTTCTCCCATGAAGCGCCAAGTCGTTTGTGTGCTCTCCGTATTGCTTCTTGTCTCTTCCATGTTGCTAAGTATAATAAAGGAACCACGTCGCTTATCACTCATACCTTTAAATACGTTTTAAAAAAAGTCAATTTTTTTTTCTCTTTCAATTAATTATAGGTAAAGAACACATTGGAAAGAAGATCCTTCTTCCACTGTTCAATTTGCTTCTTTTCCTCACATAAATGATATAGTTTAATCAATGTTTGTTTTTTTAACTTACAAAGATATATATACATTCTCCCTTTTCACTCCTCGAACACGAAAGCGTTATAAATCATCTCTATCTCATTCATTATTTGTATTAAATGGAAATTATGAAAAAAGTCTTAAAAAAGGGACTAAAGATACAAGAATGACAATCAAATTCATAAATTGAAAAAAATAATATCTGACAACATCGAGGATAAAAAAGACGAAAAGACATCGTTTGTTAAGCGTACAGTGACGAATATTACATACATATTCACTGGCACATGATTTACTAGAATACAGTTTCGCACCTCACGTGTATAAAACGTACAGTGACAAATATATCATATAGCACATACATATTCATCGGAATCATTAACGTTTGTTAAAATTACAGTGACAAATATTACATATTGAACATACATATTCATTGGTAAATGATTAACTAGTATGAACTAAAAAAAAAACCTTATTATTTAAAAACACCCAATCATTTTAATTAAAATCAAACAACAACAAGCATACCAACAAATTATACACTCTTTTTTTTTAATAAATTGAGTGGTCTTTAATTTAAATGGACCTTACGCAGTTGTGTAAATCTTTTCTTCATTTCTAAGCGGTGTGTAAATATAAGTGCATTAAAATCACGACTGTAAAAAAAATATTAGATATAAATTATTCGTGGTCTTCATAGAAGAATAAAACAATTGTGCTATGTTACCCAATCTCCATGTTCCAACTGGACAATTTGCTTGATGGTCTTAAATATCTTTTCATACTTTTTTCGCTAGACAAAGTCAGAAAATGTTTTTTTACTTTCTTTTCCTGTTTCTATTTTGTTTACTATTTTTTTTTATTTAGTGTGTGTCTGCATTTAATATATTTTTTTTATCTTGTTTTATATTTGTTTTGAAAATAAAAAATGTACATATTCTCAACTTGTTATAGTTTAAAAGAAGAAAATTAATACAAGCATTAAAAAACTCTCCAACTCTAACTAGTAGTTTGTTTTTTTGTTAAATATTAATAACAAGTGTTTATTGGTGATACTTTGGTGGAATAAAGACATTGAGACGTAAACATACGTGCATAGTGATCAAAGGTACACACTTATTTATTATGGTAAAATGAGGACGGTAAATAGAATTTTATCGTACATTTTCACTGGTTTTAAAATCCTCATTTTTATGTATATTTCTCAAGAGTTTGTTTGGATATAAGTTCAGTATAACACGATGGATGAAGAAGTGAACAATCTTTTGACACCAATTTATTACAATATAGAAAATCCGAGTTCTTTTTCCTCAGCTAGCAAACTTTATCACATTGTTAATGCGGATGGGAAAAAAATTGGTTACCACAAAATAAAGAGATGGTTAAATGCACAAGACAATTATTCCTTACAAAAAACTCCCAGGCGTTCTTTTAGAAGATTACGTGTGTATACAACAGGAATTGGTAACTTAATGGACGTCGACCTAATGCAAGTAAGTAATTTATCACAATGGAACTCTGGATATAATTTTATACTAGTTGCCATCGATTGCTTTAGTCGACGTCTTTGGATGCAACCATCAAAGAGTAAAAAAGGTGTTGACATAGCCAAAGCTTTTGAAAAAATTCTGCAAACAGCAAAGGTAGACAAGATCCGCTCGGACGTTGATGGATGTTTCAAGTCAAAGGTTGTTCAAAAACTTTTCAAGGAAAGAGGAGTGCGACATTTTGTAACTAAGAACGAGATAAAAGCAAACTATGCAGAGCGTGTGATACAAACCATAAAAAATAAATTTTATCGTTACTTTACTAAAAAGAGAACGTATCGGTACATTGACAATTTACAAAAATTTGTAAAGAGCTACAATGCAACACCACACAGGTCCCTAAACAATATTGCACCCAACGACGTTACACCGGAAAACGAAGCGGATGTATGGGTTCAACAATACTTGAATAAAAAGAAATCTCCTGATAAGACGAGTCGGCCAAATACCAAAAACCCACAAAAACTTAAAACCGAAGCAGATTTGAAGAGAAAAAGAAGATTGCAACAGCGGAAGAGTTACAAATTTAAAATCGGTTCTCTTGTTAGAATTGCTTATACGCGACACATCTTTGACAGAAGTTATAGTCAAAAATGGACGGATGAGATCTTCAAAGTTGTACGGAGATTTAAAAAACAGAACATCAAGATTTATAAATTGAGCTCTTTTTATAACGATGAGGAAATTTCTGGTGAATATTATTCTGCTGAACTTCAGGCTGTTGATAAATCAGATGAATCACTCTGGGTTGTAGAGAAAGTTCTGAAAAAGCGTAAAAGGCGAGGAAAGACCGAGTTTTTATGTAAGTTTCAAGGTTGGCCTGATAAGTATAACCAATACATTCCCGAGGAAGACATTCAAACATTATCATGACAAACGACGATATTGACGAGGATCACATTATTTTCTTATTCAACGATCAATCAAATAAGTATTATCCTGAAAATATACCTTCAAACTTCAAGGTTCACCTAAGTGACACGTTGTATTTAGAAGGAAAGTGGGAAATAGCTGTTTTGGATTTTTATTCCAAGGAGAAAATTTCAACTGTTAAAAAAACCAAACACGAACTATACATTTTTTGTGACGTATGTATGGGTGTAAGTCTGTTTCACAATGAGTTTTCACTTTTACGACGTGTATTTCCTACACCAAACAATACTTGGAATTACGTTTTTTCTAACCCTATTTTCGTACCTGTGAAAAAAACTGAAATCCGCGACTTAGAAATACATATTTTCGACGAAAGTGGAGAACAAGCGTCATTTTTAAATCAACGTTTGTCCTGTACACTACATATTAGAAAAAGAAAGGGGAAGTGTCAACGATGAATGCAGACAAAATGTACATTCCAAGCATGGAGAAGTGGTCGAAATATTATCAAAATGTTGTGCAGGGGAATAACAAAACGTATATAACGCACATTAAAAATACCGGACGTAATGGGTCTTTTATGATACCTATTGAAAATCAAAAATCGCCGTCAACCTCGTCGAAATCTAATGAAAAGTACAATATTCATCTAGTTAGTCCAAGTGCGCAAATGGTCGAAATGGCTAAAGAGTCTTTAGAAGATGAGGGTTTGCATATAAAAGGAAAAAAACGTAAACGAAAGACCAGTCATAAGGCAACCAGCAGTGGAGTTGGTGTATGCAAAAAGAAAAGAGAACCAAAACGAGACGTTTTTTCAGAGTACATGAATTAAAAATGGCTTTACTAACATCACAGAACAACTTCACAGAAGCTATTCCGTCACAATTAGAAGTTTTCGAGATACCTCCATACCAGTTAGGAGTTGAGTCAATTTCGTATGAAGAATGTCGGCCTACATCACAAGTAACAGCCTACAACCCAATAGAATTTAATTTGTGTGCCCAGAACGGACTAGAATACATCGATCTCAGACGGTCGAAACTGTATGTTAAGTTGCGTGTAAAACATAGCAATGGAGACAATATTGCTATAGATTCAAAGGTGGCACCAGTAAATGGATTTTTCTATGCACTTTTTTCTCAGGTCGACTGTTACCTACAAGGTTCACTGGTATCATCAAGTAATACCAACTACGCGTACAAATGCATGATGAAAACGCTACTCGATTATGGACAAGATGCAAAAGCATCACAACTAACGAGTGCGTTGTTTTATAAGGACAGAAGTGGACACATGGACTCATTTGATACTAACACGGGTCTTTACGAAAGGAAAAAACTGATAGGTAATTCTAAGAGCCTTGATATGGAAGGAATGTTGTTTCACGATCTTTTTGAAATGGATCGTTACTTATTAAATATGGTTGACGTAAAATTGAAACTTTTCAGAAGTAGACCGAGTTTTTGTCTAATGTCAAGCGAAGACGATGCGGACTATGATGTTGTCATTGAAGATATTGTCGTTAAAGTGTGTAAAATTAAGGTCAATCCAGCTATCATTTTTGCTCATTCGGAAGCATTGAAATCAACGAATGCTAAATATCCCTATACAAAAACAGTAATGAAACATATTACTCTCATGATGGGTAGTACGAATGCAGTGTTGGAGAACATTTTCCAAGACGTGAAACCAAAACGAATCATCATGGGTCTAACTTCGACAAACGCCGTGAACGGTGATTATCAACTTAATCCGTGGAATTTTCAACATTTTGACTTGCAACAAATAACTTTGTACTGTGATGGAGTTCCTGTAGATGGAATTCCTTTGAAACTACAATTCAACGAAGACAGGGGTGCAACAAATGTTGCAGCATACGTTAAAATGTTTGAAAACTGTGGAAAGTGGGGCGGAGATGCGGGGAATGAAATAACTAGATCGGACTTCAACAATGGATATGCTTTATTCTGTTTTGATTTACAACCTCACTTTTCAGATGCCAACTATCTGTCACTGGTAAAGCAAGGAAAAGTAAGACTTGAATGTCATTTTGCATCACCCTTACCAGAAACTGTCTCTTTACTCATTGTAGCCGAAAACTCTGGCTATTTTGAAATAACGGAAAATCGTCAGATCAAAGTAGAACACTAAATTCATACCTAATACTGTTTGTTGTATTTTGTCCTATTTAGATTATGTTATGACACAACCACATTATATGACATTTCTTTTTCTGTGTTTAATATTTCTATTTGTCTAATAAACATTCAAATATAATTCTTTTACTTGTTGGGTTTTTTTTCTTCCTGTTCGTCTTTTAAAATTTCTTCGTTATAGAACTGGTGCATTTTTTTAAGTTTTTTTTTTACATTGTTGCTGGTCATTTACCTGCTTTCATGTAATTTATTAAGTTTGAAAACCAACTTGGAAATTTTGTGCAAGAGTGGTAAACATTCATTTAATTAAATGTTTTTCATCAAAACTTAAACACAACCAAAAACAAACCAAATAAAAAAATATACGTTTGTATCAAACATATAAAACTCGAACTAAAACTTTGATTTCAACGATATGCGAAAAAAGAAGAACTCAAACCATGTCAAAGGGAGATCATTCACTTTTACCTTTCCAAACACCTTGATTAGAGCGCTCA
This sequence comes from Mytilus edulis, assembly GCF_963676685.1. Taxonomy (NCBI): domain Eukaryota; kingdom Metazoa; phylum Mollusca; class Bivalvia; order Mytilida; family Mytilidae; genus Mytilus; species Mytilus edulis. The sequence goes on along the minus strand of NC_092355.1, from coordinate 57,746,394 downwards.
CACACACAAACTTTATTTACTTAGAACAAATATATTCATTGGAGAGAACTGTGTGGTTTTTCTTCCGAAATAATACTTAAAAAGCTATGAGTAAGCAAGTGATTAGACACGTTAATTTTCTATCCTTATTGGCTTCCGCTGAGGATCAACAAAGACTCGCAATGATAAAAACGATGAATAATGAACAATTTAAGATCCTACTAGAATGTATATACAACATTTTACATGGAGTCGTTACACTATCTCCGCTAAATAAAAAGAAACTGTTGGAGTACAAAACGGTTATTCGTAAAATCACTGCCGAGGACACCCAACGTTTACATCGAAAGAGACTTCTTTTAAAGTATCGATCAAATCTCATTCCTATAGTAGTAAAGATTGTGCTTGCTCACTTAAAATGACGAAGGAAATGATTCTTATTCCTAAACATAAATTCGAGGCTGTCTTACAAAAACAAAACGAAGATCAATCGAAAGCGGAAGTGGTGTTAAATGACACTCCACCTCGAGACAATGACCAACACAATCTTTCTTATGACCAGAAACCGTTACATGATGATTTACAATCGTTAATCAATATCACTATTCCATCTAGATATAAAGACAAAGCCTTGCGACTTTTGCTTTACTTACAAAAACAACCATCTATTAAGTGGGACGAACAAGGTGAAGTTTGCATTGACGGAAAAGTTATTTCAAACACTCATATCGTTGACTTGATACGTGATTCAACAGTTCCAATTGGTCGTAGAAAACTAACAGCTGGTATACATCAATTCTACCAATTTCTAAAGTCTACTGACATTCCACTTTGTTTGTTTAGGAATGTCGAAAAAACAAACAAAGTACGATTCGAGTCTACCTCTTATAAAGAAAAGAAAACAGAAGAAAATAAGGAGAAAGAAGAAACAGATGAATACAGTGAAGATAGTGACAATGAATACATCCAACAAAATAAAAAGACAAAAAAGACAGAAACTAATTTGGAAACCCAAAAGAAAATGTATGTGCAACGAGACATAAACAGTATATTTACAATAAAAAAGAAGAGAAAAAAATGGTTACAATTTAAATGTTTTAACTAAATCTAGAATATTTTAAATAAATGATTAATACGTGAAATGTGTTATTATTTTGTGTTTAAAGAAACTTTATATAGATGAGACAACGAGGTGTTTATTTTTAAACAAACTAATTGAGAAAAGAGAGAAAATAATATCAAGAATTTACAAAGAGAAAGAAAGAAAAACTTTTTTCATTTTTTTAAATATCCTTATCTCAACTAGTTTGTTAGAAAATACAGTTAGCGGTTTGTTAATATTTCTTCTCTCTTGCAATCTGTTGTGTAGAGTATTTCCTGTAAAAATAAAAAATAGCCTGTCTCTCCTTCCGTTACAATTAATTCCCTTTATTCAAACAAAGGATCCGCTAATTAAGTTCGAAAACAATTGGATTTTGATTGTCTGGAAACAACTGGTTAATTATCAAAAGGGATTCCTCTAATCTAGGATATAAATTAAGAGTCGTTTCTCTAATCCGAAAACAAATATATTATAATTAGCATTTGTTTATCCTAATCAGGATTAAAAGGGTTAATACTCGGTTCTCTAATCCGAAAACAAATAGATTATAATTAGCAATTGTTAACTCTTATCGGGATAAAAAAAAAGGAACAAAACATTGAGGAGCACTAATCTAGATTAAAAGATAAGGATTATCTTAATCCGATTGATTGCACAATGATGTGCTTAAAGGAACAAAAACATTGAGGAGCACTAATCTAGATTAAAAGATAAGGATTATCTAATCTAGATTAAAAGATAAGGATTATCTTTATCCGATTGATTGCATAATAAGCTGCTTAAAGTTGCATCATAAGCTGCTTTAAATCGTACCATAAGCTGGCTTAAGAAGATTAGAGGGGATTATAAGCTGGCTTAAGAAGATTAGAGGGGATTATGGGCTCCGTAATCTCCCTAATTAAAATGGTAGAAAAGATTACGGAGGGCAGTCTCATAACACACTACTATGTATTCGTTCAGTGTACGTTCACTTGTTTGTATTAATGTCTTTTGATTGAGTTAAGCCATTTCAGTTGATATTTAATAGTGTATCTTTCTATGTTTTGATGTTAGACTGTTGTTTCAAGTAAGGATGTAGGTTTGTATCTGTTTAAACGTTTAAACCCGCTGCATTTGTTTGCACCTGTCCTATGTCAGGAACCTGAAGTTCATTGGTTGTTGATTAATGATGTGGTTCATAAGTGTTTTTCGTTTTATATATATATATATATATATAGATAAGACCGTTGGTTTGCCTGTTTGAATGGTTTTACACAGTCAAGTCCTTTCTATAGCTTGCTGTTCGGTGTGAGCAAAGACTCCGTGCTGAAGACCGTACATTGACCTATAATGGTTTATTTTTAGCTCACCTGGCCCAAAGGGCCAAGTGAGCTTTTCTCATCACTTTGCGTCCGGCGTCCGTCGTCCGTCGTCGTCCGGCGTTAGCTTTTACAAAAATCTTCTCCTCTGAAACTACTGGGCCAAATCAAATCAAACTTGGCCACAATCATCCTTTGGGTATCTAGTTTAAATAATGTGTGGCGTGACCCGGTCAACCAACCAAGATGGCCGCCACGGCTAAAAATAGAACATAGGGGTAAAATGCAGTTTTTGGCTTATAACTCAAAAACTAAAGCATTTAGAGCAAATCTGACGGGGTCAAAATGTTTATCAGGTCAAGATCTATCTGTCCTGAAATTTTCAGATGAATCGGTCAATCGGTTGTTGGGTTGCTGCCCTGAATTGGTAATTTTGAGGAAATTTTGCTGTTTTTGGTTATTATCTTGAATATTATTATAGATAGAGATAAACTGTAAACAGCAATAATGTTCAGCAACGTTAGATTTACAAATAAGTCAACATGACCAAAATTGTCAGTTGACCCGTTTAGGAGTTATTGCCCTTTATAGTCAATTTTTAACCATTTTTCGTAAATTAAAGTAATCTTTTACAAAAGTCTTCTCCTCTGAAACTACTGGGCCAAATTAATCCAAACTTGGCCACAATCATCTTTGGGGTATCTAGTTAAAAAAAAATGTGTGGCGTGACCTGGTCAACCAACAAAGATGGCCGCCACGGCTAAAAATAGAACATACGGGTAAAATGCAGTTTTTGGCTTATAACTCAAAAACCAAAGCATTTTGAGGAAATCTGACATGGGTTGAAAATGTTTATCAGGTCAAGATCTATCTGCCCTGAAATTTTCAGTTGTTGGGTTGCTGCCCCTGAATTGGTAATTTTGAGGAAATTTTGCTGTTTTTGGTTATTATCTTGAATATTATTATAGATAGAGATAAACTGTAAACAGCGATAATGTTCAGCAAAGTAAGATCTACAAATAAGTCAACATGACCAAAATGGTCAGTTGACCCGTTTAGGAGTTATTGCCCTTTATAGTCAATTTTTAACCTTTTTTCGTAAATTAAAGTAATCTTTTACAAAAATCTTCTCCTCTGAAACTACTTGGCCAAATTAATCCAAACTTGGCCACAATCATCTTTGGGGTATCTAGTTTAAAAAATGTGTGGCGTGACTTGGTCAACCAACCAAGATGGCCGCCACGGCTAAAAATAGAACATACGGGTAAAATGCAGTTTTTGGCTTATAACTCAAAAACCGAAGCATTTTGAGGAAATCTGACATGGGGATAAAAATGTTTATCAGGTCAAGATCTATCTGCCCTGAAATTTTCAGTTGAATCAGTCAACCCGTTGTTGGGTTGCTGCCCCTGAATTGGTAATTTTGAGGAAATTTTGCTGTTTTTGGTTATTATCTTGAATATTGTTATAGATAGAGATAAACTGTATATAGCAATAATGTTCAGCAAAGTAAGATCTACAAATAAGTTTACATGACCAAATGGTCAGTTGACCCGTTTAGGAGTTATTGCCCTTTATAGTCAATTTTTAACCATTTTTCATAAATCTAAGTAATCTTTTACAAAATCTCCACTGAAACTACTAGGCCACAATCATCTTTGGGGTATCTAGTTTGAAAAATGTGTCCGATGACCTGGCCATTCAACCAAGATGGCCGCCACGGCTAAAAATAGAACATAGGGGTAAAATGCAGTTTTTGGCTTATAACTATGAAACCAAAGCATTAGAGCAAATCTGACATGAAGTTAAATTGTCAATCAAGTCAATATTTATCTGCCCTGAATTTTTCAGATAAATTGGACAACTGGTTGTTGGGTTGCTGCCCTCCAATTGGTATTTTTTAAAGAAATTTTGCCGTTTTTGGTTATCTTGAATACTATTATAGATAGCGATAAACTGTAAACAGCAATTATGTTCAGCAAAGTAAGATCTACAAATAAGTCAACATGACCTAAATGGTCAATTGACCCCTTAAGGAGTTATTGCCCTTTATAGTCAATTTTTAACAATTTTCATTAATTTGGTAAATTTATGTAAATGTTTACCAAATATAGTTCTCTGTTACTAATGGGCAAAGTTCATTATAGATATAATTGTAAGAAGCAAAATCGTTCAGTAAAGTAAGAACTTCAAACACATCACCATCACCAAAATACAATTTTGTCATGAATCCATTTGTGTCCTTTGTTTGATATGCACATAGACCAAGGTGAGCGACACAGGCTCTTTAGAGCCTCTAGTTACAAATTGTGAGTTGGATGGAGAGTTGTCTCATTGGCACTCATACCACAACTTCTTATAATTATGTAATATCTACCACTATTCGTTGAGCACCAATCCAGCCTCATTATTAAAATCGATTGTCTCCGAATGAAATTATCGGTGAAATTTTACTTACCATGAACGATGGATGACGGATGCAACTAGTGGAGAAAGAATTGTTTTTATCCGTCGATCAATCTTTTCTATTAATCGTGGACAGTTGTTTGTCTGGTCGTTGTTTTATTGTTTGTCTGGTTGTTGTTTTATTGTTTGTCTGGTTGTTGTTTTATTGTTTGTCTGGTTGTTGTTTTATTGTTTGTCTGATCATTATTTTTTGTTTGTCTTACTATTGTCTTTCTTCGACTTCTTAAGTACCAGTCTATTGAAGTTATTGTTAATTTGTTCTCGTACTGAATATACATAAAATATTTGCTACTAGACGTGTAACAAAGAACAACCATTTAATCAATAAAGATGGGAAAACTTCTTCTGTATCTTTTTCACATTTTCTGCATTAGGAACACATCGGGGACGGATTTGATTGTAACTCTCATCTATGGCAGCTCAATGTTTATAATGCTGATGACGTTTCTGCACTTTGAAACCTAAATACTTGTACTCGACCATCCAATTTTGCATAGAATTTTTCCAAAATCCGAGATGATGCAACTCATATGATGAAGACATAATCTTTGATCCGTTTTATTGACGTCTGGAGATGGCATATCAATAACTGCCATTAGCCTTTTGTTAACTCATGCGGATCATTGTAATTTTGCTTAGTTTCTTCTGTTACCATGTCACACATTTAATTCGGACTTCTTTAAAACTTAGTTTTACTGTCCGTATTGTTGGGTGTTTGTTTAGTCCACATTGGCTGAATTAGATGTATAGGGGAGGTTTTAGATCTCACAAAACATGTTTAACCCCGTCAAATGTTTGCGCCGGTGCCAAGTCGGGAACCTATAGACTTTGTAAGTCTTCTTATTTATTAAATTTTGGTTTAATTATAATATGTTTCAGAGTTTAGTGTAGCGTACATTTTGCTGAACTAGTGTGCATTATTGTTTAAATGTCAGCTGAACTCTGCCTCCAAGTGCACGATTTTCTCGATGTTTTGAATAACCATTAGTGGCCTTGGGCTGTTTTTCTGCTCTTTGGTCGGATTGTCGTCTTTTTGACATATTCCCCGTTTCCATTGTAAATTCTATACTTAGCTCACACATGATTAATCCAACAAATACGTTTTCTGCATACTGAAATTGGTTTCATACAACGAAAGAAGAAACGAAGAAGATATCAATGTGACAGCAACCCACCTACATAGAAATTAAACCAACCTCGAGATCAAAGTACGGACTTAATACATTAGACAGAGGTCTCTACAATATTTCGAGTATTTAATTGCCTCGAGTCTGGAAATGATTATCATTGAAACTGAAAAGCTATTTTTTTCTCATACAATTAATCATTAGAAACATTAAATAGAGGTCTTTCAAAAATAATAACAGTTCACAATGTTACATCATCATGTGTGTACCTTCAAGTTCACACCATATTGTCCCATATAACATACAAGTTTCTGATTCACATACTGGTGACACATGTATGATAATTGATATTCCTTGTAGGTATTAAGGATTGGTGAAGTTGTCCTTCATTTACTAAGCTGATATCATCAAAACGTTCCATGACATAATTACGTTGTTATATTGTAAGAAATACAACAAAATGTATAAAGCATTTGACTAAAAAAAGATCTAGGGTATACGTCACTGATCGTTTGATTGATTTGTGTTTGCTTAATGTCCAGTGGCAAATAGTTCACCCAGGATGAAGGACAATAAAAACTAATAATGATCATAGGTACTAGGTTCAGCAATTTACATGTAGATCGACCAAGATAAAGGACGGGTAATTTAGACTGCCACTGAAAAATGACGGGAATGTTTGAAACCGACAAAAATGTTGCATTGTAACAGGCCATTCTAGACCTATTAGACAGTTTATTATACCTGAATGAGACAGCAACTCAACAACACAAAAAATGAACAGCCAAATAGTTTCGTCATAGAAAAACGGTGTTGATTTTAGGCATATATCTATATTAAGGTACATGTAAGTTACTATTTAAAAAAACTAAACTGAATGTTAAAATTATGAAGTCAGTTATCATATATTTGTTCCATGCAACTTTTTGTAGATTTTTTCTGCTTATTTTTTATTTATTTTTTACACATTCTGTAATCTACAATAGTTCCCTAAAAAATGGCATATGATCACCAATTATGTGCAATCATTGACTTCCATGAGAAGATGTCTGGCTATTTCAACCTTGACACATAAATAGGTCTTGTTTAGCTGATCATGGTTTTAATTAGTTTCTTTTTATATTCATCTGCAACATAATCCCAAAATTACTGGAAAAAAAATATAAATTAAGTCCAGACCTATGAACTGACTGAATATTAAAGCTACGTTGACTTATTTGTACAATTAGTCTTGCCGATTATTTTTACTTTTTACTGTTTCTAGCAAAAGTAAAATCATCATTTAAAAGCAATCTCTCTTATAATGATGACTGAAGTTTCATGTTACCCAACGAACAGATCTTCTCCTGCTGATAATAGTTTTACAGTTTTGCTCTATCTGATACTTTCCACATAAAATAAAAAATGGGTAAAAATTGTCATGTAGGGGCAATATGGAGTCGACAGCCGATTTTAGTCTTTTGACTTTTTGGTAGATGTTGTCCTGTTGCTCATTTTCAATTACAGTTTTCAAAAGTACACGTGTACATCCAAATCTGTCAAAAATGATAAAAAGGCATAAAGGAAAATAAGTGGTCTGACAGCTTTTGTCTCCTAGACCATTTAGACTGCAGTGCATCCAGGTAGATCTGAGATTTTCTCACCATCTCTGCAGCAGTTAGATTTTTTTTTATCTATAACAGTTTGCTACGTAATAGACAACACTTCTGTTCACCCATATCTTCTATTGTTAACCTTGTCATTGAATATGGGACAGCTCGGACAAAGTATCTACTAATAAGACCATTTAGACAGTCAACTCGGACCTTCTATAAAGAGACGGGTTAAGGGGGAGCAGGCTCCCTTATAGAGCTACATATATGGCTAACGCATAGACGTTTTGCATGTCCCACCAAAACGTTGGCCCCTTTCAAAATCGTGCATCAGCATCTGAGTGTAATCATGATCCCCTGGTGACATGAACTTCTTTAAACAAGTGGTGGAACTAGCTGCTCCACAAGTGACATGAACTATGTTTAACCTGTGGAGGAAATAGCTGATCCACAAGTGACATGAACTATGTTTAACCTGTGGAAAAAATATTGATCCCCTAGTGCCATGAACTCCTTTAAACAAATGATGGAACTAGCTGCTCCACAAGTGACATGAACTATGTTTAACCTGTGGAGGAAATAACTGATCCACAAGTGACATGAACTCGATAAATTCAGTATGGGAACGAGCTGCTCTACAAGGAACATGGACTCCATTAAACCGGTGGAACAACTACATGTAGCTACTTCGCTTGACACACTAACTCCCTTAAACCCGTAGAAGGACATGCTGCTTCAATTGGGACTTGAACTCCGTTAAACTTGTGTAGGAACTAGCTGTTACAAAAGTGACATTAACTCCCTAAAATCAGAAGATGAACTAGCTATACCACTAATGACATAAACTCCTGAAAAAGGAACTAGCTGCTCTACTAGTGACAGAAACTCCATTGAACCTGTGGAGGAATAAGCTATTCCACTAATGACATGAACTCCTAAAGGAGGAACTAGTTGTCCCACAAATGACATGAACTCCCTAAAATCAGAGGAGGAACTAGCTATTCCACTAATGACATGAACTCCATTCATTATTTTTATTAAAGAGGCTTGCTGCAATAAATATATCTATTGAACATGATTTAGTTGAAGGTATTACTTATAACATACAAGAAGCCATCATTTTTGTTATCGTTAAGAAAATCTGTGTAAAGGAGGAACCCAGATTTGGTCTAATTGTCCAAGTCACAATCTAATTCATTTTCTTTGACAGTGACATCAACGTATGTGACTTTTCACCAAATGTTTGCTTGCCAAGAAAAAACATTACAGGTGTCACTAGTGGACCAGAATATTCTTACCCTTCCAGAGCTCCTGAGATCACCCGTTTTTGGTAAAGTTGATGTTTCTCATGTCTTAGCTTTTCTGTTTGGAGTTGTGTGTACTGATGTTCGATTTTTGATTTTTTCTTCTTTCATAGCCATTGCATCGTCTGCTTTTCTTTAAGACAACGTTTAAATGCCCTTCTGTATCTTTGATCTGCAACTTTTTCAGTTTTAAGAATATTTTTGATGCTTATGGAATGTCCCTTATATATATATAAAAAACTGTATTCAGGCTCCTGACTTGGGACAGGCATACACATACAGCATATGGCGGGGTTTAACATGCAGCGGGTGAAAATATCCTCAAGCAAATGTGGGTTTGTTATCAAAATACAGGTGCATTATTGATATATTATTAAAAGAAAAAAAAAGAAAAAATATTGACAATTTTAATAAAATAATACAGTAACTTATACATGATAAATCATAATGAGAATCACACAATAAAAACACAGCTTGTTTATATGTTAAAATTATGGTGAACATATATATACAAATTTTATTATTAATACTATGTGTACTTATAGATGGTGTCCTATATAAAGGGAGACAACTTTTTATATATGCACTTTTGCAATAAATAAAAATTAAACTAGAGGCTCTAAAGAGCCTGTGTCGCTCACCTTGGTCTATGTGAATATTAAACAAAGGACACATGACAAAATTGTGTTTTGGTGATGCTGGTGTGTTTGTAGATCTTACTTTACTAAACATTCTTGCTGCTTACAATAATCTCTATCTATAATGAACTTGGCCCAGTAGTTTCAGTGGAAAATGTTAGTGAAAATTTACAAATTTTATGAAAATTGTTAAAAATTGACTATAAAGGGCAATAACTCCTTAGGGGGTCAATTGACCATTTTGGTCATGTTGACTTATTTTTAGGTCTTACTTTGCTGTACATTATTGCTGTTTACAGTTTATCTCTAACTATAATAATATTCAAAATAATAACAAAAAAACGGCAAAATTTCCTTAAAATTACCAATTCAGGGGCAGCAACTTAACAACCGGTTATCCGATTCATCTGAAAATTCTAAGGCAGACAGATTTTCACCTGATAAACAATTTCACCTCCGGTCAAATTTGCTTTAAATGCTTTGGTCTTTGAGTCATGTTTTTAGCCATGGCAGCCATCTTGGTTGGTTGGCCGAGTCACTGGACTCATTTTTTAAACTTGAAACCCCAATGATGATTGTGGCCAAGTTTGCTTTCATTTGGTCCAGTAGTTTCAGAGGAGAAGATTTTTCTAAAAGATTACTAAGATTCACGAAAAATGGTTTAAAATTGACTATAAAGGGCAGTAACTCCTAAAGGGGTCAACTGACCATTTTGGTCATGTAAACTTATTTGTAAATCTTACTTTGCTGAACATTATTGCTGTTTACAGTTTATCTTTATCTATAATAATATTCAAGATAATAACCAAAAACAGCAAAATTTCCTTAAAATTACCAATTATGGGGCAGCAACCTAACAACGGGTTGTCCAATTCAACTGAAAATTTCAGGGCAGATAGATCTTTACCTGATAAACAATTTAACACATGTCAGATTTGCTCTAAATGCTTCGGTTTTTGAGTTATAAGCCAAAAACTGCATTTGACCCCTATGTTCTATTTTTAGCCATGGCGGACATCTTGGTTAGTTGGCCGGGTCACCGGACACATTTCTTTAACCAGATACCCCAATGATGATTGTGGCCAAGTTTGGTTCTCAGAGGAGAAGATTTTTGTAAAAGTTAACGACGAAGGACGACGGATGACGACACAGGACGACGCCGGACGCCAAGTGATGAGTAAAGCTCACTTGGCCCTGTGGGCCAGGTGAGCTAAAAAAGGGGAAAACCGACCATGCTGGACCCTCATGGGAAGTCAAGGTCGTTAAACACCACCTTTTTAGTAGTTATTTGTTTTATCATAAATCAGTTTGAACTGTTTCACCTTTTTTTTATGTAGGGATTTTCAGCTTACAATAACTCGATTTTGCTTTTTGGTGAATGCGGTACAGTAGGCTTTAGTTGCTTAAATTCACATGATTTTACCATTTGGGGGACAGTTTACTCATTTAATCGCTCACTATCTCCTTATATTTCATTCTGATAAGTGGTTATTACACAAACAGGTCTCAATTTGTTGAAATATAGAAATATACGGCAGAGTCTGGCATGCTACTGCTGAAATACATGTACACCATATTCCTTCTCTTTAAATATTGAGATCATTACAATATTGAGATCATTACAAGTTCTTGAGTAAATACTCCCTGCTTCAGGAAGAGGAACATTTTACTTTAGTAAGCAAGTATTGCTATTGCAAAGGTGAAACTCAGAAGTTACATAACCTGTTTCTAGTTGTAATCACAAATTTTATATTAAAGACAAAAGATTTGAACATACAGTCCTGAAGTTAATGAAATATTTTCAGAATGGATAAAAATAATCATTTGCATGTTCAAGTTTATATCTATATATATATATATATGCAAAATATGTAAAAAATAAACTGTATATATGCATTATTATATTACATTATCATATGAGGAGGCATACACTTGAAAATACATAAATTTTACAACATTATAGGTTATTGCATAAATATTGTCTAGAGTATTGTTTTATATTGCACGAGCTTGCCAATATTCCAGAATTTTACGAATCAATTACAAAAAGATTTTCTCCATTAATTATATAGAAACATCAAAATTTTGAAATTTTCAAACATTCAAGTAACATAACACTGGAACAGTAAACTTGAGTCTATTCTGTCTTTATTAATCAAACCAATTCCCCCAAAAAAATCTCTGTCTTTACTGAGCAAACCCATTCCAATAAGAACTTCACTGTGTTACTATTGTCAAAAAAGTCTTACACCGCCCCCATTCAATTGTCAAATCAAAATAACAATAAAGTACAGAAAACAAATACATGAAAATAATTGTATAAATTACATGTATGAAAGCTTTCTGTCAAACAGTCTCTTAGCATTGTTGTATCAGATGGAAGGACAAATAGACAGTCAAAGACTATACCTATGTCCCCTGCTGCACGCGGAATATATGGACAGTCTCTTAGCATTATTGTATCAGATGGAAGGACAAATAGACAGGCAAAGACTTAACCTATGTCCCCTGCCGCACGCAGAGTATATGGACAGTCTCTTAGCATTGTTGTATCAGATGGAAGGACAAATAGACAGTCAAAGACTTTACCTATGTCCCCTGCTGCACGCAGAGTATATGGACAGTCTCTTAGCATTGTTGTATCAGATGGAAGGACAAATAGACAGGCAAAGACTTTACCTATGTCCCCTGCTGCACGCAGAGTATATGGACAGTCTCTTAGCATTGTTGTATCAGATGGAAGGACAAATAGACAGGCAAAGACTTTACCTATGTCCCCTGCTGCACGCAGAGTATATGGACAGTCTCTTAGCATTGTTGTATCAGATGGAAGGACAAAAAGACAGGCGACTACTATACCCATTTTTCCTGCTGCACGCGGAATATATGGAACAAATAAAATGCAAAAGTGAAGGTATTTTAGAAACAACAAGAATGTGTCCAAAGTACACGGATGCCCCACTTGCACTATCCTTTTCCATGTTCCATGAACTGTAAAAATTGGATAATTATCTAATTTGCCATTAAATTAGAAAGATTATACTATAGGGAACATGTGTACTAAGTTTCAAGTTGATTGGACTTCAATTTCATCAAAAACTACCTTGACCAAAAACTTGAACCTGAAACTCCCACTTTCATTTTCTATGTTTAGTGAACCGTGAAATTGGGGTCAACAGTCTAATTTGGGTTTAAAATTAGAAAGATCATATCATAAGCAACAAGTGTATTAAGTTTCAAGTTGATTGGACTTCAGCTTCATCAAAAACTACCTTGACCAAAAACTTTAACCTGAAACTCCCCCTTTCATTTTCTATGTTCAGTTGACGTTGAAATTGGGGTCAAAAGTCTAATTTGGCTTAAAATTAGAAAGATCATATCATAAGCAACAAGTGTACTAAGTTTCAAGTTGATTGGACTTCAGCTTCATCAAAAACTACCTTGACCAAAAACTTTAACCTGAACGGACGCACAGACGAACGGACGCACAGACGAACAGACGAATGGAGCCACACACCAGAAAACATAATGCCCCTCTACTATCGTAGGTGGGGCATAATAAAACCGGATTGCATTTTATAGTTTTCTCCTTAGCTGTAGTCTTCTTTTTCTCCTTCATTATTGTTGTAACTTTACTCTGTGGTGTCCACTTTCAAGCTATTGGACATTTGTTTGGTTTCTTGGAAATTGCACCATTATATCTCACTGCTTCTGATTCTCTAAGGGTATTAGGATCCACATTCGTTAAAACTTCCTGTAAACAAAGTGATCCTCTTCCAACATTTACTAAAGCCTGTACCAGTACCCGTATTGTAGGTTTCACTGATCTGTCTTCTCTCCATGTGAACAGTACTTCACTATTCTGAGCTGCTAAGTCGTGGGGATGATTGCTCTGTATATTTTCTAGTGTTGGAATAGACAATCCAATTTCAGCACCAAGTTGAAAAAATATCTGACCAATTTGTGGTGCTAATGCATCCAAAATCTCATCGGTTGGGATACAATCCATGTATTCGGAAGGAATGTCTGAAATGTCAGTATATGAAAATAATTCAAAATAAATGTGACACAGTTTTGTAATTTGGTTGAGTAAAAATAAAGTTAGAGACCTTAACCGACAGAATTCTAATATTTCAATTATAAAAGGGGCATAACTCAGGATAGTTAAAGAGACGCTACCCATTTTAAAGTCGATCTGTTTAAGTGGTTATAATTCTCTACAATTTTCTAAAAAAAATCGGCAATATAAAGGAGCATATCTCCTGAACAGGAGCATATCTCCTGAACAGTAAAAAGTGACGCAACCCAATTTTGAATTCGATCAGTGTTTTGTGGTAATAAGTGGTGTGTTCAAGTTACAAAACATTTGGTGAAGACAAACTAAAGTAAGAAAACGGAAAAAATAGTTATCAAAAGTACCAGGATTATAATTTTATACGCCAGACGCGCGTTTCGTCTACATAAGACTCATCAGTGACGCTCAGATCAAAATAGTTAAAAAGCCAAACAAATACAAAGTTGAAGAGCATTGAGGACCCAAAATTCCAAAAAGTTGTGCCAAATACGGCTAAGGTAATCTACTCCTGGGGTAAGAAAATCCTTAGTTTTTCGAAAAATTCAAAGTTTTGTATACAGAAAATTTATAAAAATGACCATATAATTGATATTCATGTCAACACCGAAGTGCTGACTACTGGGCTGGTGATACCCTCGGGGACGAAACGTCCACCAGCAGTGGCATCGACCCAGTGGTGTAAATAGTTATCAAAAGTACCAGGATTATAATTTTATACGCCAGACGCGCGTTTCGTCTACATAAGACTCATCAGTGACGCTCAGATCAAAATAGTTAAAAAGCCAAACAAATACAAAGTTGAAGAGCATTGAGGACCCAAAATTCCAAAAAGTTGTGCCAAATACGGCTAAGGTAATCTACTCCTGGGGTAAGAAAATCCTTAGTTTTTCGAAAAATTCAAAGTTTTGTATACAGAAAATTTATAAAAATGACCATATAATTGATATTCATGTCAACACCGAAGTGCTGACTACTGGGCTGGTGATACCCTCGGGGACGAAACGTCCACCAGCAGTGGCATCGACCCAGTGGTGTAAATAGTTATCAAAAGTACCAGGATTATAATTTTATACGCCAGACGCGCGTTTCGTCTACATAAGACTCATCAGTGACGCTCAGATCAAAATAGTTAAAAAGCCAAACAAATACAAAGTTGAAGAGCATTGAGGACCCAAAATTCCAAAAAGTTGTGCCAAATACGGCTAAGGTAATCTACTCCTGGGGTAAGAAAATCCTTAGTTTTTCGAAAAATTCAAAGTTTTGTATACAGAAAATTTATAAAAATGACCATATAATTGATATTCATGTCAACACCGAAGTGCTGACTACTGGGAAAATTCAGCAATTTTTATGATTGTTTGGAGGCATGAGTTCTAAACGTGGAAAAATGACACCATCCAATACAACTTCTAACTTTATCTGGGATGCGTGGTACTACGCATTGTGTATAAATTTTATAACATTTGGTTGATGCAAACAAACTCAAGCTACAAAACGGAAACAAAAAATATCCTTTTATATATTTATAAAACGACATCACTCATGAACTGTAGAAGTGACGCCACCCAAATTCGAACTTGATTTGTGATAATAAGCATAGCATATAACTTGTAGTGTAGAGAAATTATAGTTAGAGGGAGTTTTGAAATGTACATAATGGGCGGACCAATAGGACAGAAGTACGTATTGGACATGGGTGACACTTGTGAGTTTGACTGTCCCTCTATTTAATGAACTCTATGCCTAGAGGCGGGATACAATAAGCAAATATTAAAAATTGATGTTCGAAGTAGCAGGAATCAGTCATATTTGAACTGAATATTAAGATCAAATTATATTTGATTTAGGGACGACATCAAAAGATCGATGTAGGATAAAAAACTTAAATCAAATAGTTTGGGGGTGGGGGGTGTTAAAATTCTGCAAGTTTTGTATTTCTAAAATCGATTTTTACATATATCCCTATTGGTATCAATTTTTCCCAAATCAAGGAGGCTCGAGGGTATAAAAATTTCAGAAAAAAATCAAACATTTGTTTTTCATTACAAATTTTATTTATTTCCTTTTGTAGTTGTTACTTTATCATATGGTACAAAAATCATTCAAAACAATCAATTGGTGTTGGCCCCAGATGACTTTCAAAATGTATATATCATTGAAAAATTTCCAAATTATCTCCCTTTGGTGGAAAAATGCCATTTTTTGGCTCTAAAATTGAAATATCTTTTTCAACTCATCGGTGACCTATCTTTTTTAATATAATTTCCATATAAGCTGTACTTAAACTAAATTATTGTCAAATTTTAGCGATTTCTGTAATAAATTTCTTTTTTTTATTTCGATATTACCTTTATTTTTCCTCTTACTTCAACAGAAAAAAAAACACCTTTACAAAAATGTATGCTTCTTTCGAAGGCAGATTGTGAGCGCAAATGAACGGTGACCCCACTTTTTTATTTTATTTTTCTATTAACTATAAGATAAAGTTCATTTATAGAAAAATATAGAGAAATCCTATATAAATGATTTAGACCCGCGAACCCCCTTAAGATAAGAAGGGAGGTGTGGGGGTCAGTGAAAAAACTATGTGAATGAAGTTTTTTTTATCCTACATTGAAATTTTGATGTTGTCCCTTATCAGTTTAAAAATGTCAATATTTATTGTTAAAGGCAAAAGCAACCAGATGCTCTGCAGGGCGTAGCTTTATACGACCGCAGAGGTTGAACCCTGAACGGTTGGGGCAAGTATGGACACAACATTCAAGCTGGATTCAGCTCTAAATTTGGATTGTGATTAAATAGTTGACACAGCATAGGTTTCTGACACAGAATGAATGTGTTCTAATGAACTTAAATTTTTTGTTTTCTCTTAGAGCAATTCACTATGCTGTTGAATAGTAATCCTCTCAAAAAAATGTTTGAAGAAATTTTCTTTTTATTTATGAAATTTCAAATGAGAAAAATTGAACCCAATTTTTTTAATCACATCCCTCTTTCCATTATTCCAAAACTAATCTCAATTAAAATATTCTAATGAAGTTTGCAACAATAACTACTCATTTAAATACATTATAAAATATTAAGATGTAAAAAAACTGCTTTTTATCACTGAATGGTAAAGATTATTTTAATTTATCAGTTGGTAGTAAAAAGTGAATATACATTGTATATTGTATATAACAAAGATTTAAGTTGATTCTGGACAAAGAAAGATAACTCCAATTAAAAAAAATTCTTGCTATTGCACAATATTGTGCAATAAGATATTTCTTGCTTACTATTCTGGACAAAGAAAGATAACTCTAATTAAAAAAAATTTGCTATTTCACAATATTGTGCAATTAGATATTTCTTGCCATTGCGCAATACTGTGCAATTGAAAGGACTTGCTATTGCACAATATTTAATATAATAATTTTAGATCCTGATTTGGACCAACTTGAAAACTGGGCCCATAATCAAAAATCTAAGTACATGTTTAGATTCAGCAAATCAAACTTAGTTTAATATTGGACCCTTTGGACTTTAATGCACGTAGACCAATTTGAAAACAGGACCAAAAATGAAGAATCTACATACACAGTTAGATTTGGCATATCAAAGAACCCCATTTATTCAATTTTTGATGAAATCAAACAAAGTTTAATTTTGGACCCCGATTTGGACCAACTTGAAAACTGGGCCAATAATCAAGAATCTAAGTACATTTTTAGATTCAACATATCAAAGAACACAACCGATTCATTTTTTGTCAAAATCAAACTAAGTTTAATTTTGGACCCTTTGGACCTTAATGTAGACCAATTTGAAAACGGTACCAAAAGTTAAGAATCTACATACACAGTTAGATGCGGTATATCAAAGAACCCCAATTATTCAATTTTGATGAAATCAAACAAAGTTTAATTTTGGACCCTTTGGGCCCCTTATTCCTAAACTGTTGGGACCTAAACTCCCAAAAACAATACCAACCTTCCTTTTATGGTCATAAACCTTGTGTTTAAATATCATAGATTTCTATTTACTTATACTAACGTTATGGTGCGAAAACCAAGATAAATGCATATTTGGGTCCCTTTTTGGCCCCTAATTCCTAAACTGTTGGGACCTTAACTCCCAAAATCAATACCAACCTTCCTTTTGTGGTCATAAACATTGTGTTTAAATTTCATTGATTTCTATTTACTTAAACTAAAGTTATTGTTCGAAAACCAAGAATAATGCTTATTTGGGCCCTTTTTTGGCCCCTAATTCCTAAACTGTTGAAACCAAAACTCCCAAAATCAATCCCAACCTTTCTTTTGTGGTCATAAACCTTGTGTCAAAATTTCATAGATTTCTATTAACTTAAACTAAAGTTATAGTGCGAAAACCAAGAAAATGCTTATTTGGGCCCTTTTTGGCCCCTAATTCCTAAAATGTTGGGACCAAAACTCCCATAATCAATACCAACCTTCCTTTTATGGTCATAAACCTTGTGTTAAAATTATATAGATTTCTATGCCTTTTTACTAAAGTTAGAGTGCAAAAACTAAAAGTATTCGGACGACGACGACGCCAACGTGATAGCAATATACGACGAAAATTTTTTCAAAATTTGCGGTCGTATAAAAATTGTAAAAAAAAATAGGCAATTAATCACATAAGGATATAATAAATAAATGTAAACATTTTCTATCTTTGCCTTGTTTTGTTTACATATCTATGTGTATACCATAATTTCCAAATACATTTTAATGGTAAAACAAATTAATATGAATAACATGAATTAAGGAAATTCCTATGAATAACATGAATTAAGGAAATTCCTATGAACAGCTGAATTAACATTGCTTTTACATTTCCGTTACATACCTGTTTCTGCTACTCGGACTCTTCTTACCTATAAAATATAATCGTACATTAAGAAATGACAACAATATGCATGATAACATGTATTTCTGTATCCTGCTTATAATACTTCTGCCCAAAATTTAACAGTTGGATAATGTTAAAGGTATAACATACTAGATGTACTGCAAGCAAAGTTAAGGATAAGATACCCTAGCATTTGGCACATACTTTATATTATTTAAAATTGACAGAACAAAATAAAGCATGTGAATTTGAGAGAAATTCTGTTAAAGGAAACAGGAACAGATATATATTAACAAAAGAAGGAACAAGAGAACACACAAGCAACAAAAAAAAACCTTCTCAACATCAATTACCCACTTCAGATTCGAGAGGTACAATACAGAAGTTACTTTGTCTTGAAAAATTATGTTTAGATAAAACTAGAGGCTCTAAAGAGCCTGTGTCGCTCACCTTGGTCTATGTGAATATTAAACAAAGGACACAGATGGATTCATGACAAAATTGTGTTTTGGTGATGGTGATGTGTTTGTAGATTTTACTTTACTAAACATTCTTGCTGCTTACAATTATCTCTATCTATAACAGTACTTTCTGTGGAAAATGTTATTGAAAATCTTCAAATTTTAAGAAAATTGTTAAAAATTGACTATGAAGGGCAATAACTCCTTAGGGGGTCAATTGACTATTTTGGTCATACTGACTTATTTTTAGTTCTTACTTTGCTGTACATTATTGCTGTTTACAGTTTATCTCTATCTATAATATTATTCAAGATAATAACAAAAAAAAACAGCAAAATTTCCTCAAAATTACCAATTCAGGGGCAGCAACCTAACAACCGATTATCCAATTCATCTGAAAATTCCAGGGCAGATAGATCGTGACCTGATGAACAATTTTACTTCCTGTCAGATTTGCTCTTAATGCTTTGGTTTTTGAGTTATAAGCCAAAAACTGCATTTTACCCCCATGTTCTATTTTTAGCCATGGCGGCCATCTTGGTTGGTTGGCCGGGTCACCGGACACATTTTTTAAACTAGATACCCCAATGATGATTCTGGCCAAGTTTTAAATTTGGCCCAGTAGTTTCAGGAGAAGATTTTTGTAAAAGTTAACGACGCCGGACGACGGACGCCAAGTGATGAGAAAAGCTCACTTGGCCCTTTTGGCCAGGTGAGCTAAAAACTAAACACATCCATACGTATGTCACATCCTCTTTAATTTTGGGTAGCCTAAACATGGGCGACAAGTAAAAGTTCTCCCATTTCATGGACGCAGCAACGATTAAGGGATACTAAAACAGATTTAATATTTGACAATTATGTATAGTGCCTAGCCAATAAGCTGCAATTCACTCTTACTACTTGCCCTAAATCTACAGTCTGTTTGTACTGTTAAAGTGTACGTGTTCAAAGCTGCATATACGCTTGATTAAAAGCTCATACATAAAAGCAAATATTGAATGCATAAACAGTTATATAGAAGTTTCAGTACCAATATCAGTAATATCTGAACTACTTTTCATGACATAGAAATTAAATTAAAAATAAGGAGATGTGATAGGCATCGACAATGAATGTGATAACCGTACATCATTTTCTTTGGAAAAAGACATGATTATTATGCTTTATATTAGGATTTTTTATTTCAAAGGTTTTATCTTAATCTACAATATGTCTGACACATACAAATGTAAAAGAAATGGAAAAAAATGTGTAACTACAATTGATAAATACTGGAAAAATTACATCCTTTTCTTGGAAACAAGCATCTATAATACTAAAATTACGAGGTCCAATTTGTCAGTCGTCATCACGTAAAAACGACGAATCACAGAATTCAACTTTATATATAACTAATATAGTGCAAAAGTGTAGATTAAAAATTACACCACTCCAGGCCCTTTTGTTTTCCACGTAATTAATATTGCCAATAATTAAGAAGTTCCGGGTCGAGTCCGCTACCGATACCAATAGTATATTCACCTGTTACCTATTACCTTATCTGTATGTTCCGCATCTGACAGGCGCACCACCAAACGTTGTATTCAGGACTAATATGCTATATACACGGGTCATAACCACAGGGTTGACACTACTAAATTGTCAAATTGTTACCTATTGTAGTATTTTAATCAGTAAGACTTTCTAAGATAACAATACGAATACTAAAAGTCTGGACTAAAAATAAGGCGTATAGGTACAGTTTTAAATTTGTTAGTGGGCATGACGTAAAACAGCAAAGCAAAGAATTCAACTTTATTTATAACTTATATAGGACAATGCTGTTGATTAAAAAATACTCCATTCCAGGACCTTTTGTTTTCCAAATAATTAATATTACCAATAACCGAAAAGCTCCAGTTCAACGGGTTCAAACAGAAAGACTCATAGGCGGATCCAGGGGGGCCCGGGCCCCCCCTTTCGTGGGAAAAATTTGGTTCATTATATAGGGATCATCGAAGCATGACTGGAGCGGGCCCCCCTTAGGAAAAGTTCTGGATCCGCCACTGAGACTTGAAAGCAGAGAAAAACTGTGTATCTTATAATCGACATGACTTTATCAGATGGCAATACTAATACTAAAATAAGGCTTGCGCATAGTTGTATACTTTAATTCAGTCACGGGTGTGTTCTAGTGGTTATAATGTTTTATTGTAGGATTTTGCATAGATCTTATGCTGATACAAAAATGATCTGATTTTCATTATAACGACACACATTCAAGCATGTCAAATGTAACAGGATTATAATTCAATACACCAGGAGCGCGTTTCGTCTATTTTTGGTCGATTATGATTTAACTCTATATATCACTCCTGATATATATAGAATAATAGATTGTTTCGTTTTTGATACTGACTATATCATGTGGAATATCTAGACAAGCCCGTTAGGGCGAGTTAAGATATTCCACATGATATAGTCAGTATCAAAAACAAAACTACCTATTATTCTGTTTATCGGTAATTATGACGTCACACAATGTATTGCCTAATATTTTCAGTGATACAGTCAGTACGTTGATACTCGAAAATATTAGGCAGTAAGATCAAAAGGATAATATACGAATTACCGATAATAATGTAATCATGGTTATATAGACAGTGATGTCGAACCAATTACATTATCAAAAATGATAAAAAGGGAGAATAACATTTAATTAATAATGTGTGTCCAAACCACTTTTTATAGATATATAAACAATAACTGTTTATTGTCTTTAAATTTCAACTGTATTTGTACAAGGCTAAGAAAAACCTGTTTCTTTATCCTGCAATTAATTATGAAAATCGCATCTTTTGCATTTATTTTCGATTCAATTGATTCATTGAGGCTAGTTTTACTACAATCACACATTCAGCTAATGGGGGGTTCGAAAAAGAAAGAATCTCGAATGGTCAACAAAAAAACATCGTGAACAATTTCCTATTCTAACATAACAGCTAATTTCAACAGTAAAAACAAATATCAACACTTTGTCTGATTTGAAACAAAAGTGAACTAGTTGTCCTACGCTTCAGATTTTTAAACTGAACTTGACATTCACTTAACATGCATGCTGAAATTAACATTGTTGATTTTGTTACACAATCATGTACACATTAAAGTTTTGAAATCGATGGTTGCTGTCGAAGAAAAACCTGCTGTTTAATGTTTGTCTGTTATCTGAAAGTGGGGTTAATTTTCATTGCTCTACAGAAAAGCTTGAACTCAAACAGAAAGTATAAAAGTAATCGCTAGCTCGCATAAGGTCAAGCAATACGTCATAGAAATAGAAATAATATTTTGAGGTCACACAGGTTCATACCACACTCGTCAACAGCAACAAACTTATTCCCGCACTGGGCTAGGCTTTTAAGCGATATATATATATTATACGGATGCAGCATAGCGATATCTGTCGGACTGTATATATATATATGATAAGACACCTAATTGCAGGATATCATCTTGTTATCATCAGGCGCTTTATTATCTTTGAATATCTCTGACTGCAAAATGACCAGGACCAGTTATAAATGTTGGATTTCTTGATGAGTGTGAGGGGTGGGTGAATAAACAGAAAACGTCTTGACAAATGAAAATTGTTTCTTCCTATATATATTGGGAAAATATACCGTTGTTTGATTGGTGCTTAATAAGAGTCAGCAGCTTGTTTTACCTTGATGATCCTGACTTTTCTATCAGAATCTAAACGCTCATACTGTGATATGTAAAACAAATTACAAAACTGAAGAAAAATCCCAAAACAGAAAGTCCCTTATCAAATGGCAAATTCAAAACATCAACCGCAACAAACAAATGGACAACAACTGTCATATTCCTGACTTGGAATAGGCATTTTCTTATGTACAAAAAGGTGAATTAAACCTGGTTTTATAGTTAGATAGTAATTAATTGGATATGTGAATAAAACGGAAGATGGGGTATTTGCCAATGAGACAGAAACCTAGACATGTGGAACAAACAACAACGAATGTGATCATTTCAACAGCACAAACCATTTGCAAGACAATATGATATAATTAGCTCCCTATTTATCCTCGTTTCATTTTGGTTTTCGTGCTATATTGACTGCGTTGTGACATCACAAATTCCAGTGAAAAAGCATACATAGAAAAAATTATATGACGTACGAAAACATATGATCTGACCATACCCTATTTTGGTTGGTTATTTTTTTCTGATTCAGATATATTCTGAAGAATGTTGTACAATTTACATAATTATGTTTTAACATGAAAACAATAAATCTACCAGCATATAACAGAAAGATCTCTTTCAAAGAATCAATATAATCTTACTTGACATAACAAATGTTTTGATATATTCATTGTTGTCAAAGCTTCTGCCAAGGCTTGGAAATTGCTCCCAGCTTTCATCTGTTTCCATTTCGTTAACACCAAAAATTTTGCAACCTCTATTCTATCTCCATTATTGTATTTAATAGCTTCCCATTCCTCACACATTTCTAGATACGTAACTAATTCAAACATTTGGTTTAATGGATATTTTGTTGAAAAACGTAACAACTCAATATCACTTGGTATCTTGCTCAAAGCATCATCACTTAAACCTGAAGAAAACATAAACGGTATCAAAAATTTTACATTTTCACAGTAAGAACAAATTTTAAACAAATTGGTACATTTTCAGCTAATATTCCATGTTTTTGAATAGCAACATAATTGCCAGAATAATGACCAATACATAAAAGAGTCACTAAATATATATTGTGTCTGCTCCACAAAAATGTAAGTACTGTTGAGGTTGTGAACAAACCTTGAATTGATTAACAAAATTAGCACGTCCATACATGTAAGTAACTTGATTTTAAATACTTTCATTTACAAGTTATACGGTCTGTTACACTAGCTAAGCCTTTTTGTTCACCCTGTTTTCATTTAATGCATTATTTTTTTTTTACAAATATTGAGCAGGATATACATATAACTTTGTTAGTATCTCTCATTTGTGGAGAAGTTATATAAAGCAAGCTATTTTATTAAAGAAAAGTAACAATTATGTGAGCTTCATATAAATGTTATCATTTCATTATCTTTAAGGTCGTTTCACATTTTTTGAGTCAGCATCTACTGATCTTCATTCTTTTTTCCTTTTTGTTTTTTACAGAACAAAGCTATCAAGACTCAGACCAAGTGGCGTTGTCACATAATGAATACGTTTTATTTAAAAACGCTTCTAATTGCTTCCAACACAAGGATTAAAATGTTGAACGGCAATTGTCTGAAGTCTACTTCATTATTATTTTACTGTTGTTGAGAAAAATAAAATGTCACTTTAGTGTTGTAACATACACAGGTATCTGCCAAATAATAACTATAACCACAACATGTACAATGAACCTTAACATCGGACAATTTTCTTCACACAGTTCTTTTGACAAATGTTTTTATCACAGATACATGGATATGAATCTTAACAATCTTTTTGGGTTTTAATAAAAAGACTCTGCCTGTGATTTCAAACCATCGGAAATCTTACCTGAACAGTTCTGCTCACACTGTTCTTTCTTCTGTAGAAAAAAAATGCATACATATTATTTGGTCGATATCTCTATTTAGCTTCACAGCAAGGTAATACATAATAATATATAAACCAAAATCTCTGTGCATGGATACTGGACATGTTGTTATGTTTGACAATTGACTGACCACAACCCTTTGTGCTGATTTGAAGAGGAGATGTTCAAAGAAAGGTAACACAAGACATGTCTTACTTAAGCTTTACATATTTGAATGATTGTTGTTGATTGTTTTTAAGATATCTTAACATAATCACTTATCTTTTGATAGAGGTCAAGGTCAGATATACCAAACCAGACAGACATGAACTCCTTACAATCATTTTATACACCAAACATAGTAGACCTACCACATATTATAGTAAACAAGAAACAGACCAAACCACGAACACTTAATATGGACCAATGAACCATTAAAATGAAGTCAAGGTCAGCTAAACCATTTGGTTGAGGCAAATGTCAACTAAGTTAGAGAATGGAAAAGAAAATTTTCGCATTTTTCTATTTGTAAAGTAGCATTTCTCTAGAACATTGTAGAACGGCGAATATGATGCCACCAAAGGAGTAGTTTCGTTAAGGTCCTAAATTGGCCAAAAACAATAAAGACAACATTACCAAGGTGAAAAGATTTATATATAAAACTGGGCAGGATTCTACAGAACAAATAAGAATCAAACACAATTTTAACATGGACAGCCAAAAATATACATAATTGAGGAACATAAGAACAAAAAGGCCCTTGAAACTAGAGGCTCTAAAGAGCCTGTGTCGCTCACCTTGGTCTATGTGAATATTAAACAATGAACACAGATGGATTCATGACAAAATTGTGTTTTGGTGATGGTGATGTGTTTGTAGATCTTCCTTTACTAAACATTCTTGCTGCTTACAATTATCTCTATCTATAACAGTACTTTATGTGGAAAATGTTATTGAAAATCTTCAAATTTTAAGAAAATTGTTAAAAATTGACTATGAAGGGCAATAACTCCTTAGGGGGTCAATTGACTATTTTGGTCATAAGACTTATTTTTAGTTCTTACTTTGCTGTACATTATTGCTGTTTACAGTTTATCTCTATCTATAATAATATTCAAGATAATAACAAAAAAACAGCAAAATTTCCGCAAAATTACCAATTCAGGGGCAGCAACCTAACAACCTATTATCCAATTCTTCTGAAAATTCCAGGGCAGATAGATCTTGACCTGATCAACAATGTTACTTCCTGTCAGATTTGCTCTTAATGCTTTGGTTTTTGAGTCATAAGCCAAAAACTGCATTTTACCCCCATGTTCTATTTTTAGCCATGGCGGCCATCTTGGTTTGTTGGCCGAGTTACCGGACACATTTTTTCAACTAGATACCCCAATGATGATTATGGCTAAGTTTGGTTAAATTTGGCCCAGTAGTTTCAGAGGAGAAGATTTTTCTAAAAGATTAAGATTTACGAAAAATGGTTAAAAATTGACTATAAAGGGCAATAACTCCTAAAGTGGTCAACTGACCATTTTGGTCATGTGACTTATTTGTAGATCTTACTTTGCTGAACATTATTGCTGTTTACAGTTTATCTCTATCTATAATAATATTCAAGATAATAACCAAAAACAGCAAAAATTTTTGGTGGCCATCTTGGTTGGTTGGGCGGGTCACCCGACACATTTTTAAAACTAGATACTCCAATGATGATTGTGGCCAGGTTTGGTTTAATTTGGCCCAGTAGTTTCAGAGGAGAAGATTTTTGTAAAAGTTAACGACGACGGACGACGGACGCAAAGTGATGGGAAAAGCTCACTTGGCCCTTCGGGCCAGGTGAGCTAAAAAGTCAACACATGTAAGACTAAAACACATAATACCCAAGTTATATAGGCTGTTGGTTATCATGTCGCTAACATCATGAACAAGGAGTGTACAGTAAATGTGATGTTAGATACACACTAATAAGACAACACCTTTCTCAACTTATATTTACAATTGTATACAGTTCCTATGAAAATGAATTAAATACAGAGGTCCCTGTTACTTAGTTTTCTAACTTGTCGTTATAAACTTTGATTACTGACATAAATAGCTTATACCTTACTTTGTTTTTCCGTTAAATCTATTTGTTTTTGTCTACTGACTGTACGTTATATAGTGGAGTGACAAATCGTGAATAGTTGCTTATTTAAAGAGTTTAATGGACCGAAATACCTCACGGCTGAAATTTCACATGAAGATAGAGTAAACATTATACTTTCATTTTAGCTCTGTCGTAGAGTTTTCCCACGGTGCAGTTTTTTGTAAAATCGCGTCAAAGTGAGATTTTCTAAATTTTTTACTTTTCATTTTCAAACACAGGAACGATTATTGTAAATCCCGGAATAAAGATATCATAAAACTAGAGGCTCTAAAGAGCCTGTGTCGCTCACCTTGGTCTATGTGAATACTAAACAAAGGACACAGATGGATTCAAGACAAATTGTGGTTTGGTGATGGTGATGTGTTTGTAGATCTTACTTTACTGAACATTCTTGCTGCTTACAATTATCTCTATCTATAATGAACTTGACCCAGTAGTTACAGTGGAAAATGTTAGTAAAATTTAACAAATTTTGTGAAAATTGTTAAAAAAAAATGACTATATAAAGGGCAATAACTCCTTAAGGGTCAATTGACCATTTTGGTCATGTTGACTTCTTTTTAGGTCTTACTTTGTTGTTCATTATTGCTGTTTACAGTTTATCTCTATCTATAATAATATTCAACATAATAACCAAAAGCAGCAACATTTCCTTAAAATTACTAATTCAGAGGCAGCAACCCAACAACAGGTTGTCTGATTCATTTGAAAATTTCAGGGCAGATAGATCTTCACCTGATAATTTTTTTTACCCATGTCAGATTTGCTCTAACTGCTTTGGGTTTTGAGTAATATAAGCCAAAAACTGCATTTTACCCCTATGTTTTATTTTTAGCCGTGGCGGCCATCTTGGTTAGTTGGCCGGGTCACCGGACACATTTTTTTAAACTAAATACCCCAATGATGATTGTGGCCAAGTCTGGATTAATTTGGCCAAGTAGTTTCAGAGGAGAAGATTTTTGTAAAAGATTACTAAGATTTACGAAAAATGGTTAAAAACTGACTATAAAGGGCAATAACTCCTAAATTGGTCAACTGACCATTTTGGTCATGTTGACTTATTTGTAAATCTTACTTTGCTGAACATTATTGCTGTTTACAGTTTATCTCTATCTATAATAATATTCAAGATAATAACCAAAAACAGTAAAATTTCCTTAAAATTACCAATTCAGGGGCAGCAACCCAACAACAGGTTGTCCGATTCATCTGAAAATTTCAGGGCAGATACATTATGACTTGATGAACAATTTTACCCATGTCAGATTTGCTCTAAATGCTTTGGTTTTTGAGTTATAAGCCAAAAACTGCATTTTACCCCCATGTTCTATTTTTAGCCATGGCGGCCATCATGGTTGGTTGACCAGGTCACCGGACACATTTTTAAAACTAGAAACCACAATGATGATTGTGGCCATGTTTGGTTTAATTTGGCCCAGTAGTTTCAGAGGAGAAGATTTTTGTAAAAGATGACTAAGATTTACGAAAAATGGTTAAAAATTGACTATAAAGGGCAATAACTCCTAAAGGGGTCAATTGACCATTTCGGTCATGTTGACTTATTTGTAAATCTTATTTTGCTGAACATTATTGCTGTTTACAGTTTATCTTTATCTATAATAATATTCAAGATAATAACCAAAAACAGCAAAATTTCCTTAAAATTACATATTCAGGGGCAGCAACCCAACAACGGGTTGTCTGATTCATCTGAAAATTTCAGGGCAGATAGATCTTGACCTGATAAACAAGTTTACCCATGTCAGATTTGCTCTAAATGCTTTGGTTTTTGAGTTATAAGCCAAAAACTGCATTTTACCCCTATGTTCTATTTTTAGCCATGGCGGCCATCTTGGTTGGTAGGCCGGGTCACGCCATACATTTTTTAAACTAGATACCCCAATGATGATTGTGGCTAAGTTTGGTTTAATTTGGCCCAGCAGTTTCAGAGGAGAAGATTTTTGTAAAAGTTAGCGACGACGGACGACGGACGCAAAGTGATGGGAAAAGCTCACTTGGCCCTTCGGGCCAGGTGAGCTAAAAATTGGTATCAGATGAAAGAGTAATGTATCAGCTTTTATTTGACACTTTAATATCATATTAACATATAAATTGAGTCAATTGGACGATTTTTAAATGTATGTAACATTTTTTTCAATCTTACCGTCTATCAAAGTATATTACATTTCTTTCATATATCACCAATAGTAAATTATTACAAAAAATAGTGGATCAACCAATACTTAAGAAGTGTTGATATATAAAATTTTGATAGAACATACAAATCAACTTTTACGAGCATTTTTATAAAACTCTTCACATAGCAGTATTACTTCTAAATTCTCACCTCAATAAGTCATGTAACATTCCCCTTTCCTATTTTCCCCTGTTATGAAATGCAATGAATTTAATATGCAAATGCAAGTTTTATATAAAAAAAAAAGAATATATATTTGTATCAATGGTTGTGTCTATGTGCTTGGATAAGTACAGATGCTAAGGTTTAATAACTTTTGAGGTGCTTTTATTCTTGGTTTTCGAAAATACTAATTTTAAACCACATTGGAACACATCCGAAAAATTCCGGAAAATTATTATCAATGCTAATTCCATTAAATAAGAAAGAGTAGCTTAGATAGTTTTATTTAACCTTTACATGTCCAAGAAGAAAACATGATCATGCATTTGAATAAGTGAAAAAAAAAATGTGTGTTCATGTAACGATGAATCAACTTTCGTTAAAACACGCTTCATGGCAGAACCATATGACTGGACAGTAAATTTCCATTCTAGAGACAAGTTGTACAATTTAAGCAACTAAGGTATGTCGAACCATTTGAGCGTGGTGATATTGATGTAAATGACGCAAATTATTAGTCAGGCCATTCATTGGTGAGTTTACTCTACATAAATAACTTCAAGGACAAACCGCTTCAACATTCAGCATGCATTGTGAACTACTTGATGAAATTAAAAATAATTTGCTTCTGATGATTCAAATATACCGGGGCATGATGTTGCTTTTCGAATGCTACAGTGCAGCATGTCTACATTCATTAAGTCTACATGATGATCTATTTGCGAAAGAAAGAGCAAATGAAATTCGTTGTCGTATAGTTTGCCATTTACATTTGTTTACAGATATTGCATTTTGTGAAAAAAATTGTGAAAAGCTGTTTACGATCGTTCGAAATTTCAAATTATTTCTATCTTTGCAATGAATTCCATCCTCTCTGATAAATATTTTGCCTGGTTAGTAGTTTACAATTATTTTCAAATGGATAATGACTACAATGCACTCTCAATTGATATTGAACGGAAATATATACTTTAGCTGAGTGTGTAATATTCCTTTATAAAAAAACCAGTACACACCTGATAAAAAAAATGGTATTGGTATTGTCCAAATTTTTTATGTAAAATTATACAGCTGTTATTGAGATTTCGTCAATGACTGCTTTAAAACCATAATGAAAAAGATATGTGGTATGATTGCCAATTAGACAAATCTCCACAAACAGACCAAAAAGTACATATACAGGCTCCTGACTTGGGACAGCCACATACAGAATGTGGGGAGGTTAAACATGTCAACGGGCGCCCAACCTTCCCCTTACATCGGACATTGGTGTATATAAAAAGAAGATGTGGTATGATTTCTAATGGAACAACTCTTCATAGAGACCAAACGACACAGATATTTACAACTATAGGTTACCGCACGACCTTCAACAATGAACAAACCCAATACCACATAGTCAGCTATCAAAGGCGTCAAAGAGACAATAAGGTTTATTTCTAATGGTGGTAGATCCAAATTGTTCTTCAAGTCATTGAATGCAGATCAATTAGAGATTGTGAGAATTTCTTTGTGCACCTGAAAATAAACATGGGTTGATAATATTTGTAGTTTTACTGTAACTATGCACTATCGCACTACAATGGTTTTGATTTGCTAGAACATGACAAATATTTCTAGCAGGATCTTTTCAAAATCTATGGACTGTGAAGCAATTTTTTGTAGGACCTTTAAGTGACTGAAGAGGCAAATATAAGAACTATTCTGCCGTCTCATTTTGCAAATGAACAGATATTGAAAAGTTTTGCGAGGGGTTGCATCATATTAAAATCATGACACTTATGTTTTATTTCTAATATGGTCTTTTCCTCAGATGTCAAACATGATGAATAGTGATTTTAGACCGGAGGCGTTTCTTCAACCAAAGCCACAAGACAGTTTTTATACCTATTCATGACATATGCAACTTTTTAAAAGTTATTGGACCCCAGATGCCTGGCACACCAACAGCAGTTTCCGCTCTTATAGGATGCGACACGTCTTCTCTTATCGAAATTTAAAAAGGAAGACAATTACAAGGGGTCTGGAAAAAACATGCATGTATCAAAATTTGTCATTCTAGCTGGTTCTTATATTGACACATATTTTGCAGTGAAAATCACTTCACCGCGGATCAAATGACCCCAGAAGCAATGGTCAATCAGTGCATGGTGATACGAATAATAAACTCACGAGTATTGTCGGCGCCATACAATGACATCCACTTTTTTTCCTAGTATTCCGTTTATACCTTTCAAATTGATGTGCATATTGATGTCTAGTGTAAGAGGATTACAAATATACATAGACAGCAACTTTTGAAGCGTAATATCCCTGTGAATCTTTGTTTGTAGTTCACATATATATGGGGCTTTCAAGTCTGCTAAATATTCTATTGTTTATAGATATAAGAAGATGTGGTATTAGTTCTAATGAGACAACTCTCGATCCAGGTCATGATTTGTAAAAGCATTTAGGGTCAAAGTACGGTCTTCAAAACGGAGCCTTTGCTCACACCGAACAGTAAGGGATCAAAAAAATTACTAGTGTAAAACCATTGCAACGGTCTTATCTATTTGAAAAACTAGAAACCAGAAACATTTATGAACCACATCAACAAACGACAACCATGTATGTCTTTGTTTTATAAGAAAAAGGGGACACATCTTCTCAATGTGCTATTGATCTAGTGTTGATTTATTTATTAACATAAAAACAAACTTCATATACTATAGTGACATAAACATGAAGACTATTTTTTATAGTTCTAACATCCTTTTAAGTTTAAATAATCAGAAACGAATTTCATCATTTTTTTCATAGCATCATGGACCGGGTGTTAACTTTACAGTTCTTATTTCTGCTCTATTCTTTATGACATTTTAACAAAACTTTCCCAAAAATATCTTTACATGTGGCCATATATTATTGCATAGATAAATTTTAATTATGAATATTTTTTGTCGATAATTTCCGTAGATAAAGATATTTGTTTCATTTTCTAACATGTTGGAAGCGAGGGTATATATCACTAATCTCTGGTAATCACACATAAATATGACTAGCTATATTTGTGGATCATCCCTAGCGCATGCTTTTATTGAAAAAATTTCTCAGTTAACATGAGAGACTACCGATAAATTGTCCAAAATGAGTAAAATTTGCGATTTTTGTAAATCCCCCCTTTTGACCTTTGATCGCAGTTTAAAAAAATCTGCACCATTTTGGCACTCTACGACATGCCTTAGTCAAAGGATATTATGTTTATCTACAAAATAAGACCAAAATTAGCCATGAGGTATTTCGGTCCATTAAATTTTCAAATTTACCTTATTTGTCACATACTAATATATAATACATACCTTATATTGGTTCCAAACTACCCAGTTTCCGGCTCTGTGTCTTATCTTATGTTTATCACAAACCCATTCGCTTGTCATTGAGTGCAAAGCTTCCTCTTCACATATGAAGCATTTCAACTCAGAACATGAATATTCAATATGGAAAGGTAATTGTTGGCTGTGTTTTACATTGATTGTGGATTGATAGAAATCTGAAATTCTCTCCATTGTTGTAACCAAACATTCCTTAACTCCAGTGGCAATATCTGGTACTATAAGTCCAGCGGAGGTTCTGTGAACTATGTAAAGAAGAACTTTGTTGCCTTCAATACATACACAAATATCATGTGCTTTGTCAAATGAGACTACAACAAATCCTGAAAAGAGGAGTTTTCTCCCTTCATAATGCTTCAAAGTCCACATGCTCAAACATGCACTGATCAGACGATTGGGCAAAGCTGGTGGTATAACAGTTCCTTTAAAAACAAATGCCAAACATATAGCTTTCTCTGGTGTACATTCTGTGTTCATGAAGCTGGTGGTATTTCTTTGTGTGACCATACAGGGAACAAAGAAGTTCTCTACTGGTAAGCGACTTCCTGTAGCTGTATCATATCTCCGTTGCTCTGCCAGAATATCTAAATGAATGAGGATATCAAATATAAACTCTTTGTATCGTAAAATTGGACGGAAGTCTTTTTGTTCCCAAATCTGATAAAGGTCTTCTCGGCGTATGATACCACTTTCTGACATTCTACTGAAAATTACTTGCATTCTTCTTTTCTTTGGCCAAAACCCTTTGTCTGAAAATAAACATACAGAGATAGATCACCCACTGAGGACGGCATGATTTTTTGTCTTTTTTATAGACTATGGGTTGTTTTAAGATGTACACAATTTTCCTGAACATGTTACAAAAGTAGTTTAAACTCTAGAATTATCAACAACATTAAATTTAGATTCAGTTATTAACAATATCTTTATGTAGATTTTCCTGAAATCCGGATCGTTCTCCAATTTGTGTTCTTTTTTTTTTTTTAAATTACAATACGAAAAGGAGGCAATAATTTTGAACTTACAGTAAATAGATAAAGGAATAATATTGTTGATTCACCATTGTCAATGATTGTATTGTATCCATTTGTTTTACACATTTTAATCCAATACTCATCCTTGTTTTATTGTGCTTTTTGGTGTACGGTTTTAGATTTGTTTGTCAATTGAAAATAGTGACTTAAAAAAACAAATACTTCTTAAAAAATTGTGGCATGAACTGTATTGATATTTAACAATGTTTAACACTAAGATAATAAATATTGACCACGAGAAATTAATTAGGAATTGTATATTAAAAAAACGTTAAAAAAACCCAGATCCCCATTGCAAATTAACCAAAACATATTGATTATTAACCAGAAAACTAGGTTGACTACAACTTTTGATATGAATTTTCTACAAATGATACAAACATCTAGATGTAAAGATTATTCCAAAACAAGACCCATTATTAATCTTCAAAACACCAAGCTTTCAGTTGAAAAAAAAACAAACAGTAAAACTAAACTGTAAAATTGACAAAACATTGTTTGACTGGCTATTTGTGTTTGTTCATAAACATGCAAGTTTCTATTCTCAGCTGTTGTCAAGTAAAGTGTATTAAACATCTGAATTACAAACAAACAAACTGACAATGAAATTCATATAGAAAAGTCAGAGGAAAAATCTGACACATGAAAAAGGTAAAAAGACATTTTGATTTGTCAGTGTTCTTTCTGACCAAAGCATTGCTTATTTTAATACAAATTTATAGTTGTTAACATCTTCTCTCTTTGCATATTGTTTGATGTCAGAGATGACACCAATGACATCTTCACCATGTTAAACTATTACATAATTTACAATTTATAAATACCTGTCACAAATGATCTCATCACCTCCACCATGAAAAGCGGGTTAATTATCACATAATCTCGGAGCTGACGGGTGTCAAAGTAGATGATCTTCCCAAGAGAATGTTGGAAGTGAAGGAAATCATGAAGTTGTTCTAAATCCAGGACGGACACCTTGCTGATTGAATTCAATTCTTCAAGTTCTACCAATGACAAGATTTGCTTTCCTGCAGCTACCATCTCAGCAATCTCCAGTTCAAGGGGG
This sequence comes from Mytilus edulis, assembly GCF_963676685.1. Lineage (NCBI taxonomy): Eukaryota > Metazoa > Mollusca > Bivalvia > Mytilida > Mytilidae > Mytilus > Mytilus edulis. Next base: position 57,711,950 of record NC_092355.1, on the reverse strand, counting down.
ACACAAGCGTTCGGCATCTTCTCCCCCCAACATGGATGATCGAAAGTAAGCTCTGTGATGGCTTTCTTCAGTGATTCAATTTCTTGATCATTTTTATCAGTTGCATTGACAAATAATTGTTTGTCAAGGACAAGATGATTTCGTCCCTCGTGGACCTTAAATAATTCCTCTACTTCGCTGTACAATAGTGCACGTCTTGTTTCCACATCCTCCTGGCAAAAAAAAATCCTTGCAATACAGATTTAGAGGCTGAATATGATGTGAAAAAATATAGTTGACGTCATACTCAATTTCTTTTTGTTTTTCTATTTAAAAGAATGTGATAGTACCTATAAAAAACTGTTGATACATTGTACATGTTGTATAATCAAATCGGTTTTGTTTTAGTGTTAACAGACAGTAACCCAACAACAGTTACACTGTTAATCTCTTCATTTTTTGAATTTTGTTTCTACATGCATGTACATGCAATACTGTGTATATAGTATAGTTGTCATGTATTGTTTGTGCTTATAGTCTCTCCTCCGGTACCATGAAAACATGAGGAGTGTGGCAGTTTTTCAACCCGAAAATAGGGATGACCTTTTCATTTTGAAATGATTCAAAAATAAATGGGGAATGTGATCATGGGATATAGATGATGCCAGCGCTAACATAACACATAAAGTTGTAAAGGGACATAACTGATGAATTATAAAAGTGACGTTACCCAAATTTGTACTTGATCTGATATTTGTAGTAATAAGTTTTGTTTATAAGTTTTATTAAATTTGAGGCAATCTCAAGCTAGAGAACTGAAATGTAAATATCAGCTAGTTTTCCATTTGAAAAGGGGCATAACTCTAGAACAATAACATTGACATCCCCCAGAATTAAAAATTGATCTGTATTTTGTAGTAAGAAGCATTGTGTATAAGTGTCATAGCATTTGGTTGAGGCAAATCAAAATTAAAGAGCAGAAACGAAAAATTCATTTTTTTCATTTGTAAAGGGTCATAACTCTAGAACATTTCAATACCCAAATTTAAACTTCATATGTGTTTTATGGTAATAAGTATTGTGTATAAGTATCATAACGCTATCACGAGTTGGTTGACCGTTATGGAATAACCATTTCACAAATGATCGGATATGTTTCTTACGTCATAACTACAATCCCCTTCCCTTTCATGAATGTGACCTACCGAATTAGACTATTTACCATGTTTACCGGATTTGTAATCACATAAGCAGCACGACGGGTGCCACATGTGGAGCAGGATCTGCTTCAGGGCTTCCAAAACGGTCATATATTCCGGTCATTTGTATAATGTCCGGTAAAAGTCCGGCTGGGCAAAGCATGAAACGGTCATATACTTTTTATTTTTCAAGGCTTTTTCGGTCATTTTTACATAATTCGCGATCTTTTTGACCCAACCTTTTGCCTTTAACATCAACACGTTTCCGGTCATAAATGTGACATGATGATTAATTACTATCAAAACAACACCTACTTCAATACTTTCTAATTTTAATCAAGGCTAATTAGTAGTTGGACAGCTGAAATCTACCTGTTCAGGTGATAGGTGAACTATGATCAGTACCGGACATCGTATAAATTGATCGGTTTAATCACAAATATTTTCTTACATTTCAGCGGTTTGTATCTAATTGATTTCGTTCTAAACATTAAAATTATTAGAAATTAGTTTATCAAAATGATTTGATGAAAAATTTTAAGGTTTTAAATAAAAAATCGTCAGAACTATGTCGTATGAACTAGAACACGTGTGCGCATGTGCACAGGTGGGAAATTTAATAATGCATCCTACATTTCTTCAAAAATGCTAAAATTATCAATGATACCTGTATCTAACGTTCAATTCAAGTATTTTGTTGAAGAAATAACGTGGAAAGAGCTTCTTCTCTCAGTCGTGCTTTGTAAAAATACACGGATTTTACGTATCCGTTTATGGTCCATGTTTTACCATTGTCAAGTCAACATCCGGTTGAAAACGAAAGTAGTTTTTGACAATGTCATTTGCACAAATAAAAAGTCTATGGCAGATATGAGCACGCTGATGTGCACACTTTGAATGATGCACTGCCAATTTAACAGTAACATCCTAACATCGTTTTTTTGGAAATGTAATGTCAATCATTGGAATGGCCATCTGATTACCATAATTGCCTTTTGTGACTAAGTCTTAAGGGATTAAAATCGGGATCAGATATGAAATGTCCGGCTGGCTCAAATATTTTTTGGAAGCCCTGATCTGCTTACCCTTCCAGAGCACCTGAGATCACCCCTAGTTTTTGGTGGGGTTCGTGTTGTTTATTCTTTAGTTTTCTATGTTTTGTCATGTGTTCTATTGTTTTTCTGTTTGTCTTTTTCATTTTTAAACATGGGGTTGTCAGTTTGTTTTAGATTTATGAGTTTGACTGTCCCTTTGGTATCTTTCGTCCCTCTTTTGTTTGAGGTAAGCTTAGAACGGAGATCAATTTTGGAACGTACGTACGGGAGGGACATACAAACGGACAAGACTAAAATTGAATGCCCCCTCCGCTATGGCGGGGGTATACAAATCATAATACACTTTATGAAATGTTCATGTCATCAAATTTATCAAAGATCATGACACAAACACACCAGTGTGTTATACATTTTCTTTATGTGAATATCATACCAAAATATTTATTTACAAAATCACATTTGTACTTCTTATCGTTCACATTACTTTGGACTTTTGGAATAGAGTTATTTTTAATCACAATCTTTGCAATGTCATTTTTTAAAGACCATCCTTCTTTTAGTTTGTTATTTTCTGGAATTAAAATTGTTTTTAAAGAAGCATGCTTTTTACAAAATATACGACCAAGTGTTTTTAAAAGCCATTATGTTTAGACATATGAAGTATCTGTTTAACAGGCAATGGCTGAGATATGAACATGATTATGCATGCCCGAATAAATTATGGTTAGTTCTAACCCTGAGGAAACTTTAATGTATCTCTCCTTTAATTCCTTTTGAAATCATGATTTGAATGGGAACAGATTTAAACTAGTATACTACCCTTCAAATGTGAGGTATAAAACAATTCTATTATAAACTATTAATTATTTTCTAGATCACCAAATAAGGTCTTATAGCCTTATAGGTGACAATCAACAAGATCAAATGAATGTTGTATAAAAGACCTATTTGTATCTCTTTCACTTGCCACTGGTACCTTGTGGTTAGCTAAAAACAAGATCTAATTATTTCCTGTATAAAAAAAATTTTGATAGACACTTTTCACTTACCACTTGTGGCTTTTTTTTATGGGAAGCAACAAACAAGATCTTAGGGATGTCTTTAAATGAGACGTAATTTTATCTTTGCTACTTACCACTGGTACCTTGTCCTTATGGGTGGCAACAAACAATATCTTAGGGATACCAGCAAACACCACCTTACAATAGGTCAGGATAGAGTTTACCCAGTGCAGTAGAAAGACTGAAATAAGAATAGAGTATAATATGTGTTTTAAAAGGGGTATGAAAATATTCGTTTTGAAAACTTTACCCTTGGCAAATAAAACTAAATTCTTCTTGTCCAGAACAAAAATTACTTGCCCTGAATTTCTCGATAAATGTTGAAGTATTTTACTGTATGATTCTTAAAACTGTTTTGTGTTACATTTTCTCATGGTTGTGTCCTGTTATATATGTATTGCTAGCATGTACATTTTTCGTATCACACTGTACGGAGTGTGATTTAAAAAAGTGAAACGAAAATCTGCGTTAATTCGATTGGCCTATCCAGCATCCCGTGACAATATAACGGCATTTAAATTTGTAATTTTTTAGGTCAATGATGACTTTCAAAGGTTAAGACGACATACAAATAAGTTAGACTTTTGATCATCAAGATAAGAATGTTTCTTCGGACTATTGGTTTCTAATTGTCATTATGCATGCTATGTTTATTTTTGAATGAAGTATGTTCAGTTATATAAATGTTACAATTCTAATTGATATAAATTACCTGCTGGGGTTGGTGTCATATGCTGCCCTGGAAAACACAGTACATCAGGTATTTCTTCATTCAATCCTTTACTTCCATCAAAAACTACTAGAAACAACGCTCTGTAAGTCATGAATGTCTGGTGTGTTGTATAATAGACATACTGTCCTCCAAAGTCCCAGAAGATGAGCCTGCCAACTTTCATCTTATATTTCCCAGTTTTTAGGACTTTCTCCATTCTCTTTCTTATTTCCTTTTTGGTCATTTTTGTTTTTATTTTCTTCTTCATTTGCTGTTTTTTATACTCACTAGATGACGTCTGTGGGGACACAGATTGAGCTGCTTGTGGCTGTGAAGAAGGTTCATCTGATAGGTTAGCAGGAAAATATGGTGACTTGGAAGCATCTGACTTCTGAGAATTAGTATCTTCTTTATTTTGATTATCACCAGGTTTTGCAACTGATTCCTGTTTTTCTGGTGTTTTCGTTTGTTTACTTTCATCTTCTTCTATGGAGGTCATTAACACCTTATTGTACACAACATCCAAGGCATTATAAGTTGCTGTATGAAGAGATATCAAAATACTGATGTTATCTACTTAATATACAGAATAAATAAACTTTAAAATGAACTTTACTCTGTCTATATCAAAATGACATACTGGTAGTCATCAAAAGTGACTTCAAACCCACTTTAGCATTAAAATTAAAGTAAGAGTTGATCATTGAACCATGAAAAATAAGGTTAATGGATTAAAAACCTGTCAACGATGAGAATGACATAACCAGGAAACATTATGAAATAAAACGTGGCATGATTGTAGATGAGACAACTTTTCAACAAAGTCCCATCGACAAGGTTTAAAACAATTACATGTAAGTGTACGGCCTTCAACATTGACCACACCCCTATATATGGACGGATGAATAGATACACATACGGAATAGCATAATGCCGCTAGGTTGGGCATTAACTAGCATCAGCCAAATTAGTTACAACACAATTAATGTTGAACAGAAAAAACAGATAGCAACCAGCAACAACCACTGAATTGCAGACAGGCACACACAGAATCTAGAGTTAAGGTTGACTAAACATGTTCATTTCTTTACACACTAAATATTGCCTACCTCAGCTCCTTAAAAACAGTAGAAAAACAATAAATTTGAATCCATATATATATATTGATGTTTATTCTTACCTGGATCTATCATAATCCAACTTCTGGTCTCAATATCGAGTCCACAGCGACCTTCAACGAGGGAAATGCCATCAGTCGCATGTCGCCCTTCTGGAACACTGTCCCCAACTAAAAGCTTAACTAGACTTGATTTTCCAACGGCGAACTGGCCAGTTACCATGCAGCGCATGTCAAATGATTCGTAGCTTCCTCTGCCAAACATAGAAGACTCTGAAAATATAAATGTCAAAACTGTCTATTATCAATGTATGGCTAATGATATTTACGAAATCTGTGCTACACCTTAGGAATAGTGACTATTAATAGTAATATTTATGACAAGCTATTTTACTTTTTAATAATACTTCAAAATTTGATAAGATATACCAAAATAGTTCATAATTTGGTATATCTTAACTATAAGATATCTGATAAATCATATACGGTAACTTATAATGTATATGATAAATCATAAAATCATATAAGATATCTTTTGAATTATATAATACTAGAACACATCCGCGAAATCGCGGGCATTCAGAGCATAGTTTAAAGTATGTAAAGTGTTGGAAGAATTTTGTAAAATATTGAATGACTGGAGAATTTCAGCAAAAGTATCATAAGTCGTAGGTTATTGGGGATAGGAAAATGTTTTTTTTTATTCCTCCTCCTTCATTTCCAAAATTCCTAATTTTTTGTTTTCTATCAATTCTAATATGAACATTCATTTAGTATGTTATGAACATTCAAGTAAGGAGCCTGTAATTTAGTGGTTGTCGTTTGTTTATGTGTTACATATTTGTTTTCGTTCATTTTTTGTACATAAATAAGGCCGCTAGTTTTCTCGTTTGAATAGATTTACATCGTCATTTCGGGGCCTTTTAAAGCTGAGTATGGGCTTTGCTCGTGGTTGAAGACCGTACAGTGACCTATAGTTGTTAATTTCTGTGTCATTTTGGTCTCTTGTGGAGAGTTGTCTCAACATGGTAATCATACCACATCTTTTTTTTGTAATCAATGAATTTTGTAAAAGATTTAATGACTGGAGAATTTCAGAAAAGGTATCAAAAGTTCACATGAATAATTTTAGTGCTTATCTGTATATCATGAACATTCATTACTATTAAATAAAGTGTATTTACCCCTACAGAAAAAAAAGTTGAGGGCCAGTTGATGGCCATGTGGCGGACAGTTGAGGGCTAGCTGTTTTAAGCAAAATAGTTGAGGGCTAGGTGTTGAGCATCTTAGCTCAACTCAAACCTGGCCAAGCACTGTATGTTGGATAGATGTCGCTCAACTGGCCCTCAACTGAAGCTGGCCATTAAGTTGAGGAAAAGTTGAGCAATTGATCTTTGGTTTTCATATAGTTGAGCAAAAGTTGAGCTTTCAGACTTTGAAATTTTTGTAGTTGAGCAAAAGTTGAGCATTCAGACTTTGAAATTTTTGTAGTTGAGGAAAAGTTGAGCGTTCAGACTTGATATTTTTTTTTATAGTTGAGCAAAAGTTGAGCAATTGGAAATATGACCTGGTGATATAAATGTTATGTGCGGCACATTTGTTTTATCTGTCTTTAGTGCAAATGGACAGGAAGTATTATTATAAATGTACACAAAGTTTGAGGCAAAATTAAGGGAAGCACATGTTTTCAATTTTATACATTTTTCTGTATTTTAACTTAACTAAATCTTTGACATAAAGATAAAAAGCAAACAGTATTTCTTTTATTATAAGATATATCAAATATTCAAGATTTATGTAATTAACAGTTATTATTAGGGGCAAATCTCAAAGTGATCATACTGTCACATTACCCAAAAGAACCTCAAACATTTAAAATTTGAACTGGGTTTGAGCATGCTCATGGCAAGCAACGATGTCTTCTAGCTATCATGAATAAAATATGAATTTTACAATGAAAGTAGATAAAAAAAGTTACAAATAACTGTATTGACATTGAAAAGTACAATGTATTCTTCTGATGACATGCGACTCTTGGATTTAGGAAGATTGATGTTTAACACATATTTCTGGAAACATCTTTTGGTAAGTACATTGGATTAGATTTGATTTCCACCATTTTGAATAAGTGTATAATTATGGTCTTTTAGTTCAAAATAGTAATATTTAAAGTGTTTTCTTTATAAACTTTAAAGAGTGAAAAAAAAAATGAGACAATATATTTATGCATTAATTTATATATTGTCAAAATGTGTAAGACAGGAGACATGTTTATTTTATTATTAAGACAATTTGTTTTAGAACGTATTACTAATAAAATAAGAATATTCTGATATAATAAATTTGGTATAAACTAGAGATCTATTCTTATTTGCTAGATAACTTCTAAAAAGCAAGGATAAAGCATTCATGTAGTATGTTGTGAGTTGAGATCTTTCAGCAGTATTTTGGCTATAAAAATACACAATTTAAATTTATTTTTTCTACAATGTGTAGTCATCAGTTTGCAATTACCACATAATGCTCAACTTTTTAAGACCTAGCCCTCAACTTTTAATGACCTGGCCCTTATCTATTGGCCACCTAGCCCTCAACTGTTGGCCAGGTAGCCCTCAACTCTAATTGCTCAACTGTTGGACACCTAGCCCTCAACTATGATATTTTCTCAACGTTGCTCAACTAATTTGCATAAAGTTGAGCATTGATAGTTGAGGGCTACTTAATTTGCATGGCAAAAATCCAGCTAGCCCTGCGGCCAGTTGAGCAATGCAGTTGGCCTAGTGATAATTTTTTCTGTATGGGTACTTTCAATTCTAAGTTTACTAATCGATCCATGGTGGTCAATTGATATAGTATACACTGACCCTCTCCATTTAATAAACTCTGTGACCGTCGTGGATAGTAAACTTGAAAATGATAGCAGATAGAATTAAAATACACTTTATTCATAGTATATGTATGTTCAGAGTATACAGAAAAACGCAAACCGGAAATCTAATCTGGATTAAAATTTCGTTCAATGATGGGACAATATCCAGATGACTTTTTTCTCGTTTTTCTCCCAAAATAACTCAATCTGAATAATCATATGAATGGATGACAAATGCGACTATGTACTGTACCTATAGGACACAGAGGCGTGTTGATTAATTTATTGTGGAAAGAAGAGAAGCGACACACAAAATGAGGTCTTCTCGTTTAATAGTATAGATATCTTATAAATTATGTAAGATATCTTATGAATTATATAATATATCTTATAAATATAAATTATATATAAGATATCTTATAAATTTTATAAGATTTCTTATAAATGATATAAGATATGTTGTAAATTATATAAGATATCTTATAAATTACATAATATATGTTATAAATTGTATAAGATGTAAGATGTCAAGTGTATGTTTTATAAGCTACTATGTTTTTACAATGAACTTCTGACGAGGACAATACGTTATATATATATTGACCTGTTATGAGTGTATTAACAGAGGACGAAGTCCGATTCAGGTCAATGCATTCTGATGGATCAATATATATACTTTTTAAATGATATGAGCAAATTAGCCCTAATACAAATACATCGTCAGGCTAAATACTGAAAACGTTCCACTATCGATATAAATCAAGAGTTCATATTGCTTTTCGAACAAGACCAATACGGACAAAAACAGGGCCAATACGTATAAAAGCCGTGTTGGCCCATGGGCTAATACGGGACATTCACTTCCAGTTTAAATTTTCTTACACCATTACTGAACTTAAGGAGTATCCTTATGCCTAAAAAAAATGTGTATTACATTTTTTTTTAACTTAAAATCATAATATAAAAATGTTAAATGATGTTCAATATTTTGTAACCGTTTGAAGTCTTGAAACGGAAATAATTCACAGCCTTTCCAAGAACGACTTCCGATTATTGACACTATTGCATTTCCGTTAATTATTCATCCGAAGCATACGATCCAAGGGTAAGAATAGTTAAACTGTCTGATTTATTTTTCCCATGCCCAGCAACTTTATATTTGAAAAGAAAACTAGAGGCTCCCAAGAGCCTGTGTCGCTCACCTTGGTCTATGTGCATATTAAACATTGGACACAGATAAATTCATGACAAAATGGTGTTTTGGTGATCATGATGTGTTTGTAGATCTTACTTTACTAGACATTCTTCTTGCTACAATTATCTCTATCTATAATGAACTTGGCCCAGTAATTACAGTGGAAAATATATTCTAAAAATTTACAAAAATTTACAAAAATTTTTGAAAATTGTTAAAAAATGACTATAAAGGGCAATAACTCCTTAAGGGGTAAACTGACAATTTCGGTCATGTTGACTTATTTGTAAATCTTACTTTGCTGAACATTATTGCTGTTACAGTTTATCTCTATCTATAATAATATTCAAGATAATAACCAAAAACAGTAAAATTTCCTTAAAATTACCAATTTAGGGGTAGCAACCCAACAACGGGTTGTCTGATTCATCTGAAAATTTCAGGGCAGATAGATCTTGACCTGATAAACAATTTTACCCAATGTCAGATTTGCTCTAAATGCTTTGGTTTTTGAGTTATAAGCCAAAAACTGCATTTTACCCCTATGTTCTATTTCTAGCCATGGCGGCCATCTTGGTTAGTTGGCTGGGTCACCGGACACATTTTTTATACTAGATACCCCAATGATGATTGTGGCCAAGTTTGGTATAATTTGGCCCGCTAGTTTCAGAGGAGAAGATTTTTGTAAAAGTTAACAACGACGACGGACGCCGGACGCAAAGTGATGGGAAAAGCTCACTTGGCCCTTCGGGCAAGGTGAGCTAAAAATCATGGACGTAAAAGCGTAAAAACAAGTTCAGACATGCAAATAAGGTATGTTTCTTATTTTATTTGTATTAAAAGAATATAAATTAGTTATTAAAAGTGTTATGAACTTGCTGTTTCTTAATTGTCCCTGTTATAGATTCTCAATCAAGTGTATTGGCCCTTGACTCAAGTTTCGGGGCAAATACAGCTAACCTCGAATCTACAGGACAATAAAGAAACAGCAATTTAATAACAACATAGTATTAGAAGAATGAAAGTTCTTGATTTGTACATATGTATATAATGAATATGAAAAACGGACTTCAAATTTCTTTCTATGTATTTTAAATTGCATTTTGCAAGATTTTAACATGACATTGAAATATCAATAAATAAGATGAATTTGTTTTATTGTATTTCGGACAGTAACCCTACAGCGGTTGGTCCAAGTGGTCTAAAAGTTCATCACTGATAGATTTTGATCTATTATTCACTGTATCTCCATGTCACGTTTGTACTAACTGCTATTTTTTTTTTATAAAACAAAATAACTGCATGTCACCCTTTTGTTCTATTTTAGCCATGATGGCCATGAATGTTAGTGGATCAAAACTTTGGTTACAATTTTTAAATAAACTTCAGAAGATTATGGCCTAGTAGTTTCAGAGGAGTAGATTTATAAATGTTATAATTAAGTTACATGATGAATAAATTTTGTCAAATTGTCCTTGAAGGGCCAATTTACAATTTTTGTCATTTCAACTTTTAAGAAAATCTTACTTTGCTGAATATTTTTGCTGTTTACAGTTTATCTTTATCTTCAATAATATTCAAGATGATAACCAAAAACAGCAAAATATCCTTAAAATTACCAATTTAGTGACAGCAACCAAACAATGTTATGTTCGGTTCTTCTGAATATACATGTATTTAAGGACTGATGCAACTTGACCTATTTAACAATATAACCCCATGTCAGATTTACTCTATATGCTTAAGTTTTTGAGATATAGGCCAAAAACTGCATTTGACCCCCATGATCTATTTTTGGCCATAGCGGCCTTGTCTGTTGATTGATCTAAATGCAGATACAATCTATAAACTAGATACCTTTAGGAACATCCAGTTAAAGTTTAGAAGTATTATGCCCAGTAGTTTCGGAGAAGAATATTTTTAAATGTTAGCAAACATGATGAGCAAATTAAGCAAAATTGTCTTTAAAGGGCAATAACTCCTTAAGGTGTCAATTGAGAATTTTGGTTATAGTAACTTTTTTGTAGATCTTACTTTGCTGAACATATTCGCTACAGTTTATCTCTATCTAGGATTATATTCAAGATAAACAAAAAATCCAACAACGGGGTTTTTCAGTTCGACTTCAAGTTTCAGTGCTGATAGATTTTGACTTATTGAACATGTTCACCCCATGTCAGATTTGCTATAAATGTTTTTATTTTTGAAAAAAATATAAGTCAAAAACTGCATATGATACCTATGTTCTATTTTTATTCATATCAGCCATGTTTGCAGATGGATCATCAAAACTTTGGATAGGATTTATATATAGTTAGACCCTTAACAAAAATTCAGTTAAAGTTTGAAGGCATTCGGCCCAGTAGTGTCAAAGAAGAAGATTATTGAAATAGTTTACGAGGACAATGACGACAACGACAGATGCCAAGTGATGGCATAAGCTCGCATGGGTACTTTGGCAACGGAGATCTAAAAAGTATAAGGATTGTCTGCGTATCCTCTAATAAACAAGTGAGCCATATGCGCCTGATACACCCATCGTCTTGTGTGTAAGTTTTATGCAATAATCATAAATAGTTTCTGAAATACAGCACGACATGTAAAAAACGACTGCTTTTAACAAACTAGAGGCTCTAAAAAGCCTGTGTCGCTCACCTTGGTCTATGTGAATATTAAACAAAGGACACAGATGGATTCATGACAAAATTGTGTTTTGGTAATGGTGATCTAACTTAACTAAATATTCTTGCTGCTTACAATTATCTCAATCTATAATGAATTTGGACCATAGGCAAGTGACTTTAACCATGAAAATAAATTTTTTATGCACCTACCTAACACACGGCTAAATTATATATCATTTGAAAGCTACAAATCTGTACTATCTGTTTTGCCCGGTCGTAAAAAAATCATACGGTGCAATTTCCGTCAAATCAAGATCAAAGGCTAAGGACGAATAAGGGCATATTGTCTAAGATTTCAGCTTGATTGCATAATATGACTTTTATATACTTAATTCACATATGCAAACAATTTAAACTTTTAGCAGAGCGATTAACAGTCATTAATCAAATATATATTTAAAGCGTGTTTTTGATAGACAGCACATGTTTCCTGAAATTCGAGTAAAAGTTAATAAAATGTGCAAAAACACGAATTTTTCTTTCTGATGCAACTGCTAATAATTTTAAACTAAGTAAAACCCTGTAATGACTATCAAAGAATTTTTTGACATCATAAATTTCCTAAAATTATGCTTACTTCTAATCAAACAGCAAATCAAAACAACTCATACAGTTGCCTCAAATACCCCATCTGCGAAAAAACAGCTTTTAAGCATTTCTTGCAATTTAAACATTGTATGTGGTCAAAATAAGATTTATAATAAACAAATTCTTAAGAATCTGAAAAATTCAAAGTAAAAAAATATGTGCGCGAATCATACTATTGCTTGAAATAAAGGGGGCGAAACTAAGAGATTGCAATCTGCATTGAAACTACCCGACTGAAATGAACATCTTTCGACTTTTCTAATTGTTTGATTTGTAGCTTCATTATAAATATTGATGTAGTGAAAAACCCTTTTATTTATTTAATGTGAACCATAAAAAAAAGAAATTGACAATCTAGACAAAAATAAATAGAAAATTAATTGATGAAAATTGAAATTTCAAAGAATTAAAAAACCAGGAAACAAACTATAAAACTTTACTTCATGATTGATTAAATTGCGTTGTTCATTGTTTAAATGCATTAATTCAGCAAATAAGAATAATTTTGAAGAAAACAAATCCATTAATACCCAACGATTCTAGTTACAACTAGACTTCCTGAATAGCTTGAATGACTAGTCCATTTTTCATACGAGGATGAATTTATGCAAGAGTTTCTGATGACGACTGGAAAGAAGCACCATTATCTTGAAACTTCACTTTCAACTAAATAGATGATGTCATCTCACTGAATAGTGCCAAATTTGTGACAATGTTGGACTCATAATTTCCATTGAAATTGAAAATAAAAGACTCAACAGATATAGTTTACTCTATCACGTATCTTGAAAACGACGATGAGGGTTGGTTGAGAACAAGTTTAACGACAATAGAGATGAGCATAAATCAACCAATAAAAACACTCCTTACTACCAAATTATAAATTAGTCATTTCTATGTAGCAACATTATAGCAACGCCTGCATATCTCAACTACTAAAGGAGGAGACCGATTTCATTGAGCCTCAACTCCTCTGAGACAATAACAAGTCGGAAATATTTATGATATGTCGTATAAATGTAGGGTTTTGTATTTCCTTAATTTGTCTTTGCATGCTCAGTCAACGTACTGCCCGCGAAATTAAATGAAACTATTTATCTGAACACTTGCCCAATTTGTAACGCGATTTCGCGGCATCTTCTTGTGGAGTATATTTCTCCAAGTTGATACAATTTTCCAGAGCTTGCATGTATGTTCACGATTTATTTTCGTGATAATGCGTAACTGCTCACAATGAAGATGTTAAATAAAGGCAACTATAGTATACCGCTATTCAATAGTCATCAATCAATTTACTAGAAACTGAAACAAATCCGGGTCACAAACCAAAACCGTGGAAAACACACAGGGCTCGACATTAACGCTTGTCCGATTGTCCGGGACAAGTGCACACAGGTGTCGGGCAAGTAGATTCACCATACTACTTGTCCGATGGGACAAGTGAAAAATCAAGGTCAAATAAAAATAGATCAAATTCAAGACTTATACATTCCCAAAAATATGAATGATTGTTTTATTGATCATACTTAATGGAATAATTATTCATTGATTGAACCAGAGACATATAAAACTTGTATAATATGTCTCCGATTTGGAGTATTGAACACATGCTGGCAGCCATTGACCAGGGGGATATAAGTAAGGGAAAAGAAACCAATGTTAATGTATCTTCTTAGTATAAGCTTCCTTGAATTAGGAGTACCTCCATATGGAGTTTTACCTAAACTTTAAAATATTAAATTAAAGCATGTTTCATTTGATTTTGCTTTTATGCATAACAATACATTAAAAGAGGTTTTATTTGATAAGATCTATGACATGTGATATAAAAATTTAAGATGAAAAAAAAAAAAAAAAATCTAAAAAAGGCAGATTTTTAGTGAAATGTGTATGTACTTCATGATCATGTATCAATGTATATACAAATCAAAATAAATTGTAAAAGTTTGTTTTGACATCATCAATAAATTAAATAGGTTTACTTATATACATGTTCAAGGTGGCCAGGTGTATTTACATCCTTGGTTTAACCCATACCACTACTAAAGAATGAATAGGTTCATAGGGGAACGTAGTGGTTTGGGAAGAAATGATGATTTAATGATTGACAAATGATAGTGACATTGAGTCAGAGAACACAGTCTTGCAAAAAAACTTTCATTCTGAAATTTAATGAAATGTATTTTGATGCGGTATTCATATAACATTACAAAATGCTCCTTTCATTAGGTACAATCAAAGCCCAAGTGTTATTATTGCATAAATCATCAATATGTTAGATTTTCAATTATGAATTCGGACAAGTGAGTTAAGAGTTCGGACAAGCTGATTTTCTTGCCACTTGTCCGAAGGGACAAGTTAGAAAAAATGTTAATGTAGAGGCCTGACACATCAACTATATATATACAAGAGGAACACAACAATATAACAGAAACACTGAATTGCTACAAAAACAAACGCCAACATATAAAGAAACAGATTATTCGATACCAACTGCCATATGCCTGACTTTGTACAGGACATTTGAAGAAAAGTGGTGGTTTGAACATGGTTTGAAACCAGAGTTCAAATGCAAAGTTGGAATCATCCCTTTGAAAATTTTATGGACGCCACTACGAGTTGGTTGACAATTATAAAATATTTGTTTCGCCAGATGACGACTGATAAGTTCCAATCGACGTTACCAAAATACCGTCATGTCTGCCTTGAATGACACCTACCCACTAAGGCTTGGCACCGAGTTAGGAATTAAATGAGCCACAAGACGCGTGTCACATGTGGAACATGATCTGCTTACCCTTTGGGAGTCCCTGAATTCACCCCAAATATTTTTGGGGTTTTTTTGTTACTCAATCTGTAGTTTTATATGTTGTGTTTTGTATACTGTTGCTTTGTCGTGTTCGTTTTTTTGGCCGTTTTGTCAGTTCGTTTTCAATTATGAGTTTGATGTCCCTTTGATATATTTCGTCACTATTCAAGTAGTTAAAGGTTTTAAAATTGTAGATCATTGTAGCTAAATGTATCATAATAACTATTTTGTTCTACATATACATCATGAGCTTTTAATTAATTTCGAGGATATTTGTCTTATTGCGTTATTCTTAATGACTTTACTTTGAGGCCATTTTTTTGGCCGATTTTCATTACTGCAAGTTAATGTCTTTAAAGTAAATTAATACCAAAAGGACAATCAACATCTTAAACCATGAATCAGATAAACTTAATTAAAACCATGAACAAAATAAAATTAAAGTCTAAGAGACGAACAACAGTTCACAAAATACAGCACACCATGAAAACGATCACTGCCTAAAACAGCGAATGATCTCATGAGGTCAGGAAGGGTATTCAAGTTTTTCATTTTTTTATTTCACAACTGCTTATAGTGTTTTACATACACAATGACCTGCATTTGTATTTTAAAAGTTTATGTTGAAAATACTCAAAGCATCTTTTATTCAAATAATTAAAGCGATTAAACTTCTAAACACACTTAATATTACTAACACGATTTTAGACTAAATAAGAAGCAGCAGCATTATATTTTGTTCGTTTACATCCCGCTTTAGACAACCAAGTGTTTCTAAGCAAGGTTACTTTTTTCAATGTTACCTACGTTTTAGTCGCAAAGTCATGTTTGCATTTAAACATGATTATAAAGAGTTAATACGTTTGACTTCGTAAAAAACACATTTTTACCTCAATTAGCTCGTATATATTCTTTTCGAACTTTAAATACCCCTATTTTTATTATGGAAAATCTTTCTCCACCCTGATATTGGCAATAAGCGATGTGCTATCTTAACATAGAATAACAAAAAGATCGCTATTTGCAGATGGCAGATTTTTGGGCAACTGCAAACACTTCAATAGAAGGCTGTTCTATGAACAATAATTAATAATTGCATATTAAAATTCAAAACAAATATTCCCTGACCTAAGACATATACATTTATCTATTTTTTTAGCATACAAATATCGATTCCCTAAGATATATTTTGCTTTTGGAACAATTTTTCATTTTTTTAAGATTTGCGATAAATTTCAATTTTCGGTAAATATTGCGCATCTAACCTCTATCTTTTTGTTTGATTTGGAAATATTATGTATCATGTTCCATAAAATTCATACTATCTTTTGAAAAATTTTATGGTACAAGAATTAGAAAATGGCTTTTTGTTTAGTAATCGCAAAAATTGGAATGTTTATTCATGACCTTTGACCTTGATTTTACAGAAAATGCACCGTACGATTTTTTTTACGACCAGGCAAAACAGAAAGTACAGATTATTAGCTTTCGAATGATATATAATACAGCCGTGTTAGGTGGGTGCATTAAAGTCGTTAACTAAGCGTCTTTTTGAAATAAGTCACTCGCCTACAGTAGTTTCATTGGAAATTGTTAGTGAAAATCTACAAATTTTATGAAAATTGTTAAAAATTGACTAGGAAGGGCAATATCTCCTTAGGGGGTCAATTAACCATTTTTTTAATGTTGACTTATTTTTAGGTCTTACTTTGATGTACATTATTGCTGTTTACAGTTTATCTCTATCTATAATAATATTCAAGATAATAACAAAAAACAGCACAATTTCCTTAAAATTACAGATTCAGGGGCAGCAACCTAACAACCGGTTATATGATTCATCTGAAAATTCCAGGACAGATAGATTTTGACCTGATCAACAATTTTACTTCATGTCAGATTTGCTTTAAATACTTTGGTTTTTGAGTTATAAGCCAAAAACTGCATTTTACCCCTATGTTTTATTTTTAGTCATGGCGGCCATCTTGGTTGGTTGGCCAGGTCACCGGACACATCTTTTAAACTAGATACCCCAATGATGATTGTGGCCAAGTTTGGTTTAATTTGGCCTTGTAGTTTCAGAGAAGAAGATTTTTGTAAAAGTTAACGATGACTTACAACGACGGACGCCAAGTGATGAGAAAAGCTCACTTGCGAAGGGCCAGGTGAGCTAAAAAATATATGACTCTAAAATAAAATTTTGAATCAAACCAAAACATATACAGATTTGTATATTAAATAACTAATAAGTGTGTAAAGTTTTAAGCAATAATCATGAATCGGTTTTGAGAGACGGGGGCGACATGTTATTACCCCTCCCCCTGTTCCAAAATAATCGTAATTGTTTTTAAGATACGGCGCGACATGTAAAAAACTCTCCCCCCTTTTTTTTTTTACAAAATCCTCAATATCTCAAAAAAAAAACTTCGAATCATCATCAAAAGGTATACAGATCTTTAGATCAATATAACTAAGAACTGTGTAAAGTTTTAAGCAATAATCATAAATTATTTTTGAGATACAGTGCGACATAATAAAATACACCCCTATTTTAGTTACAAAGTCCCGTCACTCAAAAAGTTTTTACAGATCTTTGGACCAACAATATTAAGTTTCATGAAATTTGGATAAGTAGTTCTCAGGTTTCGGTTCGACATGTTTACGCCTGACAGAGATACGGACGGACAGACAGATGGACGGTCGGAAGGGACAACAATATACCATTATACGTTCTGTCTTAGATTGGCGTATAAAAACTGCAACAAATCTTCCTCGAGAAAAAATACACCCGCTTGTAAATTCAGATTCAGCAATTTTTCAATTTCTAAAAAGATATCAACTCGAAAATGGTGATCCAATATTGGCACATGGTCTGTGTTTTTTAGTAACAAATATTGTGTACAAAGTTCATATTATATGGTCGAGGAACACTTTATTGAAGAAAACAAAATAATTTTGGGACATAGGGACACATGTAGACAATAAGGGTAAACGTTTGTCCTTTAAATGATCATAACTGATTTCGAAACTTGTTCAATTCATTGTTGATATAAAGGAATTTCATAGATTAATTATTAGAACTGCACATGCTAACATAGTAATTTCTATAAAATACATATTTCCAAGGGGCGTTACTTTTGAAAATAGATGATATGCATTGATTTTCCATGCAGAAAAACACAGTTTTATTTAAATTGCCATAAATGTGGAAATAATTGTACACATGGAAGTGCTTACAAGACCGAACAGTTTTAACTGACCCCCTGATATTCTACATATAACTAAACAAAATCAATAACCCAACTTTTCTGAACATATTCCAGTCTATTTATAATAACTTTATAACAATGTCCTCTGACCTAGTGACATTAAATTGAATAGGGATCTACCTCGCATCATATTTACATAGATATTGTGTTCATAAGTAACACTAAATATGTAATGTGTCAAATCTTATAATGAAATAAAGAAAATACCTTTCGTCCTTAGAACAGCAGTCTGAAATAAAGAGGAAAATGTATTGAGTATATATCACCAAACTTGTAAGAGTATTAAAGTTTAAAACATAAACACCCACAACGTAGTATGTAATGGAAAACAAATAGATGTTGATTAATTTATATTTGGTGTAAAATGCCACTTTCTGCTATTGGCTTGTTCTTATATGTCATTTTTTATTAGTGAAGGAAGCCAGAGTGCCTAGAAAGATCAACCAAATATGGGCAGAAAAACTAGAAGTTTGAAACCCACAAGACCATGACCATTGCTATGACAACTACTGTATACCAAATGGCAATGGTTTACCACTTTGCCCACTTGACTTTATTCAAACCATGCAAAACCAAAGGTTAACAAAACAAATCTTATTGCACCTGAAATTGCTATTGTCTCTGTATTAATGTCTCCTATTCTAAACCAGAGGATGTTAAAAGAGCCAGTGTCACTCATCAAAATATAGGTGCATCGTCAACAATGAACACTTTCCAACATCGTAAACTTGAATAGAAATTGAGATAAAAGTCTTTTGGCTGTTGATTTTGCATTGCTTATCACATTTACTGTTTATAGTTTCTGTCTATGATCTTTAGTTTCTGCTTAAAGCACTTTAAAGGGTAAACAACTGTCATTTTAGAGTAATTACACATAGTATACTAATGATTTCAGAAAGTAAAATTGAGAATGGAAATGGGGAATGTGTCAAAGAGACAACAACCCGACCAAATAAAAAACAACAGCAGAGGGTCACCAACAGGTCTTCAATGTAGCGAGAAATTCCCGCACCCGGAGGCGTCCTTCAGCTGGCCCCTAAACAAATATATACTAGTCCAGTGATAATGAACGCCATACTAAGATTTGACTCAATATTTGTAGGTATTGTCTTGCTGATATTTTTTGTCTATCTTTTATACTTTTCAAAATGATAAGCAAAACCCACAAAATATTAAAAACGTCGTTAAAAAGCAAGAACTCCATCATGGAGCTGACTGACAATTTACACCATTTGACTTATTTGTAGATCTTTCTGTCTATATATTAAATTACATGTATAAATTTATGTTTTAAGATAATTGGCAATAACCATTAAAATTGTTAAAAAAAAATCATTAAAAGCAATCACTGTATTAAAAGTAGTCTGACACGGGTTTGGTTCTTCTCACATATTTCATGATGGTATAATACTAAACCCAGAACAGAAAGGATTGTGTCTGCATGATATACATATGATGAACACAAAATATTCCAATCAGTTAAATTACGGTCTCGAGCTGACATGTCAGTAACTGATAATAGTTTGTTGTTATTTATTTATTATTGTCATTTTGTTTTTGTTCTTTTGTTTCATATTCTGACATCGGACTTGTTTTTCTCTTAATCTGAGTTTTACTTTGCGTATTGTTGTGCGTTTGTTTTTTTCTACATTGGCTAGAGGTATAGGGGGAGGGTTGAGATCTCAAAAAACATGTTTAACCTCGAAGCAATTTTGCGTCTGTCCCAAGTCAGGAGCCTCAGGCCTTTGTTAGTCCTGTATGATTTTTAATTTTAGTTTCTTGTGTATAATTCGAAGTTTTGTATGACGTCCATTATCACTGAACTAGTATACATTTTTTGTTCAGGGCCAGATGAAGGATGCCGCTGGGTGCGGGAGTTTCTTGCTACATTGAAGACTCATTGGTGGTTGTTGTCTGCTTTATGGTCGGATCATTTTGGTATTAGCAATTTCTCTCTGTTTATCATAGTTTTCAAAATTATGGACAAAAATAAAACAAAACAAGTGAAACTGCAAGCTACTGCTCACTGATGATACCCCCGCCACAAGTGGATAATATTAATAGTGTAAAAATATGCAAGTGTTTTGGTAAACAGGAAGTTGTCGAGTGATGAATCTGAAAACGCATCACACGGTATAGCCGACTTATATAAATCCTGAAACCAAATTTCAGAAATCCTTGTATTGTAGTTCCTGAGAAAAATGTGACGAAAATTTTCAACTTGGCTATCATGTGTAAAATCATACAAGTGTTCGGTAAACAGGAAGTTGTCAAGTGATCAATCTGAAAACGCATCACACGGTATAGATGACTTAGATCAACTCTGAAACCATATTTCAGAAATCCTTGTATTGTAGTTCCTGAGAAAAATGCGACGAAAAATATTCATGGGACGGACGGACTGATTGACGGACTGATGGAAGGACAGACAGAGGTAAAACAGTATACCCCCCTTTTTAAAAGCGGGGGTATAATGAACAAAATTTCTTTAGAAGTTATCTAATAGTTTTGGCGCTATTAATGGGCAGCAAATTATTTGAAATAGATCTCAACATTCTGTACGATTCTAGTTTTTAAAACATCCACCAGTTGGCACTGATTTTGGCCAAGGTCGGTTCCAATTGAACCAGTAGTTTCAGAGGAGAACATGTTTTTGTAAATAAGAACAGGTCAACAGACGAACGTAGACGATGACAGAAAACAGACGCTAAGTGGGGAAATAGCTTACCTTGAACTTTACATTTATAAAATCAGTATACTATATCAGTATATACCGCAGTTGCTTATCACATATTCGTAAAAGTTTACAATGGGATTTTTACAAAAGAGGGACGAAAGGTACCAGAGGAACAGTCAAACTCGTACATTTTTATTTGTTTTGTAGATTGAACAAGTGAAACTGCGAGCTACTGCTCACTGATGATACCCCCGCCACAAGTGGATAATATTAATAGTGTAAAAATATGCAAGTGTTCAGTAAACAGGAAGTTGTCGAGTGATGAATCTGAAAACGCATCACACGGTATAGCTGACTTATAAAAATCCTGAAACCAAATTTCAGAAATCCTTGTATTGTAGTTCCTGAGAAAAATGTGACGAAAATTTTTAACTTGGTTATCATGTGTAAAATCATACAAGTGTTCGGTAAAACAGGAAGTAGTCGAGTGATGAATCTGAAAACGCATCACACGGTATAGCTGACTTATATAAATCCTGAAACCAAATTTCAGAAATACTTGTATTGTAGTTCCTGAGAAAAATGTGACGAAAATTTTCAACTTGGCTATCATGTGTAAAATCAGGCAAGTGTTCGGTAAACAGGAAGTTGTCAAGTGATGAATCTGAAAACGCATCACACGGTATGGCTGACATATATAAATGTTGATACCAAATTACAGAAAGGGTGGATGTTCCTGAGAAAAATGTGACGAAAGTTTCATGGGACGGACTGACTGACGGACGGACGGACGGATGGACTGACGGACGGACGGACGGACAGACAGAGGTAAAACAGTATACCCCTCCTTTTTTAAAGCGGGGGTATAAAAATAAACTGACAACAATATGGCTAAAAAAGAAACAAGAGTGCACACACTGAAATGTCTTGCCTTCTCTACTAATCATTGATATTATGTTTATAGTCCTAAGTATAAAGCTTTATTACAACTGTCACATAAACTTAACATTAACCAAGATAGCTAAACAAAGACCAATGAACCATGCAAATGAGGTCAAGGTCAGATGAACCATGCCAGGCAGACATTTACAGCTAACAATGCTTCCATACAACAAATATAGTTGACCTATTACTTTATAGTTTAAGAAAAATAGACCAAAACACAAAAACTTAACACTGTGCAATGAACCGTGAACTTGAGGTCATGGTCAAATAAAACCTGCGGGACTGACATATAGATCATAATATATTTCCATACACCAAATATAGTTGACCTTTGGCATATAATATTAGATAAAAAGACCAAAACTTAAAAACTTAACTTTGACCACTGAACCATGAAAATGAGGTAAAGGTCAGATGACATCTGCCCGCTAGACACGTACACTTTACAATCATTTCATACAACAAATATAGTAGACCTATTGGATAAAGTATGAGAAAAACAGACCAAAACACAAAAACTTAACTATAACCACTGAACCATGAAAATGAGGTCAAGGTCAGATGACACATGCCAGTTGGACATGTACACCTTACAGTCCTTCCATACACCAAATATACTAGCCCTATTGCTTATAGTATCTGAGATATGGACTTGACCACCAAAACGTAACCTTGTTCACTGATCCATGAAATGAGGTCGAGGTCAAGTGAAAACTGTCTGACGGGCATGAGGACCTTGCAAGGTACGCACATACCAAATATAGTTATCCTATTACTTATAATAAGAGAGAGTTCAACATTACAAAAATTCTGAACTTTTTTTTCCAGTGGTCACTGAACCATGAAAATGAGGTCAAGGACATTGGACATGTGACTGACGGAAACTTCATAACATGAGGCATCTACATACAAAGTATGAAGCATCCAGGTCTTTCACCTTCTAAAATATAAACCTTTTAAGAAGTTAGCTAGCGCCGCCGCCGCCCGATCACTATCCCTATGTCGAGCTTTCTGCAACAAAAGTTGCAGGCTCGACAAAAAGACAAACAGACAAATATAATTACATAACATACAACATAGAAAACTATATCATCTTTGAAACAGTAAACCAACTCGTGATTGCATCCGTAAAATTTACAACGTCATATAATATATTCAATTTTTAAGTAAAGACAGAAATGGACTGTCTCTACTTGGTGTTTTATCAACACAAAAAAAATATTCATAACCACACAATATTAAGACTTGAAAATGAATAACTTAAATAAAAGTACTGTTCCTTCTCATATGTTTTTTTTTTGTCTGTAACATCAGGGACTGAAAATATCTACAGCCAAGGTCAGGTACTTGACTATAAAGGATTGTGAGTCAGCCCTCATTTGAGCCAAATAACCTTTGGATTTGCTCTTCACAAAACAAGCTTGAGGTTCCAAAGATCCTGTGTCGCTCAGCTTGGTACATGTGTATGTGCATATTTAAAAAGGACACCTTCCAACATTTTATACAATGATCGAAATCAAGAAACACAATCTCTGTTTTGTTGATCTGGCATTGCTGATTTTGTAGTTTGTTTAGTTTATCGCTATTTTCTTTAATTTTTGCTCGAAACATAAAAAGGGTAAACAAAAAATCTTCATTTAAGGGCAAATGATGTGTACACAATATCTGATTCGTTAGTAGATCTTGCCTTGCTGATCATTTCTGTGATTTGAAGTGTCTTTTTGATTATAATGATTTTTATCAAATTAGGCTAAACTGAAGAAAAAAAACATACTCCCAAATCATCATTTTAAGGGAAAATAACTATAATAAGGAAACGTCGCAAAATTTCCTTCATATTGTCTTAATTGTAGATCTTGTCTTAGCAATTATCGTAGAAAGGAGTCAATCGAAGTTTCGCCATGATGACTTATTTGTAGAACTTGTCTTGCTTATCATTTTTGCATTTTAAAGTTAATCTTTTTCTGTTATAGTTGTTAATATAATAGTCAAAAATGCTAGAAAATTGTTAAATTCATCATCTAAGGACAAAAAAGAGGGACGAAAGATGCCAGAGGGACAGTCAAACTCATAAATCGAAAATAAACTGATAACACCTTGGCTAAAAATGAAAAAAGACAAACAGATGAGCAATAGTACACATGACACAACATATAAAACTAGAGAAGAAGCAACACTAACCCCTCCAAAAACGGGGGGTGATCCCAGGTGCCCAGGAAGGGTAAGCAGATCCTGCTCCACATGTGACACCCGTCATTTTGCTCATGTTATTACAAATACAGTAAACATTATAATTCGGTAGATCTTATTCATGAAAGGGAAGGGGATTGTAGGTACGACGTCAGGAACATATCCGTTAGCATCTGTGAAACTGTTATTTCATAACGGTCAACCAACTCGTGATGGGGTCCGTTAAATTTGCGAAGGGATGATTTCAACTTCACCATTTGGAACTCTTGGTTTAATAGCTTCCTTGTGAGCAGCAAGCCTATATCAAGAAAATCATGATAGGAAATACAAGCACGGGAATATCGTATCAATTGGGAGATATATACCCGTATGTAGGTGCTGCTGGAATGTTGCTACTCAGAAATGGAAAGTTCAAAATTGGAAAGCTGAAATCATCACTTTTTTCGTTTTTGTTTTCAACCGACCCTCATTTCAGATTACGTCAATATATGACGCCGAAACTCCTATAAGTCGTTGTACGGATGTACAGTATTTTTTGTTTTTGTCAGATTTTTCTCTATTTTAACTATAACGGTTTTTAAAATAATAGCCGCAACACTTATATTTAACCTAAATGATCTATGTTTAGTCATGTTGGCTTATCTTCAACATTGTAGAAGAGAATATAATTATTGAAAAAAAGCTCTGTTTTATATTACCGCTTATTCAGTCTGTTTAGTTTTTCTCTATAAACAGTGTATAATACCAATGATCATAAAGGTATCCAAATGTATCATCTACCCAGGAGATTGTTTAGCACCACGGCTGGTAACGTTATCTAAGTGTATCATATACCAAGTAGAGTGTCAAGCCCCACAACTTGTAAGGGTATCCAAGTGTAGCATTATACTACTTAGAGTGTTTAGCACCACTGCTGGTAAGGGTACCAAAGTGTATCATCTACCAAGAAGAGTGTTAAGCCCCTCAAGTTATAAAGGTATCCAAGTGTATCATCTACCAAGTAGAGTGTCAAGCCCCACAACTTGTAAGGGTATCCAAGTGTAGCATTATACTACTTAGAGTGTTTAGCACCACTGCTGGTAAGGGTACCAAAGTGTATCATCTACCAAGAAGAGTGTTAAGCCCCTCAAGTTATAAAGGTATCCAAGTGTATCATCTACCAAGTAGAGTGTTTAGCACCACTGCTGGTAAGGGTATCTAATTGTGTCATATACCCAGTAGAGTGTTTAGCACCACTGCTGGTAAGGGTATCTAATTGTGTCATCTACCCAGTAGAGTGTATAGCACCACTGCTGGTAAGGGTATATAATTGTGTCATCTACCCAGTAGAGTGTTTAGCACCACTGATCGTAAGGGTATCCAATTATATCATCTACCTAGTATAGTAAAGTGTTTAGAACCACTGCTGGTAACATGGGTAAGGGTACCAAAGTGTCAATTACGAAGTAGAGTGTTGATCACCACTCCTTTAAAGGATATCTAAGTGTAACATATATATATATTTATATATGCATCTATTAAACAGACAGTATTTAGCACCACTGCTGAAAAGGAATTCATGTGTATCATCTGCAAAGTAGACAGTTTGTTGTACCACGGCTTGTTAGTGCACATGATTTTTACAGAATACCCCATCTACCAAGTAGACAGTGTTTAGTACCAAGGTAAGTTTTCAATTTGCAAAGAAGACAGTGTTTAGTAGCATGGCATACCCAAGTAATCCCATTGGTGGAGAGTGTATTCAAGTGTATGATTTATATTGCACATGGTGTCAAGTTACACTGCTGGTAAGAGTACTGAAGTGAAACATCTATGGATCAACAGTACTCTTGTTGAAGGTTGAAGGTTAAACGTATCTCTTATTCTAGTACCAAGTAGACAGTCCTTAGCACAAATACAGTCATGCTAATCAAGTATATAATCTATAGACAGGGTATAAAACCACTGTTTGTTAGGGTGTCTAAGTTTACAATCTACCCAGTAGAAGTGTTTAGAAGCACTGCATGGAACTTTCTTCAAGTGTATCATATAAACAATTGAAGTGTTAAGTGCTATCACCAGTTAAGGTAAAAACGTGTTGTATCAAGTAGACAGTGTTTAGTACCACTGCTGGTTAGAGTATCATCTACCTAACAGACAGTGTTTAGTACCACTGCTGGGAATTGTATCATCTACCTATCAGACTGTGTTAAGTACCACTGCTGTTAATGGTATCATCAACTTAACTAACATTGTATAGTGCCTTAGCTGGTAAAGTTATCATTTACCAAACAGAATGTGTTTAGTACCACTACTGGTAATGATATCATCTACCTGTGTTTAATACCACTGCTGATAGATGTATCATCTAACTAACAGACTGTTCTCAGTTCCACTGCTGGAAAGGATATCATATTCCTAACAGATTATGTTTAGTACCACTGCTGGTTAGGGTATCATCTACCTAACATACAGTGTTTAGTACCACTGCTGGTAATTGTATCATCTACCCAACAGACTTTGTTAAGTACCAATGCTGGTAAGACTATCATCTACCTAACAGACTGTGTATAACACCACTGCTGGTAAGAATATCATCTACCTAACAGACTGTGTTTAGTACCACTACTGGTAATGGGTATAATCTACTAACAAAGTGTTTAGTAACACTGCAGATAAAGGCATCATCTACCTAACAGATTGTGTTTAGTACCACTGCTGCGAAAGGTATCATCTACTTAATAGACTGTGTTTAGTACCACTGCTGGTAATGGTATCATCTGCCTTACATATTGTGTTTAGTATCACTGCTGATAAGAATAGTATCTACTTAACATATTGTGTTTAGTACCACAGCTGGTAAAGTTATTATTTACCAGACAGACTGTGTTTAGTACCACTACTGGTAATGGTATCATCTACCTGGTAGACTGAGTTTAGTACTACTGCTGGTAAGAGTATCATCTACCTAACAGAGTGTTTAGTACCACTGCTGATAATGGGTAATATCTACATAACAGACAGTGTTTAGTACCACTACTGGTAATGTTATCATCTACCTAGCCAACAGTGTTTCGAACAATTGCTGTTAAGGGTATTCAAGTGTACAAATTACTCAGTAGACAGTGTTTTATACCACTACTGGCAAGTGTTTAATATTAATTCTGGTAAGTGTATAATCCATTCAGTAGATAGTGTTAAATAACACTGCTGGTAAGTGTACCAACTACCAAGTATAAGCTGGTAAGTTCCACTGCTGGTTAGTGTATCATCTACCCAGTTGGTGATGTCAAGTACCACTCCTTGTAAGGATATCCAAATTTAGGAGTGTTTTGCACCACTGCTGGTAAGGGTATCCAAGTATATCATATACTCAGTAGTCAGAGTACTTATACAAGCAGTGGCAATTAAAGAACCTTAGTGAGCGCGCTCACATACCCAACGTCCCCACATTGTCATTGGAGAAATAAAATATGTGTAAGAAAAAAAATTGTATAAGAAAAACTAGAGGCTCTAAAGAGCCTGTGTCGCTCACCTTGGTCTATGTGAATATTAAACAAAGGAAGCAGATTGAAAATTGACTACAAAGGTCAATAACTCCTACAGGGGTCAATTGACCATTTCGTTCATGTTGACTTATTTGTAGATCTTACTTTGCTGAACATTATTGCTGTTTACAGTTTACCTATATCTATAATAATATTCAATATAATAACCAAAAACAGCAAAATTTCCTTAAAATTACCAATTCAGGGGCCACAACCCAAAAACAGGTTGTCCAATTCATCTGAAAATTTCAGGGCAGATAGATCTTGACCTGATTAACAATTTAACTTCATGTCAGATTTTCTCTAAATTATTTGGTTTTTGAGTTATAAGCCAAAAACTGCATTTTACCCCTATGTTCTATTTTTAGCCGTGGCGGCCATCTTGGTTTGATGGCCAGGTCACCGGACATATTTTTTAAACAAGAAACCCCAAAGATGATTGTGGCCAAGTTTGGATCAATTTGGCACAGCAGTTTCAGAGAAGAAGATTTTAGTAAAAGATATATAAAATTTACGAAAAATGGTTAAAAATTGACTTTAAAGGGCAATAACTCCTAAAGAGGTCAACTGACCATTTTGGTCATGTTGACTTATTTGTAAATCTGACCTTGCTGAACATTATTGCTGTTTACAGTTTACCTATATCTATAATAATATTCAATATAATAACCAAAAACAGCAAAATTTCCTTAAAATTACCAATTCAGGGGCCGCAACCCAAAAACAGGTTGTCCAATTCATCTGAAAATTTCAGGGCAGATAGATCTTCACCTGATTAACAATTTTACCCAATGTCAGATTTGCTCTAAATGCTTTGGTTTTTGAGTTATAAGCCAAAAACTGCATTTTACCCTTATGTTCTATTTATAGCCATGGCGGTCATCTTGGTTAGTTGGAGGGGTCACCGGACACAATTTTTAAACTAGATACCCCAATGATGATTGTGGCCAAGTTTCAAATAATTTGGCCCAGCAGTTTCAGAGGAGAAGATTTTTCTAAAAGATTACTAAGATTTACGAAAAATGGTTAAAAGTTTACTATAAAGGGCAATAACT
Source organism: Mytilus edulis (assembly GCF_963676685.1). Taxonomy (NCBI): domain Eukaryota; kingdom Metazoa; phylum Mollusca; class Bivalvia; order Mytilida; family Mytilidae; genus Mytilus; species Mytilus edulis. The sequence goes on along the minus strand of NC_092355.1, from coordinate 57,683,019 downwards.
CCTAAAGTGGTCAACTGATCATTTTGGTCATGTTGACTTATTTGTAGATCTTACTTTGCTGAACATTATTGCTTTTTACAGTTTATCTCTATCTAAAATAATATTCAAGATAATAACCAAAAACAACAAAATTTCCTTAAAATTACCAATTCAGGGGCAGCAACCTAACAACGGAATGTCAGATTCATCTGAAAATTTCAGGGCAGATAGATCTTAACCTGATTAACAATATTACCCCATGTCAGATTTGCCCTAAATGCTTTGGTTTTTGAGTTATAAGCCAAAAACTGCATTTTACCCCTATGTTCTATTTATAGCCATGGCGGCCATCTTGGTTAGTTGGCGGGGTCACCGGACACAATTTTTAAACTAGATACCCCAATGATGATTGTGGCCAAGTTTGGTTAAATTTGGCCTAGTAGTTTCAGAGGAGAAGATTTTTGTAAAAGTTAACGCCGGACGCAGGACGACGACGGACGACGACGACGGACGACGCCGGACGCCGGACGCCAAGTGATGAGAAAAGCTCACTTGGCCCTTTGGGCCAGGTGAGCTAAAAATTGAATCATAATTTCCTGTCAAACTGCACATCTACATAATATGTCCTTATTATCTACAAAGTTTCATGAAATTATGATGTGTGGTTTTCCTATATACCACTTTGCCTCATATTCTTATTAAGAAAAAATTCACATCCCTAATTAACTGGGCATTTAAAAAGTCAGAATGCGAGTACATATGTTCAAACTCTTTTAGATCATTTTTTAGTAGCAATAAACAAAAGAACTATGTCAATTGGACATGCTTTGATACTATTTATGCACTTGAATTTTTACTTGATAACATTTTTGTTCGCTTTGGAGATTCCGTATATCGTCAAGTTATTGGAATTCCAATGGGGACTAACTGTGCACCACTTATTGCGGACCTGTTTTTGTATTGTTATGAGTTACAATTTATGACTAAAATTAGCAAAGACCCATCAAAACAACATTTGATACAAAAATTTAACAATACTTTTAGATATTTGGATGATATATTGGCTCTAAATAATGACGACTTCAGTATGTATACTAAAGAAATTTATCCTGTAGGTGTAATACCACCATTGATTTTTCCCTATTAGTCTTTGTTAAATTGGCACTTTTAAAAAAATCGTACAGTATTTACCTTTATTTCAACCAAAGAAATACTTTGCATGTGTAAAGTTCAATCCTTTCCAGTGATACAGTGAAAATTTCACACTACATTTCATTGCATATAAGAAAGTAATCACCGCCGAGGGTAGACAACCCAATTTTTACACTGTTATTTACTGGTTACCTGCTTTGGTAACTATGTAACCTGAACGTTCCAAAATATTTTATAAGACCATCAAATAAAAAAAGAATGATGCTTTCAGACACCCAACATACATATTTACGACTCAGAAAAATTTCAGTGCATTGAAATGCAGGGTTAATTTTCTACAACTGTCAAATTCAAGGGAATATTTTTTTAGGCCTACTTTCGTATGCAACCGGATGTGACATACCATGATTTGGTGGTATTACACCTAAAGAACACCTAAATGTCAAATAAACTTAATGCAATTTTTTCCCCTCCAATTGCAAGTTATTTCAAGCATAACTGTCAAGTTTTGTCTCAGTCAGAACTATAGTTTCAGAGAAAATCACTATAATGTAAGGCCATATCCTACGGCAATTTCAGTCCAATTTCTTCGAAAAATCCTAATTTCAGTGTATCATTATAAAATGCAGTGTTGACTAATATCTGATCATAAACTCATGATATATGCATTCAAACAATTAAATAGAATACAAAAGACAACTTTAAGATGATAAACAATTTTATTGCACCTTTAAGAGTTCATTTGGAGGTCTGTTTTGGTCTGTTTTGGTCCATTTTTCCTCCTTCCTTCCTTTTTCATCAAAACTTGATATCTTTTGACTAAAAAATAAAACAAATGTGATTATTTTCCCACAAAAGTGAAATAAATGTAATGTTAAATCAATAATTAAAGTGTTTTAGCTGACAGAACTGTCTCTATAAATGTTAACAGTCTACACGGAAGTTTCTATAAGCCCTTATGTGTAACTTGAGTTTTTGGTCTGTTCCCCTAGTGTGAGAAATAACGGTTCCCTTTCTGTCAATCATTTATTGCTACTGGTATCAAAGTCTTTTTATTTACTCATAACAGTATATTTCTAATAGATTTACACAAAAAGTCCACTTTCTTGTATTTTACATTAGAAAATGGGGAGAAAGTAATAAAAAAAATACCTCAAAAATGTTTTTAAAAAGGGTTATGTCCCTTGGAATGCTGGTACAAAAAATAATTGGTAAGAATTATAAAGTTTAAGTATGTGAGACTGGATTCTGATGTGTATAAATCCAGGACAAATAAGTGTTTAGATGAGTTATTGTCCGTGCAAAATGTAGACGGCACAATGGCAAATTGTAAACTTTTGCGGCCAAAACAAAAAAAAACATGATGATAGTTGATACATACTTTAATGCTGAAGTGTCATCTGCAGACCAATTCACATATAAGATTTTTCAACAGAATGCTCTTCAGAACATGGTTAACACTGAAATAAAAAATTCACATGTTGTATAAACAAAACAAAAACTGTAAGGGTAATTTAAAATTTAACACAGTAATCTAAATACAGCTTTGTCTGTCCACCCATTTGACTAAGAAAACACCCGTAAACCACCATTTCAATATAATTTTACCTCAAACGTACTTTCTGTGTCTAAATCCATTCCGAATAGTCCATGTTTACAATGTATGAACTGGTTTATTAATAACTTTTAAAAATGAAAGTACAATAGGGTCACGAGTGCATATTTTGTTTCCCTAAATAGGTGTAATACCACCATTGATTTTTCCCTATTAGTCTTTGTTAAATTGGCACTTTTAAAAAAATCGTACAGTATTTACCTTTATTTCAACCAAAGAAATACTTTGCATGTGTAAAGTTCAATCCTTTCCAGTGATACAGTGAAAATTTCACACTACATTTCATTGCATATAAGAAAGTAATCACCGCCGAGGGTAGACAACCCAATTTTTACACTGTTATTTACTGGTTACCTGCTTTGGTAACTATGTAACCTGAACGTTCCAAAATATTTTATAAGACCATCAAATAAAAAAAGAATGATGCTTTCAGACACCCAACATACATATTTACGACTCAGAAAAATTTCAGTGCATTGAAATGCAGGGTTAATTTTCTACAACTGTCAAATTCAAGGGAATATTTTTTTAGGCCTACTTTCGTATGCAACCGGATGTGACATACCATGATTTGGTGGTATTACACCTGTAGAACTTACTTTAAATACAGCTAATGATAACAATGACCACTGCCCTTTCCTCGATCTTGATATCTATATCATAAACGGGAAGCTTAATACAAAAATTTATGATAAAAGAGATGATTTTTCATTTCCTATTGTTAATTATCCATTTTTAGATGGTGACGTTCCCTTGTCACCATCTTATGGTGTTTATATATCTCAACTTGTACGATTCGCTCGTGTATGTAACAATGTATTAGATTTTAGCGAGAGAAATTTATGTATTACTGAAAAATTATTACACCAGGGTTTTCGATATCACAAACTGGTCAAAACATTTACTAAATTTTATCACCGGTATAAGGAAATAATTCGTAAATATAACTCAACATGCAGACATCTTATACGTTCAGGTATTTCACATCCAAAATTTTATGGAAATATTCTTTATAAAGCACAAAAATGTCAGTATTCTCCTCAGAAACTAACAAAACCTTTAAATAGACTTATTAAAAGGGGATATAGTTACGATACTGTTGTCAGGTCATTAAAGAATGCATATTTTGGCTTTAACATTGATTCACTGATAGGGTCTTTGCATCGGAACTAAACACATTTATTTCTAAAAAAACAGTTGTTGGCATGACACGGGTTATGTTCTTCTCATATATTTTATGATAGTATGATACTAAACCCTTAACGGGAGGGATTGTACCTGATATTCATATGATGAAGACATAATCTTTCAATCAGTTTAATTGAGGTCTGGAGCTGGCATGTCAGTTAACTGCTAGTAGTCTGTTGTTATTTATGTATTATTGTCATTTTATTTATTTTCTTTTGTTACATCTTTTGACATCGGACTTGGACTTCTCTTGAACTGAATTTTAATGTGCGTATTGTTATTCTTTTACTTTTCTACATTGGCTAGAGGTATAGGGGGAGGGTTGAGATCTCATAAACATGTTTAACCCCGCCGCAATTTTGCGCCTGTCCCAAGTCAGGAGCCTCTGGCCTTTGTTAGTCTTGAAGGACACCTACAGGTGCGGGAATTCTCGCTACATTGAAGACCCATTGGTTGCCTTCGGCTGTTGTTTGCTCTATGGTCGGGTGGTTGTCGCTTTGACATATTCACCATTTCCTTTCTCAATTTTATTTCAGAGGAATTGCAATGACAAACTGTTGCAGTAGTATATTGGGGCAAATAAGTTCAATGGGTCGCAACTATCAGAAAAAAAATTGAATCTTAATTTCCTGTCGATATGCACATCTATACAGTATGTCCTTATTATCTAAAAAGGTTTCATGAAATTCTGTTGTGTGGTATCAGAGGAGTTGCGATGACAAACTGTTGCAGTATTACATTGAAGCAAATAAGTTCAAAGGGGCGTAACTCCTAGAAAAAAAATTGAATCGTAATTTCCTGTCGATATGCACATCTATACAGTATGTTGTTCGTGTGATTCTTTGTCAATTGTGTTCTCCAATTTATTTATATTGTAGTCCTGTGTTGTCATTTTGATGTTATATTTCACATGGCCATAAAAGTGCGAGGTTTGGCATGCCACAAAACCAGGTTCAACCCACCATTTTTTCCTTTAAAAATGCCCTGTACCAAGTCAGGAATATGGTCATTGTTATATTATAGTTCGTTTCTGTGTGTATTACATTATAACGTTGTGTCGTTTGCTTTCTCTTATTTTTGAGTGTACATTCACATTGCGATAAGACGTGTCACGGTACTTGTCTATCCTAAATTCATGTATTTGGTTTTGATGTTATATATATATGTTATATTTGTTATTCTCGTGGGATTTTGTCTATGTGTGTTACATTTTAGTGTTATGTCGTTGTTCTCCTCTTATATTTAATGCGTTTCCCTCGGTTTTAGTTTGTTATCCCGATTTTGTTTTTTGTCCATGGATTTATGAGTTTTGAACAGCGGTATACTACTGTTGCCTTTACTTATTATCTCAAAAGGTTTCATGAAATTCTGTTGTGTGGTATCAGAGGAGTTGCGATGACAAACTGTTGCAGTATTACATTGAAGCAAATAAGTTCAAAGGGGCGTAACTCCTAGAAAAAAAATTGAATCGTAATTTCCTGTCGATATGCACAACTACATAGTATGTCCTTATTATTTAACAAGGTTTCATGAAATTCTGTTGTGTGGTTTCAGAGGAGTTGGGATGACAAGAACAGGACTGACGGTCGGGTCAAAAACATTATACCCGACGCAACTTTGTTGCATGGGTCATAAAAATACGATTAACGTATGTCATTGTATTGTTTATACTATTTTGATACTTTCTAATAACTTTGTTAACATTGTCACGACAACAGATTGGTGTATTTGTCTTTTGACAGTTTGTTTGGTTTTAATGACAGCAAGTGCCATATTGCCCATTCTAATTTTGCATCAATTATTATTTTTTATATCAAAAACAATTTTATCCATTTACTTTTACCTTATTACCATTGCTTGTTTTCCCTTAAACTGAGATATTCATGGAAAAATAAAATTATCCCCTTTTAGTATAACTAATCACCCAAGATAAGCTATGATTGCCAATGAGACAACTCTTCACAAGAGACCAAAATGACACAGAAATCAACAATTATAGGTCACCGTAAGGCCTTCAACAATGAGCAAAGCCCATACCGCATAGTCAGCTATAAAAGGCCCAGAAATTACAAATGTAAAACAATTCAAACAAGAAAACTAACGGCCTAATTAATGTACAAAAAAAAATAAACGAAAATACAAAGGTGTAACATAGCAACAAACTACAACCACTGCATTACAGGCTCCTGACTTTGGACAGGCACATTCATATGGAACGTGGCGGGGTAAAACATGTTAGCGGGATCCCAACCTTCCCCTAACCTGGGACAGTGGTGTAACAGTTCAACATAATAACGAACTATAAAAATCAGTTGAAAAAGGCTAAACTCATCAGATGGATACAATTAGAAATACATTTAACAAAAACAAAGAGTGGACGTGGCCGGGGTACTTGTAAATCCCAACAATAAAAAGACAATAAGTACAGATCTTAGAGTACCTGCAGTTGATAATATGTGTATCTATCTATTTATTATAGCTAAAAACAAAACAAAAAAAAGACACAACATAATTTAATTAATTTAAACTTTTTTGTAGATCTTCTTTCCTCATCAATTAAGTAATATCAGGACTGTAGCTGATGAGTTGACTCAAATGCAAATAATTTATCACTTTTAAACAAAACAAAGTTTTTCCAAAAATAAAAGGTCAAATGTCTTCAACAAGAGTGTACACGCTGAAATGTCTCGCCTCCTTTACTGACCATTGATTTCATGAAAGTCTTAAAGATAAAGGTTTAACTAAAAGTATTACACAAATTAAACATTAAAGATCTGACATTGAGGTCAAGGTCAGATAAATTCTAACAGACAGACATATACACCTTACATTTTTTTGTATACCAAATATAGTTGACTTTTGGCTTATGGTAATTGAAAAACATACCAGAACAAAACTTAACATTGACCAATAAACCAGGCATGAAAATTAGGTCAAGGTCAGAAACCTGCGAAACAGACATGCACACCTTACAATTATTCAATATACAAAATATAGCTGACATACTGCTCATATTGCTTTAAGTATTTGAAAAACAGACCAAAACATAACAAGAGTGCACATGCTGAAATGTCTTGCCTCCTTTACTGACCATTGATTAAATGAATGTCTAAAAGATAACATTTAACTAAAAGTATTACACAAACTCAACATTTTAAAAGATCTATGAAATTGAGGTGAAGGTCAGATAAATCCTATCAGACAGACATGTAAACCTTACAATTTTTGTATACACCAAATATAGTTGACCTTTTGCTTATGGTTATTGAAAAACAGACCAAAACACAAAAACTGAACATTGTTATTCTTAAATACAAAGCTTTACTTCAAGTATCACATACACTTTACATGATCCAAGAAAATTTCGTCAAGATCAGATAAACCAAACCGAAAATACATGTACAAATCACAATCGTTTCAGGCACAAAATATAGTTGACCTATTGCTTATAGTTTCTAAGAAACATATCAACCAGGAAAACTGAACAATGATCAATGAACAATGAAAAGAAGATCAAGGTCAGATAAACTATACAAGACATGTACACCTTACAATAGATATATGCATATGCATTAAATATAGTTGACCTATTACTTTTTGTATATAAGAAAGAACCTGACCATTTACTAATTAACCATAAAAATGAGGTCAAGGTCAGATCATACCTTCCAGACAGACATATACACCTTAAAATCATTCCATACACCAAATATAGTTGTCCTAGTGCCTATATAATCCAAGAAAGAAACTTAACCATGAAAACTTAATATTGACCAATCAACCATGAACATGAGGTCAAGGTCAGGTGATACCTACAAAACAGACATATACAACTTACAATTATTCGATACACCAAATATAGTTGTCCTATTGCCTATAGAATCCAAGAAAGAAACTTAACCATGAAAACTTAATATTGACCAATCAACCATGAACATGAAGTCAAGGTCAGGTGATACCTACAAAACAGACATATACAACTTACAATTATTCGATACACCAAATATAGTTGTCCTATTGCCTATAGAATCCAAGAAAGAAACTTAACCATGAAAACTTAATATTGACCAATCAACCATGAACATGAAGTCAAGGTCAGGTGATACCTACAAAACAGACATATACAACTTACAATCATTCGATACACCAAATATAGTTGTCCTATTGCCTATAGAATCTAAGAAAGAAACTTAACCATGAAAACTTAATATTGACCAATCAACCATGAACATGAGGTCAAGGTCAGTTGATACCTACAAAACAGACATATACAACTTACAATCATTCGATACACCAAATATAGTTGTCCTATTGCCTATAGAATCCAAGAAAGAAACTTAACCATGAAAACTTAATATTGACCAATCAACCATGAACATGAGGTCAAGGTCAGATCATACCTGCCAGACAGACATATATAACTTACAATCATTCGATACACCAAATATAGTTGTCCTATTGCCTATAGAATCCAAGAAAGAAACTTAACCATGAAAACTTAATATTGACCAATCAACCATGAACATGAGGTCAAGGTCAGGTGATACCTACAAAACAGACATATACAACTTACAATCATTCGATACACCAAATATAGTTGTCATATTGCCTATAGAATCCAAGAAAGAAACTTAACCATGAAAACTTAAAATTGACCAATCAACCATGAACATGAGGTCAAGGTCAGGTGATACCTACAAAACAGATATATACAACTTACAATCATTCGATACACCAAATATAGTTGTCCTATTGCCTATAGAATCCAAGAAAGAAACTTAACCATGAAAACTTAATATTGACCAATCAACCATGAACATGAGGTCAAGGTCAGATCATACCTGCCAGACAGACATATACAACTTACAATCATTCGATACACCAAATATAGTTATCCTATTGCCTATAGAATCCAAGAAAGAAACTTAACCATGAAAACTTAATATTGACCAATCAACCATGAACATGAGGTCAAGGTCAGGTGATACCTACAAAACAGACATATACAACTTACAATCATTCGATACACCAAATATAGTTGTCCTATTGCCTATACAATCCAAGAAAGAAACTTAACCATGAAAACTTAATATTGACCAATCAACCATGAACATGAGGTCAAGGTCAGATGATACCTGCCAGACAGACATATACAACTTACAATCATTCGATACACCAAATATAGTTGTCCTATTGCCTATAGAATCCAAGAAAGAAACTTAACCATGAAAACTTAATATTGACCAATCAACCATGAACATGAGGTCAAGGTCAGATCATACCTGCCAGACAGACATATACAACTTACAATCATTCGATACACCAAATATAGTTGTCCTATTGCCTATACAATCCAAGAAAGAAACTTAACCATGAAAACTTAATATTGACCAATCAACCATGAACATGAGGTCAAGGTCAGGTGATGCCTACAAAACAGACATATACAACTTACAATCATTCGATACACCAAATATAGTTGACCTATTAATTATAGTTCAAGAGAAATAGACCAAAACACAAAAACTTAACAATGAGCAATGAACTATGAAAATGAGGTCAAAGTCAAAACACTTGCAAGACTGACATGTAAATCGTAATTTACTTCGATACACCAAATATAGATGACCTATTGCATATACGGTAATATTAGAAGAAAAGAACAACACAAAAAATCAAATTACACCACTGAACCATGAAAATGAGGTGAAGGTCAGATGACACCTGCCAGTTGGACATGTACACCTTACAATCATTTCATGCACCAATTATAGTATAATTTTTGATTATTGTATCTGATATATGGACTTGACCATGAAAACTTAACCTTGATCACTGAACAATGAAATAAGATTGAGGCCAAATGAAAACTGTCAGACAGACAAGGGGACCTTACAAGGTACATGTATGCACATACTAAATAAAGTCATCCTATTTATTTAAAATGAATAACAAAAGGTTTCTCCAAGACATGAAATATTTTATTTTTTCATATTGAAAATAAAGGCAATTTTTAGAATTTTTCATCAATTTAATGTAATACTGTAAAAAAATCAGGATTAAAAGATGTTTTGAAAAGTAATTGATTAAATTAAATTATTTGTAATTTTTGGTTGATTAATGATTAGGCCTAAATTAAAATATTGTTTGTTTGCCCTTTTCCGACCCTATGTTTTGAAACAGGGTAGGTAGGTAGGTAAAATATTTAATTTTTTTCCCCAAAAAAATAAGTTGGCTCGGTATATTTTTTTTCATGGGTAGGCAGGTAGGTATAATATTTTATTTTATAGATAAAAAAACTGCATAAAGTAATTTTTGTCTGTTTTGCTTTTGAAAAAAAATATCATGTAGAATGTGAAGTTAATTCATATGCACTACTATTTTGTTTTCAAATATCAAAATATAGAGCTGTGCCGCATATTTTCAACGTATATGCCTGGAATTTTGAAGAGTTTTAACTTGCACTAATATTCTGTACTGTACGCTTACCTCTACCTAAAGGTTTTCTGTAAGAGATAACTTTGTCCTGGTAAAATATGTCTGGGCAGACATACATTACTAGTAGAAAAGGTCCCTAGTGTTTAAATTTCCGTGTGTGCCTATGTTTCCAATAAAAATGCTACAAGACTTAAACTCAATTGTCACGTATTTTACATCGCATTTATAAATGATCTGTATGGAAAACTTGGGCGATTTTACTGCCAAATATTCTCCACTTTACAGGCTTTTGTAACCTTTGGTCCATGTCAGATATAAATAATATAGCAATGCTGGTCGAAGGCATTGTTAACATAATCATCCTGATCCACGGATCACAAAAGGCCATCCCTACATAGAATACAACGTCCGTTTACACAAAATAGTTTGTACACACGTTGATAATTTTGTATATTTGTAAATGAACTCTGCTCTTCAAGTATAAAGATACAGAGTTAACGTACGTCATATCATGATTTCAAAGCGTTCAACATCTATTTCAAACAAATGCTTTGAAACTCTAAATGCAAGTGTGCATGTCAAACGCTCACGTGATACCAAACGGACTAGACCTTATACGATAAAGAGAAAACCCGAGGATTCCGGTAAAAAAGTTTTGAGCGGGAAATACAAATATAAGATTTTTTGTAGGAACGAAAAAATAAAATAAAATAAAATCTTGCTGGTAAATACAAATAAAAGATTTTCAGGCGGAACGAATTGATAGGGTCGGTTGGTAAAGGGCAAACAAACAATATTTTAATTTAAGCCTTACTTAAAAAATTGAAATCAATTATAGCTGACTAATGATTACAATTACAATTACCCCAAACCTGATCTGAGATGAGACTAGTTAACCGTGAAAAGGAGGTTATAGACATACTGGCAGTGTAAGAATCTCAAATAGAATTTTGCAAAGCTTGTTTTCGCCTTAACACTCTTGAATGAAATAAAAGACATCTACTAATTTTGTTTAATATTGAAGAAATCACAAACCAATAATTTCCTGAATACAAAATGGCTTAGCTTTGTGAAAGGCTGGTAAAGAGTTGAATTTAGCGTCTCAATTATATGAATTTGGCCAACAATGGCCAATCAAAATCGTAATAACAAATAAATTGCATTAGAATTTGAAATTTTTATTTCAAGACATACACAATGTCCCCTAGAGTATCCTGGTTTTGTATCTGGTTTATTCTTAGAGAAGCATTTGTAATTAAAAGTATGTGTACCTGTAAGTATTCCATCACTTCTTTATTCCGCCCGTTAAATCCCATTGCTGCTGCCAGATCGTATGGAGTCTTACCCTGAAATACAAATCTTTATATTGCCTTTATCTGATTATTACAAAGAAGACTTTTGTTACACATATCATACAATAAACAAGACCAGTAGCAGCTGAGTGGTATCTTAGTTTTTTAACGGTTCTAACCATATTATTTTCAATTTTAAAATATAACTCATGAACAACATTCTGAATATTTTTATTACTTTTTCTGTAGCCTTTATGAAGGCTTTTAACTAACTTTAAAAGTTTTAAAATGTAATAATCTCAATCTGTCAACATTTAGTCTTTGTATAATTTTTTTATACGTTTTTTTTAAATCTGTTAATGCATCCTTATGTCTAGATGGGGGTTGTAGGATTTGGGGGTCTTTTTAACCAAAACTATTTCATCCATTTACTTATCATGCTTATAGGTTATTACTATTGCTTCTTTTCCCTAAAACTGAGATATTCATATAATTTGGCTAACAAATTATGGAATAATAAAATTATCCCCTTTTAGTATAACTCATTACCCAAAATGTGTTGGTGGTCTATAAACAAAATCATTTTATTTTTAAAAGATTTTGAAAACAAATACTGGATTTCTTTTATATGATCATCTATGTTCACGTGTTTTATAGTAAAACTAAGCCATCCAAGTCTATAAAACACTTTAATATTTTTAGTTCAATTTAAAGTATCATATGAAATATGTGTAACTAGAACCTTGAGAAAAAAAATTCCATTTGACCAAAAATATCTTAAACATCATTTTAGTGTTGCATTATTTACTAGTTGAATACTGAGCCTTTACTATGATATATTACCTCATGTGTTTTAACAAAGGGACTGATGCCTCCTTCTTCTACTAGATATCTTGTGACATGTAGCTTTCCCCACTCAGCAGCATGATGTAGAGCTGTTTTACCATTTTTCTATAATTATACAAAATAACATGTAAATATTGTGGATACTACTTTGTTACCAATATAAATAGTATACAACATATCCTACAACTGACATAAAACTTGTCTGATAAACTGAATAATGTTGTGTAATAAATACAAACAAAATGTATATCACATGAATCAGTGGTCAAAACTGAACAAAATGACCAGTCACACTTGTATTTATATTCTACATAAACAACAAATAAACAACAAGTTTTTTTTGTGGGATGTCAGAACTTCTATCAGAAATGTCATGTTAACCTTTTTTCAAGAAATGCATAAAATATTTATATCAAGGGATTCAGTGCAATGCACAGAGATAAATGAGATCTCACTTTATATAATTCTAGCAAGTATTTGTTGATATTATAATGAAATCTGTCTGATTAACATGGTTCAGAATAATGATCAATTTAAAAAAAAAAACTTTTTTCAAAGAAATATGAAAAATAGTTACATTTCCTGATTTAGTACAAGGAGATAAGTAAAATGAGACCCCACTTTATATGATTCTAACAAATAATATTTGTTGTTCATTACACCTGTCTAATTAACAACATGATTTTGTGTTGATTAAAAGTAATGTGATCAGATTTAGTAGATAACATACTGATGTGATATCTTTGTTACATCTGTTCTCCAGAAGTAGTCGAGACACTTCCATATGTCCATACAAGGCTGCAAACATTAATGCTCTCCGTCCAGTAACCTGGAATAATACAACTGACATCAAAACTTGTCTGATAAACTGGACAATGTTGTGTAATAAATATAAACAGAAATGACCAGTCACATTAATTAAAACTGTCTGATTAACAACAGGATTTAGTGTAGATTCAGTAAAATCATAAATTTTATAAAAGTAAATTTTTCAAAGAAATATGAAAAAAGTTATATTTTCTAATTCAGAACAATACTATGAGTAAAATGAGACCCCACTTTATATGATTATTACAAATATTTGTTCATTAAACCTGTCTAATTAACAACATGATTTTGTGTTGATTAAAAGTAATGTAATCAGATTTAGTAGATAACATACTGATGTGATATCTTTGTTACATCTGTTCTCCAGAAGAAGTTGACACACTTCCACATGTCCTCCCTCGGCTGCCAACATTAATGCTGTCTCTCCATGTCTCTGGAATAATACAACTGACATCAAAACTTGTCTGATAAACTGGACAATGTTGTGTAATAAATATAAACAGAAATGACCAGTCACATTAATCAAAACTGTTTGATTAACAACAGGATTTAGTGTAGATTCAGTAAAATCATAAATTTTATAAAAGTAAATTTTTCAAAGAAATATGAAAAAAGTTATATTTTCTAATTCAGAACAATACTATGAGTAAAATGAGACCCCACTTTATATGATTATTACAAATATTTGTTCATTAAAACTGTCTAATTAACAACATGATTTTGTGTTGATTAAAAGTGATGTGATCAGATTTAGTAGATAACATACATCTGTGATATCTTTGTTACATCTGTTCTCCAGAAGTAGTCGAGACACTTCCACATGTCCTCCCATGGCTGCCAACATTAATGCTGTCCGTCCAGTAACCTGGAATAATACAACTGACATCAAAACTTGTCTGATAAACTGGACAATGTTGTGTAATAAATATAAACAGAAATGACCAGTCACATTAATCAAAACTGTTTGATTAACAACAGGATTTAGTGTAGTTTCAGTTTAATCGTTAATTTTATAAAAGTAAATTTTTCAAAGAAAAAAGAAAAAAGTTATATTTTCTGATTCAGAACAATACTATGAGTAAAATGAGACCCCACTTTATATAATTATTACAAATATTAGTTGTCCATTAAACCTATATAAATTAACAACAGGATTTAGTGTAGATTCCATTAATAATAAATTATTCAAAAAAGCATGAAAAAAGTTTTATTTTCTGATTTAGTACAACATAAAGAAGTTGAGATCCTCTTTAACATGTTTAAATAAAGATTATTATTATTATTCATACAAGCATTTGTTGTCCATTAAACATGTCTAATTAACAACAGGATTTAGTGCAGATTCAGTATAATCATTAATCTAAAAAAACAAAACAAAGAAAAGTGAAAAAGAGTAGTATTTTCAGATTCAGAACAATTATATGATTAAATGGAATTACATTTTATATGAATCTAACGACTATTTGTTCTTTTTACAAGATGTTTCTACTTTAAATCTTTATACATATCACTATCTGACCAAAGTTGTTAACACAACATCAAGTGAAACATAAGTGTAAAAAATTGTTTCATGTCAAGAAGCAAAAAAAGAACTTCACCACCCATAACTCAAACAAAAAGAGAAATATTTTAAAATCAAACCATGCATGCATTTTTCAATTAAAACTGTCTAATTTAATTCAGAATTTTGATTTAATCTTGTTTCAGTATAATGACTAAGTATCAGTTAACATACAGACCAATGGTAATTGAATAGTGCAGGTTTTATTATTGTGTGTTTTATTTTTTATACCAATGGTCTAGATAGGCCAAGGGGGAATGGTACAAAAGTAAATATGGTTTAACCCCTCAACATTTTGTGCCCGTACCAAATCAGACAACCTGGACCATGTGTTGTTTGTTGTTATATTTGTTTGTCTATTTACTAAGTAGTCAGGTCAGGTCTGGGCCATGTGTTGTTTGTTGTTATATTTGTTTGTCTATATACTATGAGTAGTCAGGTCCAGACCATGTGTTGCTTGTTGTTATATTAGTTTGTATATTTACTCTGAGTAGTCAGGTCAGGTCCAGACCATGTGTTGTGTGTTGTTATATTTATTGTCTATTTACTGTGAGTAGCCAGGTACAGACCATGTGTTGTTTGTTGTTATATTTGTTTGTCTATTTACTTTGAGTAGTCAGGTCAGGTCCAGACCATGTGTTGTGTGTTGTTATATTTATTGTCTATTTACTCTGAGTAGTCAGGTCCAGGCTATGTGTTGTGTGTTGTTATATTTATAATCTATTTACTTTGAGTAGTCAGGTCCAAAGCATGTGTTGTTAGTTGTTATATTTGTTTGTCTATTTACTCTGAGTAGTCAGGTCCACATCATGTGTTGTGTGTTGTTATATTTGTTTGTCTATTTACCCTGAGAAGTCAGGTCCAGACCGAGTGTTGTGTGTTGTTATATTTGTTTGTCTATTTACTCTGAGTAGTCAGGTCCAAACCATGTTTTGTTTGTTGTTATATTTGTTTGTCTATTTTCTCTGAGTAGTCATGTCCAGATCATGTGTTGTGTGTTGTTATTTTTGTTTGTCTATTTACTCTGAGTAGTCAGGTCAGGTCCAGACCATGTGTTGTGTGTTGTTATATTTGTTTGTCTATTTACTCTGAGTAGTCAGGTCAGGTCCAGACCGAGTGTTGTGTGTTGTTATATTTGTTTGTCTATTTACTCTGAGTAGTCAGGTCAGGTCCAGACCATGTGTTGTCTGATGTTATATTTGTTTGTCTATTTACTCTGAGTAGTCAGGTCAGGTCCAGACCATGTGTTGTCTGTTGTTATATTTGTTTGTCTATTTACTATGAGTAGTAAGGTCCAGAACGTGTGTTGTCTGTTGTTATATTTGTTTGTCTATTTACTATGAGTAGTAAGGTCCAGAACATGTGTTGTCAGTTGTTATATTTGTTTGTCTATTTACTATGAGTAGTCAGGTCCAGAACATGTGTTGTAAGTTGTTGTACTTGTTTGTCTATTTACTATGAGTAGTCAGGTCAGGTCCAGACCATGTGTTGTGTGTTGTTATATTTGTTTGTCTATTTGCTCTGAGTAGTCAGGTCCAGACCATGTGTTGTCTGTTGTTATACTTGTTTGTCTATTTACTCTGAGTAGTCAGGTCCAGACCATGTGTTGTCTGTTGTTATATTTGTTTGTCTATTTACTCTGAGAAGTCAGGTCCAAACCATGTTTTGTTTGTTGCTATATTTGTTTGTCTATTTTCTCTGAGTAGTCAGGTCCAGATCATGTGTTGTGTGTTGTTATATTTGTTTGTCTACTTACTCTGAGTAGGCAGGTCCAGACCATGTGTTGTCTGATGTTATATTTGTTTGTCTATTTACTCTGAGTAGTCAGGTCCTGACCATGTGTTGTGTGTTGTTATATTTGTTTGTCTGTTTACTGTGAGTAGTCAGGTCCAGATCATGTGTTGTGTGTAGTTACATTTGTTTGTATATTTACTCTGAGTAGTCAGGTCCTGACCATGTGTTGTGTGTTGTTATATTTGTTTGTCTGTTTACTGTGAGTAGTTAGGTCCAGACAATGTGTTGTGTGTTGTTACATTTGTTTGTCTATTTACTCTAAGTAGTCAGGTCCAGACCATGTGTTGTAAGTTGTTGTATTTGTTTGTCTATTTACTCTGAGTAGTTAGGTCCAGACAATGTGTTGTGTGTTGTTATATTTGTTTGTCTATTTACTCTAAGTAGTCAGGTCCAGACCATGTGTTGTAAGTTGTTGTATTTGTTTGTCTATTTACTCTGAGTAGTCAGGTCCAGACCATGTGTTGTCTGTTGTTATATTTGTTTGTCTATTTACTCTGAGTAGTCAGGTCCAGACCATGTGTTGTGTGTTGTTATATTTGTTTGTCTATTTACTGTGAGTAGTCAGGTCTAGACCATGTGTTGTGTGTTGTTGTATTTATTTGTCTATTAACTCTGAGTAGTCAGGTCCAGACCATGTGTTGTGTGTTGTTGTATTTATTTGTCTATTTACTCTGAGTAGTCAGGTCAGGTCCAGCCCACGAGTTGTGATTTCTGTTTGTCTATTTACTCTGAGTAGCCAGGTCCATACCATGTGTTGTCATATTTGTTTGTCTATTTACTATGAGTAGTCAGGTCAGGTCCAGACCATGTGTTGTGTGTTGTTATATTTGTTTGTCTATTTACTCTGAGTAGTCAGGTGCAGAACATATGTTAGTATTAGTATGTCAGTGTTATGCTTTAAAATAAGGTAGGTTTCACATTTAGTGCAGTACTTGTATAGTTCAGTGAGGTGTTATGATATGTCTCATTTTCTGTGTGTCTTATTCTGTGTTGAACATCAGTGTTGTGTCCTTTTGTGTCTCATGTTCTGTGTTGAACATCAGTGTTGTGTCCTGTTGTGTCTCATGTTCTGTGTTGAACATTAATGTTTTGTCATATGATTCATGTCCTGTGTTGAACACCAGTAATGTGTCATGTGATTCATGTTCCGATGTTGTACATCAGTGTTGTGTCCTAATGTGTGTCTTGTTCTGTGTTGAACATAAGTGTTGTGTCCTGTTGTCTCTCATGTTCTGTCATATGATTCATGTCCTGTGTTGAACATCAGTGTTGTGTCATGTGATTCATGTTCCGTGTTGAATATCAGTGTTGTGTCATATGTCACATGTTGTCTTTAAATGCATGTTGGTTCATAATGTGTCTCCTATTTTGTATTGAAAACAAGTGTTGTGTCATGATGTGTCTCACGTTTTGTGTTAAACATAAGTTTTGTGTCATGATATGTCTCATGCTCTGTGTTGAACATCAGTGTTAAGTCATGATGTGTCTCGTGTTCTGTGTTGAACACAATTGTGTTGTGTCCCATGTGTTGTGATGAACATCAGTGTTTTGTCAGGATGTGTCTCATTTTCTGTGTTGAGCATCAATGTTGTGTCTCATGTTCTGTGTAGAACATCAATGTTATGTCATGATGTGTCTCATGTTTTGTGTTGAAACATCATTGTTTTGTAATGATATGTCTCATGTTGTGAGAACAAAAATGTTTTGTCATGATGTGGCTCATGTTTTGTGTTCAACATAAATGCTGTGTGTCATGTTCTGTGTTAAACATCAGTGTTGTGTCATGATGTGTTTCATTTTTTGTATTGGACATCAATTTTGTGTCAAGTCTCTCATGATCTGTGCTGAACACCGATGTTGTGTCATGATGTGGCTCATGTGTTGAGTCATCTGTCTCATGGTCTGTGAACATCAATAGTGTGTCATGATGGGACTAATATGTTGTGTCATGATGTAGCTTGTGGTCTGTGTTGAACATCAATGTTCTGTCATCATGTTTCTCATGTTTGGTGTAAACACCGGTGTTGTGTCATGTGTCTCAGGGTCTGTGAATATCATCAGTGTGATTATTATGGAGCTAATGTTTTGTATCAAATATCTGTGTTATGTCTTATGTGTCATGATGTTGATAATGTTCTGTGTTGAACATCAACGTTCTGTCATGATGTTTTGTATCAAAGTGTTGAATCATGATGGTCAACACAGAACATTGGACACATTATGTGTTCTGTGTTGAACATCAATATTCTGTCATGATGTGTCCCATGTTCTGTGATTGATATCAATGTTGTGTCATGATGTGTCTCATGTTGTGTCATGATGTGTCTCATGTTGTGTCATGATGTGTCTCATGCTTGGTGTTGATCATCAGTGTTGTCCTTATGGAGCTAATGTTTTGTATCAAATATCTGTGTTATACATCAGTTTTGTATCTCATGTTATGCGTTGAGTGCCCAGAGAGAATCATCAACTTTTGGTTGGAAAATTGGGAGTCGAACATACCTGCCAAGGCGGACTCGAACTTATAACATCAGTGTTGGCAGGAAAGTGGTACAGTAGTTGAACTACTTTATAGAAAACTCGTTCACCAAGCCTAGCAAATTATTTAAGTATCCTG
This sequence comes from Mytilus edulis, assembly GCF_963676685.1. Classification (NCBI taxonomy): domain Eukaryota; kingdom Metazoa; phylum Mollusca; class Bivalvia; order Mytilida; family Mytilidae; genus Mytilus; species Mytilus edulis. The sequence continues at coordinate 57,663,709 of NC_092355.1, read as the reverse complement.
CATGTGTGTGTCATGTACTGATTATGTACAATCTGATGTGATTTGAAGTACCTTGTATTTGTTTGTTTTATACTGCCTATGTACATTCTTCTATGTTTGTATTGTTGTTTGATTTTCCTGTATATGTACAAAGTAATAGTCTGACCTGATGTTTTATAGTACTAATTCAAAGTTGTCTTGAATTTTACAAGTTTACCTATTTGATATTCAATGTTACTAGTTAACCTATTTGATATTCAATGTTACTAGTTTACCAATTTGATATTCAATGTTACTAGTTTACCTATTTGATCATGTTAATATTCAATGTTACAAGTTTACCTACTCGATATTCAATGTTTCAAGTTAACCTATTTGATATTTGATGTTACAAGTTTACCTATTTGATATTCAATGTTACAAGTTTACCCTTTTGATATTCAATGTTACAAGTTTACCTATTTGATATTCAATGTCACTTGTTTACCTATTTGATCATGTTAATATGCAATGTTACAAGTTTACCTATTTTATATTCAATGTTACAAGTTTACCTATTTGATATTAAATGTTACAAGTTTACCTACTTGATATTAAATGTTACAAGTTAACCAACTTGATATTAAATGTTACAAGTTTACCTATTTGAGAGTCAATTTTAAAAGTTCACCAACTTGATATTAAATGTTACAAGTTTACCTATTTGATATTCAATGTTTCAAGTTTACCTATTTGATATTCAATGTTTCAAGTTTACCTACTTGGTATTCAATGTTACAAGTTTATAACTAACTTGATATTAAATGTTACAAGATTACCTACTTGATATTAAATGTTACAAGTTTACCTACTTGATATTCAATGTTACAAGTTTACCTATTTGATATTTAATGTTACAAGTTCACCTATTTGATATTCAATGTTACAAGTTCACCTATTTGATATGCAATGTTACAAGTTTACCTACTTGATATTCAATGTTAGAAGTTTACCTACTTGATATCCAATGTTACAAGTTTACCTACTTGATATTCAATGTTACAAGTTTACCTACTCGATATTCAATGTTACAAATTTACTTATGTGATATTCAATGTTACAAGTTTACCTACTTGATATTCAATGTTACAAGTTTACCTACTCGATATTCAATGTTACAAGTTTACCTACTCGATATTCAATGTTACAAGTTTACCTATTTGATATTCAATGCTTCAAGTTTACCTACTTGATATTCAATGTTACAAATTTACTTATGTGATATTCAATGTTACAAGTTTACCTACTTGATATTCCATGTTACAAATTTACTTATGTGATATTCAATGTTACAAGTTTACCATCTTGATATTAAATGTTACAAGTTTACCTATTTGATATTCAATGTTACAAGTTTACCTATTTGATATTCAATGTTACAAGTTTACCAACTTGGTATTCAATGTTACAAGTTTATAACTAACTTGATATTAAATGTTACAAGATTACCTACTTGATATTCAATGTTACAAGTTTACCTACTTGATATTCAATGTTAAAGGTTTACCTACTTGATAATCAATTTTAGCTCCATTCGCCAGGCAAAGCTTCAATTCTTCTACTCCTCCGATTTGAGCAGCTACAAAAAGTTTCTGTAAGTAAAAAATAGATTTTACATTTAACAGAATGTAAAAAGTATAGTACCTGAAATGATTTTCACACCAGACAATAATTATCAAACACTTTAAAATTACAGATTTTTATTGGTTAATACAAGGGAGACATTTTACTCTATCCCATGGCTCAACTGGAGACCATTTTTTGAATGTCACTTTTTCGTGCAGACCAATCAAACATCAATAATTTTAAAAGAAAAAAAACTGAATTTACATAAATAATTTTAAAGATAATGCTCAAGTTCTACATTTCGACCTCACACCTTTTTATAGTTTATAACATTAAAAAGACATCTTGCTTCAATTTTGTTGTTTTTTCTAATAACTGTAACGATGTTATGTATATGACGTCATAGTTAATTACTTTCAATTTACAATTTGAAGAGGAAATTTTTGAAATAACACCAAACTGCTGAATCTTATAGATGTTATACATATACTTTCAATGTAAACAAAAGACTGGTCACTGATATTTCAATTATTCACTGAGAGATATCGAAGAGTGCAACATATTTGTTTGTATTCAAAAAGTTTTATGGTAAATTCTGTTTTGCAACTTTGTAATTAACAGCCATACAAACCGAAATTATTTGCTCTGATTTAACCTATGCTGTGGAAACGTACAAAACATATTTATGTTTAACCCGTCCACATTCTGTATGTATGTGCCTGTCCCAAGTCAGGAGTCTGTAATTCAGTGGTTGTCATTTGTTGATGTGTTACATATTTGTGTAACGTTGATTTTTTTGTGCATAAATTAAGCCGCTTTTTTCCTCATTTGAATTGTTTTACTTTTGTTATTTCTGGGCCTTTTATAGTTGACTATGCGGTATGGTCTTTTTGAAGGAAGTACGATGACCTATATATGTTAATTTCTGTGTCATTTGGTCTCTTGTGAAGAGTTGTCTCATTGGCAATCATACCACATCTTCTTTTTTATTTTAGCCAAAAGTGCTGGTCCAGAAAACCGATTAATCAAGTATCATTTTGAAGTGTGGAGTATTTGAGTACTAGTTGACATCCCTACAAATGATCACATGCTATATTTTCTATCAAAAAGCACTAGAATGTTTTGACTTAAAGAAGAAAAAAATCTTACATAGTTCCAACTTGCCATTATTTCCTAAAATAAAAAAAACAATATCTATAAACTATTGTCAGAGTCATTATTGTTACTATTACATGCAACTGAAAACCAAATACTGTTTTTGAACATGTAAACACAAACATTAACTTGTAAACTATGTAAAAGTTTCAAAGTCAATGCACCATGAAGAGGTGTTTGGGCTATATAATCTCCATGGAAACAATACTTGCAAATATTAATAAATTTGCATACTAGATTTCATTGACTTAACATTAGCAGTTCGTCTTAAACTGATCTAATCATAAACTAATACATGTAAACTAAGATAGTTTCAAAGTCATTAGACTGTGACTGAGGGGTGAGGCCAAATATTCTCCATGGAAATGAGATATGCCAATGCTTATACAACTGCATACCAAATATCATTGACCTACCACTTGTGGTTCCCTATAAACTGACCTAATCACCAACTAATACATGTAAAATAAGCAAAAGTTTCATAGTCAATAGACCATGACTGAAGGGGCAGGGCCAAATATTCTCCATGGAAATGAGATGTGCAAATGCTTATACAACTGCATACCAAATATGATTGACCTACCACTTGTGGTTCACCATAAACTAGACCTAATCACAAATTAATGCATTGTTGAAGCCGTCGCCACCAACGACGCAGGAAACAGCATACTTATGTCTCGCTTTTTTTTCAAGGCGACACAAAAAAAAAGAAGTCCAAAACACAACCAGATGCTCCGCAGGGCACAGCTTTATACGACCGCAGAGGTCAAACACTGAACAGTTGGGGCAAGTATGGACACAACATTCAAGCTTGATACAGCTCTGAATTTGGATTGTGATTAAATAGTTGACACAACATATGTTTCTTACACAGAATGAACGAACTTAGATTGGACATTTACCTATTATGGTCCAATATCCAAAATCTAAATACATGGTTAGATTCAGCATATCAAAGAACCCCAAGAATTCAATTTTTGATGAAATCAAATAATGTTCAATTTTGGACCCTTTAGACCTCAATGTTGACCAATTTGATAACCGGGCCCAAATATTAAAAATATAAATACATGGTTAGATTCAGCATATTAAAGAACTCTATATATTCAATTTTTGTTAACATGGAACAAAGTTTAATTTTGGACTCCAATTTGGACCAAGTTGAAAACTGGGCCCATAATCAAAAATTTAAGTACATGTTTAGATTCAGCATATCAAAGATCCCCAAGAATTCAATTTTTGTTAAAATCAAACTAAGTTTAATTTTGAACCTTTTGGACCTTAATGTAGACCAATTTGAAAACAGGACCAAAAATAAAGAATCTAAACGGTTAGATTTGGCATATCAAAGAACCCCAATAATTCAATTTTTGATGAAATCAAACAAAGTTTAATTTTGAAACCTTTTGGCCTCTAATTCCTAAATTGTTGGGACCAATACTCCCAAAATCAATCCCAACCTTCCTTTTCTGGTCACAAACCTTGTGCTTAAATTTCATAGATTTCTATTTACTTATACTAAAGTTATAGAGCGAAAACCAAATGTCTTCAAACGACGACGCCGAAAAGGCCAACGTCATACCAATATAAACACGACCAAATTTTTTTTAATTTTTGCAGTCATATAAAAACTTAACACTGACCAATGAACCGTGAAAATGAGGTCAAGGTCAAATAAAACCTGTGTGACTGACATATAGGTCATAAAATATTTCCATACAACAAATATAGTTGACCTATTGCATATAGTATTAGAAAAAAAGACCAAAACTCAAATTCTATACTTTGACCACTGAAACATAATAAATGAGGTCAAGGTCAGATGACAACTGCCAGTTGGACATGTACACCTTACAGTCCATCCATACACTGAATATACTAGACCTATTGCTTTTAGTATTTGAGATATGAACTTGACCACCAAAACTTAACCTTCTTCACTGATCCATGAAATGAGGTCGAGGTCAAGTCAGTCATGAGGATCTTGCAAGGTACGCACATGTATACCAAATATAGTTATCCTATTACTTATAATAAGAGAGAATTTAACATTACAAAAAAGCTAACTTTTCAAGTAGTCACTGAACCATAAAAATTAGGTCAAGGACATTGGACATGTGACTGATGGAAACTTCGTAACATGAGGCATCCAGATCTTCCACCTTCTAAAATATAAAGCTTTTAAGAAGTTAGCCACCGTAGCCACGGCCTCTGCCAAAAGTCGAAGGCTTGACAAAAATTGAAATAGTTTCTACAGCATTTAGTATTGATATAGTTAAACCAAATTTCTATCATACCAGAATTTTAAACCCAAGTTTGAATAAGTGACATAAGCTCATCACATATCTTAATTTAAAACAATGTAATTGTCCTTTCAAATTGTGAATCAAGTGAAGAATTATGATATATATGTAATGTTTTACCTCATTTTGGTGACTCGAGATCATACATTGAGATTCACTTTTCTGTTAGAAAGTTGTCTCATTGGCAATCATACCACATATTCTTGTTTTTGAATCAATACTAAATTCAATAAACAGCTGCGCCATGAGCGCATGATAAGCCGACGTCTTGTGTGGAAGTTTTATGCAATAATCATAAATAGTGTCTGAGAAAGTTTAAAGCAATAACCATATATAGTTTTTGAGACAAGGCGGGACATGTGAAACCCCCCACCCTGTTTTTTTTGTTTTTTTTTAAACTAAATATCATTAAAATAAAATTTTGAATCAAAACCAAAAAGTATACAGATCTTTAGATTAATATAACAAAAAAGTGTGTAAAGTTTTAATACAACAATCATAAATTATTTTTGAGATACGGCGTGACATGTAAAAAAAACCTCCCCTGTTATACAAAATACTCAAGAACTCAAAAATAAAATTTTTAATCATCACCAAAAAGTATACAGATCTTTAGATTAATATAACAAAGAAGTGTGTAAAATTTTAAGCAATAATCATAAATGGTTTTTGAGATACGGCTCGACATGTAAAAAACCCTCCCCTGTTTTACAAAATACTCAATAACTAAAAAAAAAATGTTGAATCATCACCAAAAAGTATACAGATATTAAGATTAATATAACTAAGAAGTGTTTAAAGTTTTAAGCCATAATCAAGAATCGTTTTTTAGATACGGTTTGACATGTGAAAAAAACACACCCCTGTTTTAGTTACAAAGTGCTGTAACTCAAAAAGTTTTAATCTTATTTTCACCAAAAAGTATACAGATCATTTGACCATCATAAGAAACAACTATATTAAGTTTCATGAAATTTGGAGGAGTCATTCTCAAGTTACGGTGCGACATGTTTACGCCGGACAGACAGACGGACAGACAAGGGTAAAACTTAATGCCCCCTTTGCTAAGGTGGGAGCATAAAAAGGAATACATATATGAATCACATTATCAATTCATGCAATAAATGACTATCCCCCTACTGACCCCTTTCCCTCCTCAAACACACACTACTCTTAATAAAGCAAGAATGCACATGCTGAAATGTCCTGCCTGCTTCACTTTTTATGATTTACTTATGTTGATAGTGACATAAAGATGAATGAAGCTTGACTTGCAGGAAATGGTATCTTTCCACCCTCTTTATATGTCTCGGTTTCTGATTAGTCAAATTTTATGGGAAGGTCCCTTGCTAAAAATAAATATTTCTTGGAGTTATATTATTTTATATGTAAAGTCTAGAGAGAGTCTGAACGACATTTATGGAATGGGAAAATTTGAGTCTTAAAAAAATAAACTTGTATCTCATTACACATACCTCAAATAACACTATTTGGATTTTTTTCACAGAATCTTTTACAAATTTACTATCTGGATGTTAAGTTCGATTCAGACAGAAACAAACAGTTTTTTCTTAAATACTTTTCATAATTAATCCTTTACCTGGAGTCTTATATTTCCAATCGGGTGTTGGTAGACGAAATAATTACAGTTGATATACTTGGGTAGGCCTGCTCAAAATGATTCAGATAACAAAGGTAGGCGTGACATACATCATTGTGTAGATAAATCCATTTATATTTAAGGCATAACAGGTTTTAGTGAGATTGAAAACCGAGAAATCGAAATATAACGGAATTTCATAACCAGGTGAAATTTTTCAAAAATTTGAGTTAAGTACCTTGTGTTATTTTAAGGTATATTGGTTTTTTTTTTTCTGAGACAAGTGCCTATGATAGGTCATGTATGATGTACTAACCTTTAACAAAAGCCTGACTGGAAAGGGATCAACTCCACTAGACAATGGTCAACTTGACTAGACAGGGATCAACTTGACTGGACAGGGATTAAATAAATACTGATGATAGATGTTTAAAATGAGAATATACATGTTTTTATTTCAGGTTGAAATTATAAAAATATGTTATAAAGATGCTTGTTTATTGTTTGATACAAATTTGACCTCTTTCATTGATTAGTTGCTGTGTCATTGATATAGACCTCTAAACTTTCACTTATACAGGATGCATTCTTTGTTTTAGTGTCTTTGGTGTATAAAATGTGAAACATATCTGTCAATTACCTCCCCCTGGTAGAGTTAAAATTCTTCAAGTGTCTCTCTTTTGAAACAAATTTCAGAAGTAAATGATCATATACTGTAGATACTCGCTTATAAGTCGGAAGTTTGGGAGTAAAATTCAGAATCCAGAGAGGGGTACCGACTTATTAGCGAGATCCAGCGACCAGAGGAAAAATCCAAGCTCGAGAAAAGTGGTCAGGAGTGAATTTCCTGGTCAAAACTACGTTGGTGATTGCCAAACCTACATAAATCCCTAAATTAAAAGTTTTTGTTGAAAATAAATGACTACAATATTGTTTTTGTGTTTTATTTATTCTCTGTTAACCTTTTTCTGTCAATTTGTGTTGAATTTCCGACTGTTTCCGGTTTGTGTATTGATGGTCAAATGGTTTGTGCATAAACCCAAAAAGAAAGAGCCAAGAACCAAAAATGAAAACGAGATAACAATGTACCAACTATGTAAAAGGATGCATTCAGCGGAGCTATTGTGTCATTATTGTGATATCATGATATCAATTCAATACTTATAAATCATACAATAATCAAAAATAATTTTAAGATTCATTCCCAAGATCAAAATATTTTATTCATTAAAATGTCTCAGGTAAACACAAAGATTACAAAATTGATTGGCAAGCCAATATAATCCATTGATAACCCCTAATTAAGAGACAAAGAGTTGTATTCACTAAAGGTGTGAAAAACATCAGTGATAGGTGACCAGATGACACTAATGAGTTGGGAGTTATTTTCATATAAAGTTGATTAGCTTCACTTAATTTTTTCAATCCTTTAATCATCACAATATAATAAGAATTATGAAGTGCACATGCTCCTTTATGTGTGCTGTGAAAATATTGATTGACTTTAAAAATTTTCAGGTTCATATTGGTTTATGTTCGCTTTTCTCAAACAATAGGTTGTTAGTCATACCCTACAAAATCATTGATGCATTACGTAAACAACACATGTCTAATCTGTAATCAAACAGTGAACAAAACAACAGGAATAAATACATCTTTATTGTCAGCTGCAAAAAAAAATGTCCAAATTTTGTCCGACTTAATATACGAGGGTCAAGACTAAATCCTCAGAATTTGGAGATGAAAAGGGCATCTGACTTATAGTCGGATCGACTTATAGGCGAGTATCTACGGTATATTAAAATATAGTTCACATATAATAAACACTTACCTATAACACCAGCTTGACTGGACAGTGATCAAAACAACTGGTCAATGATCAACTTGACTGGACAGGTATCAACTTGACTAGACAGGGATCAACTTGGCTGGACAGGGATCAACTTGACTGGACAGGGATCAAGTAAATACTGATGACAGATGCTTAAAATGAGAACATAAATGTTTCTATTTGATGTTGAAATACTACTAACATATTATAAAGATGCTTGTTTATTGTTTGATACCATTTTGACCTCTTTCATTGATTGGTTGCTGTCTCATTGATATAGACCTCTAAACCTTTACTCATACAGGATGCATTCTTTGTTTTTTCCGTCTTATTTACTACAAAAACACAGGTCTTGTGATATTTTGAATGTGAATAATATCTGTTGATTTTCTCCCCTTGTCAGAGTTAAAATTCTACTTTCAGGTCTCTTTTGAAGTAAATTTCGGTAGTAAATGATCCTATATAGTTCACATACAATGTACACTTACCTTTTAATAGGAACTCAACTGGACAAGGATCAAATTGACTGGACAGGGATTAAATTGACTGGACAATGATTACATTGACTGGACAATGATTAAATTGACTGGACAATGATTAAATTGACTGGACAGTGATCACAAGGACTGGACAATTATCACATAAAAATCAATAATAGACATAATAGATGTTCAAATTGAAAATATAAATGAAATAAAAACAACACGTTATAGAGACACTTGTCTTTTTTTTTAAACCACGTTGACCTCTTTTGTTGATTGGTTGCTGTCTAATTGAAATATACCTCCCATCTTACGTTCATACAGAACAAGTTGATTTCTTAGTTAACAACTCTATTTTTAATTATGCTTGCAATGTTTAATTAGTTTCGACTCCCAAATGTAATTTATTTTGTAATTGTGTCATTTTATTTTTTGTATCCCGTCACAAAAGTTGCTGAGTGCAAAATGTTAATTTTGTTCTAAAAGGATTAAAAAGCACTTGTCTAATGCTATTAAAAATGAATCCAATAGCTAAGTTTTAAATTATCTAACCTTTAAGAATTTTCACAATTAAAATTCCAATATATATATTTCTGAGTTTCATTTGATAAAATAAATCATTAAACGTTTTAATACAATTTGATTTGTGTGTCTTGTTTACTATAAAATATTGGTCTTGGGTATTTTGAAAGTTCAAACTATTTGTTGATTATCTCCCCTTTATGAGTTTGAATATTTAACATTAGAAACAAATTTCAGTATCAAATTGATCCTATGTAGTAGTTCACATATGATGTACTTACCTATAACAACAGCCTGACTGGACAGGGATCAAATCCACTGGACAAGGTTCAACTTGACTGGACAAGGATCAACTTGACTGGACAGGGATCAACTCCACTGGACAAGGATCAACTTGACTGGACAAGGATCAACTTGACTGGACAGGGATCAACTCCACTGGACAAGGATCAACTTGACTGGACAGGGATCAACTCCACTGGACAAGGATCAACTTGACTGGACAAGGATCAACTTGACTGGACAGAGATCAAATCGACTGGACAGGGATTGACTTGACTGGACAGGGATCAAATAAATACTGATGATAGATGTTTAAAATGAGAATATAAATGTTTCTATTTCAGGTTTAAATATAATTATAACATATTATAAAGATGCTTGTCTATCATTGCCTATTGTTTGATACAAATTTGACCTCTTTCATTGATTGGATGCTGTCTCATTGATATAGACCTTTAAACCTTCACTTTTACAAGATGTTTTAGGGTTTTGTTTATTACATAAATAAATTACACAAATCTGGTGTTGTGATATTTTGAATGTAAAATATATCTGTTAATTATCTCCCCCTGTCAGAGTTAAAATTCTACATTCGCATCTTTTTTTAAACAAATTTCAGTAGTAAATGATTCTATCTAGTTCACATACAATTAAACTTACCTATAATAGGAAGTCAACTGGCAAGGATCACATTGACTGGACAATGGTCACACGGACTGGACATTGAACACAAGGACTGGACGATTATCAAATAAAAAACAATAATCATGATAATAGACATTATAGATGTTCAAACTGAAAATATAAATGAAATAAAAACAACACATTACAGACACTAATCTATTTTTAAATAAAATGTTGACCTCTTTTGTTGATTGGTTGCTGTCTCATTGACATAGACCTCCCATCTTACAATCATAAAGAACAATTTGATTTCTACATGTTCTAAGTTAACAACTCTTTTTGTAACGCTTGCAATGTTTAATTAGTTTCAACTTCCAAGTACAATTAATTTTGTTATTGTGTCAGTTAATTTTGTTATTGTGTCAGTTAATTTTTTGTATCCCGTCACAAAAGTTGCTAAGTGCAAAATATTAACCTTGTTCTAAAAGAATTAACACAAACACTGGTCTAATGCTATTTAGAATGAATCCTACAGCTCTGGATTATCTCCCCTTTAATACAAACACTGGTCTAATGCTATTTAGAATGAATCCTACAGCTCTGAATTATCTCCCCTTTAATACAAACACTGGTCTAGTACTATTTAAAATGAATCCTATAGCTCTGGATTATCTCCCCTTTAATTCACATTTACAATTTCAATATATTTCTGATTTTCATTTGATAAAAAAATCATTAATTGTTTCAATACAATACCAATGTAATGTTCACTGACCTATAGATAGTAATAACTTGACTGGACCTTGAATCAATAAATTATACTAATAGTAGATCTTCAAACTGAAAATATAAAAAAATACATGTAGCTCAATTTCAGTTTGTTTCACGTTTATATAAATATTGGTAAAACTTTCCCTGAATTTTTATGTCCCTGTCATGAATTAAAAAAGAAAAGGTACATGTACCATACAAAGCTAATTAGTGGAAAAGTTTTTAGGACATATTCATTATAGCATGAAGTCATTTTGTGTCCTATGCTATTGCACAATACTTAATATAATAATTTACACATCCTGTTTGGTGTGTATCTCCTGCCATATCAGTATAAAAACCCAAAAATTATGAAGAACCCCCCCCCCCCAATTTTTTTTTCTTTTACCCCCCCCCTTGGAGTAATTACCCCCAAACTCAATTCCTGCCTGTTATGGTACCTTGCAGTACAATTTCAGAGAAATCGACACATTTAAACACAAGTCACCTTAACTTTATACGACCGCAGAGGTCGAACCCTGAACAGTTTGGGCAAGCATGTCAATTAAAATCTGTACTCAACATTACTGGTTGAGCAAAAAAATGGACTTTTCAGACTCTGAGCTGTTAGTTTGTAGTGAATGTACTCAACACATTTAATATGATTTTTGTCTATTGCCTGATAAACTACATTTAGTAATTCGTCACATTTACAGTTTCTCTACTATGAGTTTACAGCTACAGTGTATGAATATTTCAACAACATGGATATGAAATAATGTATTGCTTTATGCTAGACAGAAAACCCTATTATAGCTAATATGTATATATTTATTTATGTAAATAAATACTGTTTACAGTCTGCACGGTTAGCCACTAGTCAGATGCCCCAGACTAGTAAAATTTCATTCGGACTAGTAAGTTTTTAAAAAACTTTGTTTGACCGGGCCAGTTGAATAAGAAAAATGTCAGAATATTGGTCTTCTGACTAGTAGTTGAAAAAGTTTTTGGTGCAGACTGTGTTTATATAATTTTAAAGTTTCATAATATTCTGAATTAACTGCACAATTTACCTGAATCACTTTCCTCCTTTCTATATAACAGATCTACGTAGGCCACATGTATATATCTAACAGGACATTATTGTTTTTATATTTCTGTACTCTTTTCTTCAGCATTCACTATGTTTTAGACCTAAAAAAAAAGAGTATCTAAATAATATTTTTTGTGTGTTGAAAAATAACAAATCTAGTTTCAGTTTCAATCTAAAATAAAATAGTTGCCCCCTTTACAAACACATTAGACATGTGTCTGTCTCAAGTCAAGAAGATTAATGCAAGTTGCAGGACCATGAAAATAAGACTTGCTTTTGTAACAGTTTATTTTTCCTCTGTTATATTTCCTGGGGATAATTTGTCACAGTTATTCTTTTCCAGACATGGTATTTCACAGGTAGATTTTATCCAGAGGAGTAACATTCTATCTGTCTTATGCGGATAGAGTTTACCTGTATATATTTACCGTTTCATATTTCACAGAACCTTGTGAAATAGAGTCCCATTTTCTACTATGTAAGGTACTCGCAATTAATATATACCTGATCATAATTATGAGTCATTTATATTTTACAGATATTATATTCCGTAATCTATTTCATAGTAAAAAAATGCTTTCGGTTTCTTATGGTTTCCTGTCGCGTTTAAAAAAAACTTTAATTTAACATTGAAAATAGATTTTAAATATTAACATGAAGCAAGTAACACTAGTAATGGTGTTCATTTATGTCTTTTGAAATATATTGTGCAAAATAAAGAAAATAAAGATTGGTTTCCTGTGTGGTTTCCTGTCACGTAAACGGTGAATCAAAATGTATTAATTTTTTCTTGAAAAACTCAATTGTTCCATTAATACTATTCTAACACCAACACAACCCACAGAATAAAAGTTAAAGTTTTAAAACTTATAAAAAAGGATACAAAAAGAAACCAAAGGCCGAATACCAAATTATGGTCCATATACATAAATTTTATATATATATATTTAGACAATATATATACATGTATATACGTATAGTGTCTTGAAATATGAAATTTATTTGTATGAGGCTTAGAAACGGGGGAAATGCGAGGTTGTACCGAGCATTTTCCCGTTTCGTGCCGAAAACAAATTTAATTTCATATTACAAGACACTATAGGTATATTGTCTTTAATATACTGAAATCGATAAAAAATAAAAAAATAAAAAAAATATGTAACAAATTGTTGTTAAAAAAAAGTGTTTGGAATTTCCCTCATGGGGTACCATTTTGGGGTATTAACTATTTCCCTATGAGCGTAGTCCCGGCGGAAAGACATTGACATTTTAAGGAATAAGAAAGGGAAAATGAACTGAATTAATAACATTTAATAAACATGGTATATAAATTACCAATTGGAAGACATAACAAGTTTATAACCTTAAAATGTTAATCAAGAATCTTAAACTCACTGATGTCTGGAGAAGCAAAAACATAAATAAAACCCAATTTACCTGGAGAAGGAAAAACTTATCAGAATCTACAAGAATTGATTACTTTTTAGTAAGTGATGAAGTTAATAAAAATTGCATTACATGCGACATAAGACCAATAGTTCTACAACACACTGATCATTACGCTGTTTCATCAAAAATCAACATAAATAGAAACTCAAAAGGGCGAGGTTACTGGAAATTAAATAGCAGCATCCTGGATGATGAACAGTACCAAAAAATTATTTCAAAATTGATTGATAAATATAAAATAAAATCAGAAACATCTCTCAACCTAGATATTTTATGGGATAACTTTAAAGTTGAGGTAAGGGATTATACCATCCAATACTGTAAATTAAAGGCGAATATAAAAAAAGATACTATTGAAATCTTAGAAAACACATTAAAAACCTTTTCTGAAGAAATTGATTGTGATAATTATATAAATAAGAAGAAAGTCAACCTAAAAGAAAACATTGAAAAACAATTAGCAAGTTTATATAATGAAACCAGATGCTCAGCAGGGCGCAGCTTTATACGACCGCAGAGGTTGAACCCTGAACGGTTGGGGCAAGTATGGACACAACATTCAAGCTGGATTCAGCTCTAAATTTGGATTGTGATTAAATAGTTGACACAGCATAGGTTTCTGACACAGAATGAATGTGGTCTAATGAACTTAACATATTTTTTTTGCCTTTGAGCAATTCACTATGCTGTTGAATATTAATCCTCTCAAAAAAATGTTTGAAGAAATTTTCTTTTTATTTATGAAATCTGAAATGAAAAAAATTGACCCCCAATTTTTTTTTCACATCCCCCTTTCCCTTATTTCAAAACTGATCTCAATTCAAATTTTTAATGAAGTTTGCAACAATAACTACTCATTTAAATACATCATAAAATATTAAAATGTAAAAAAAGTGCTTGTTATCACTGAATGGTAAAGATTGTTTTAATCTATCAGTTGGTAGTAAAAGTGAATATACATTGTATATTGTATAAAACAATGATTTAAGTTGATTCAACTACTATTCTGGACAAAGAAAGATAACTCCAATTGAAATCCAATTGGAATTTCTTGCTATTGCACAATATTGTGCAATTAGATATTTCTTGCTATTGTGCAATACTGTGCAATTGAAAATATTTGCTATTGCACAATACTGTCCAATTGAAGATTTCTTGCTATTGCACAATACTGTGCAATTGAAGATTTCTTGTTATTGCTGAATACTGTGCAATTGAAAATTTCTTGCTATTGCACAATACTTAATATAATAATTTGGATCCTGATTTGGACCAACTTGAAAACTGGGCCCATAATCAAAAATCTAAGTACATGTTTAGATTCAGCATATCAAAGAGGCCCAAGAATTCAATTTTTGTTAAAATCAAACTTAGTTTAATTTTGGACCCTTTGGACTTTAATGTAGACCAATTTTAAAATGGGACCAAAAATTAAGAATCTACATACACAGTTAGATTTGGCATATCAAAGAACCTCAATTATTCAATTTTTGATGAAATCAAACAAAGTTTAATTTTGGACCCCGATTTGGACCAACTTGAAAACTGGGCCAATAATAAAAAATCTAAGTACATTTTTAGATTCAGCATATCAAAGAACCCCAAGGATTCAATTTTTGTTAAAATCAAACTAAGTTTAATTTTGGACCCTTTGGACCTTAATGTAGACCAATTTGAAAACGGGACCAAAAATTAAGAATCTACATACACAGTTAGATTCGACATATCAAAGAATCCCAATTATTCAATTTTTGATGAAATCAAACAAAGTTTAATTTGGACCCTTTGGGCCCTTTATTCCTAAACTGTTGGGACCAAAACTCCCAAAATCAATACCAACCTTCCTTTTATGGTCATAAACCTTGTGTTTAAATTTCATAGATTTCTATTTACTTATACTAAAGTTATGGTGCAAAAACCAAGAAAAATGCTTAGTTGGGTCCCTTTTTGGCCCCTAATTCCTAAACTGTTGGGACCTAAACTCCCAAAATCAATACCAACCTTCCTTTTGTGGTCATAAACATTGTGTTTAAATTTCATTGATTTCTATTTACTTAAACTAAAGTAATAGTGCGAAAACCAAGAATAATGCTTATTTGGGCCCTTTTTTGGCCCCTAATTCCTAAATTGTTGGAACCAAAACTCCCAAAATCAATCCCAACCTTTCTTTTGTGGTCATAAACCTTGTGTCAAAATTTCATAGATTTCTATTAACTTAAACTAAAGTTATAGTGCGAAAACCAAGAAAATGCTTATTTGGGCCCTTTTTGGCCCCTAATTCCTAAAATGTTGGGACCAAAACTCCCAAAATCAATCCCAACCTTCCTTTTGTGGTCATAAACCTTGTGTTAAAATTTCATAGATTTCTATTCACTTTTACTAAAGTTAGAGTGCGAAAACTAAAAGTATTCGGACGACGACGCCGCCGCCGACGACGACGACGCCAACGTGATAGCAATATACGACGAAAAATTTTTCAAATTTTGCGGTCGTATAAAAATTAAAGGAAATCAAATTAGATCACGCGTAAAATGGCTAGAAGAAGGGGAGAAAAACACATCTTTTTTTCTTGGTCTAGAAAAAACGCGAAAAAGTAAAAAAACTATAACTCAACTGTATGATGAAAATAATCAAGTAACATATGACCAAAACAAAATACTAAATTTGGAAGTCAATTATTATACTAAATTATATACTTCAACAAAACCTGATACAGAAAAGGTAAAACAATACTTTGAAACTGACAAAGAAAGTAAAATAATAAATGAATCTGAAAGTAATACATGCGAGGGAAAAATTACTATAAGTGAATGCACAGAGGCTATATTTAAGATGAAATTAAACAAGGCCCCAGGGCTGGATGGACTGAACGTGGAGTTTTATAGAAAATTTTGGGAACAGATTAAAGATTTCATAGTACAAGTTTTCAACTATTGCTATAAAAAAGGAGAATTAACAAATTCCCAAAAAATTGGAGCCATATCTCTTTTGTTTAAAAAAAATGATCCCCTCTCCCTTGATAACTATAGACCTATTACATTATTAAACTATGACGTTAAATTACTAGCTTATGCCTTAGCGCAACGATTAAAATCAGTACTACCAAAAAGTATTCACTCTGATCAAAAAGGTTACATAAAAAACAGATACATAGGTTTTAACATAAGACAAATCCAAGACATTATTGATTATTCTGAAAAATTTAATGTAGATGGTGCAATTTTATTTTTAGACTTTACTAAAGCTTTCGACTCACTTGAGTGGTGCTTTATGTTTGAATCTTTAAAAAAATTTGGTTTTAAAAAAGTATTCATAAAATGGGTTGAAACTATGTATACAGACATAAAAGGATGTATTTTAAATAATGGATGGGTGTCTGCCCCCTTCAATACATTTCGTGGGATTAGACAAGGATGTCCGTTATCCTCGTTAATTTTTGTATTGTGTGTTGAAATAATGGCAATAAAATTAAGAGAAAATAAAGAACTAAAAGGATTTGAAATCAAATTAGATGGAAAATCTTGCTCACTAAAAATATGTCAACTGGCAGATGACACTCAATTGTTTTTAAAAACACGCAAAGATATAAGTATTGCCCTTAATATCATTGAAACTTTTGGAAGCCTTTCTGGGCTCAAACTGAATAGAAACAAAACAGAAGGCTTATGGCTTGGCAAATTTAAAAAGTCAAAAGATAAATTTGAAAATATAAACTGGAAACAAGACCACATTAAAAGTCTAGGAATATACTTTGGATACAATTATCAAGAATGTCAAAAATTAAAAACACAGAGAAACAAATAGATAAATGTGAAAAATTGATTCATGGATGGAACAAACGAAACTTAACATTAATAGGAAAAATTACTGTAGTAAAGTCCCTAATTTTACCAAACCTAACATACACAGCATCATGTATGATAATAACACATGAAATAAAACAAAAGTTCAAAATTTAATATATAACTTTATATGGAGCGGAAAAAAAGACAGAATTAAACGCTCTATATTATGTAAGCCATACCTTGACGGAGGATTAAAAATGATTGATTTAGACTCCTATATAAAATCCTTGCAAATTAGATGGGTTTCAAAACTAATAAAAAACGAAAATGATAACTGGAAAATTATTCCAAGATTTTATCTTAATAAATTTGGGAAAGATTTTCTTTTATTCAGAATGAATTTAACAAATGTAAATTTGCTTAATAAAATAGAGTATAAATCCTTGCCAGAATTCTATAAGCAATTAATTAAAACTTGGGTAGAAGTAAAAGGAGGTCAAACTATCACCCCTAAAAACTTTCTTGAAGTTAGAAAACAAATTATATGGGGAAATAATCTTATCAAAGAAAATGGGAAATGTCTGTTTTTTAAAAATTGGATTAGCAGTAATATTTTGTACATCAATAATATAATAGACGAAAACGGACACATCTCATCAAAAACTGTATTAAAAAATCTTAAGAATAAACAAGATTGGATTAGAGAATTTTCTTTAGTAAAAAATGCTATACCAAAGCACTGGCAAAATATTTTAAAACAAGAAAGCTCTTATAAAACTGATGTCAATATAAAGAAATCAGTAAACTTAAATATCCTACTAAAACATGAAATTTCACCAGACTCGAGCAACAAAGAAATATACACGTCCCTACAAAGTCAATTTACAAATGATAAACCAACAGGATTTTTAATATGGGAAAGAATTCTGCATAAAAAAATGTCAACAAAATTTAAATCCACATTCAACTTTATTTTTAACTACCTTGAAAACAACAAATTTAAAATGTTTAAATGGAAAATAATGCATTATATATTAGCCTGTAATGAATTACTTTATAAATGGAAAATAGTACCGAGTAGTTTGTGCTTCCATTGTAAACAACATGATGATTATGAACACTTCTTTTTTTCCTGTTCATATAATGTTCAGTATTGGCACAAAGTTGAACAGCTTTTAGCACTATTAAAAGTTGAAAAGCATATATTCAGTCTTGAAAGTTTAGTAACTGGCTATAAAATTGAAGATGAAGATTATTTTGATATGAACTATTTATTAACTATAATTTACTTTTCAATTTATAAAGCATATTACATGTCTGACAAGAAAGACAAGGTCATTGATATTTTTAAAATATTCCAAAATGAAATCAGGGACATAATTAACATAAATAAAATTAGAGGAAAAAAAATAAGAGAATCATACTTAAAACTTTGGTATATTTCGAGTTTCTATAATTGTGAATGAATTCAAGCTGTGACCTAGTTAGTTCATGACTGCACATGACATGCATGTGTCCGGTCAGGTGATACAATTTATGCATCAAATGAAATTCGCTATTCTACTCTTTTATTATGTTTATATATAATTTATCATATCTATTATAGCTACACTGAATTAATACTGTTATTAGTTTACACAATACAATGCTTGGATACTGCATTCATGTATCGTTAATTATACCATGTGTACTTTCGATCTTTTCTCTTGATCTTTGGTTTGATCGCAAAAAATACCATTTACTGAAAAAAATATGTTGTTCAAATAATGTGTGGAAAAAACAACGGTCTTACCTAATCATTTAAGACTCCTTTTCATAATTACACGGAGTAAACTAACAAAAAATTTCGAAATTCTACTGTCGGCTGAAAAGTCATGCTGTCAGTATCAAGGATCATCATCAATTTTACGGTTCAGTAAAGCTTCAATAAATAAATCATATACAGTTTAGGTTAAGAAACGTACCGTATTCCGGTATGAAATTATACTATGTAGAACTGCTATTATGTATGTAATAAATACAACTAACTTTATAGATATACTTATTGAATATTTTTCCCTAAATATTCAATGACTAATTTAAGGGATACTTAATTGAAGCTGTAGATTGAGTAAATTGTTAACAGCAAAAGTGCAATAAAACTTTGATTAATTAAAAAAGACATAACAAGTTTAAATTCATAAAAGTTTGACCATTGTTACTACACGTTGTCATGGTTGTGACGTGACGTTGTTGATGAAATACAGTAGTTCTGGTAAGAAGGCAGGGCTTAATTATAGGTTAGTTGAGGTCATTGACGTATAAAGCTAACGTTTATACGTATAGCTTTTTCTGTATAGTAAAATAGCTGATTGCAGTATAAAAATATATATTTCTTTCATTAATGTAACGTATACATTGTACATATCATAAATGAAAATAGGGCGAACGAACCCAGGGCGAACAAACTCAGTGCGAACGAAACTAGGGCAAACATGTAATCAGGGCGAACGATCCCGATATCATGTACCCGGAGGCGTCCTTCAGCTGGCCCCTAAACAAATATATACTAGTTCAGTGATAATGAACGCCATACTAATTTCCAATTTGTACCCTATTTTATTCAAAGATGCAACAGGAAACACACATATTATTTTACTTGGCCTAGGCCTTACAACTTTTCCAACTGGACAGGTTAGTCTGCACTCAAGAGTAGTTTTTGAGGTGTAAATACAGCTATTTTTGTCCATTTGTAATGATGAACCACAATAGTTCAGATGACTGCCAGATGCCCAAGTCTGATAGCTTGAGATGGAAGTACAGAAAATCCTATGCATGTTTCCAACCAACTGTTCAGTTTAAATGATGTTTTCCGTATTTTCCAAATCATTTTTTTTCTCTAGTAGTCTCAGATTTATCTTATGAAAATCTACCCCTTATTCAACATGGCTGCACTATTTAAACCGTGAAGGGGCCTATCCACACTTGTGGGGACCTTGCTGGGACCATTTTCAAAATACACGTCTTATTTAAACCTACTTCTTAGAGTTGTCGTAATATCTTGGTTATGTCTTTGAGTATATTTGACCAAACCGTCTATTGTTGTCCTTTCTTTCGTATTTTGTAACAGGAAACATATTTGTGACAGGGGGCGCGAAAACTAATGCGCATAATATACAGCTCGTTTCGGGACTTGTTTCCGGAAATTCTTACGATATGGCAGTCTTCTTCTTTCAGTTTCTAGCGATCCTTTAATGAGGGGGGGCTAGAGGGGGTCTCATCCCGATTTCCCGGTTTTAATATCAAAAAATCCCGAAATCCCGGACATATTTTGTTAAAAATCCCGATCCCGATAAACAAGAAATCATCATTTATTTATTAAAGAGGTCCTCCACAATTTTAGGTAGGCACTGGCTACGGTTACATGGAAATGTAACAATAATAAAAATATTATTGTTACATAGGAGACTAAATGCCGGAATGCAAAGTCGGGTAAGGAACCGATTAATTACGAATGTAACAATAATTACTGAGGCTACGGTTACATGGCGTTATTGTTACATGAAAAACAGCAATCATTAAACTTAAATCTTGTATAGTTACAACTTTTGTTGCCTTAATTTTGCATATGTACGAAATAATACTTGAAATAATGATAAATAATAAATATTATCGTTAACAAATGGTGTTTAAATTGTTTTTTCTAACGTATAAATGGTTTTGGTGTTTTAAAGATACTCTTCCTCTTTTTGTACTTATGTCTGTTGATGGAAACGGCGAGAGCGAGGTTATAGCATTCTGGATAGTTTCTGACGAATCTCGAGAAACTATAAAAGAAATAACGCAACTCTTCAAAAAGTACAAAGAAAACTGGTCCAAAATTCGATGTGTAATGAGTGACAAAGACATGATCGAGAGAGACGTCATTAGGGAAGAAATACCAAATGTACCCTTACTAATATGTCTTTTCCATGTACTAAGAACTTTCAAGAGAGAAGTGACTACTGAGAAGCTTGGAATTTCAAAAGACGAACGTATTTTGGCTCTTGAATTGCTTCAAAAGATGGCATATGCTAGGACCGAAGACAGCTACTCAGAATTTTATCGTGAACTTAAAGACACTAATCTTGAGTCAGTTATTAGGTACTTTGACAAGAAGTTTGTATAGCTGAATGAAATTTGTGTCTTGATATTGTTTCAGTTTTGTTTCAAACGAATCCTAAGTATTAAATTTTTCACCCACAACAAAATTGGTCACAAGAATCTCTTCATCCATTGTGCATTGTATAATGACAGTAATACGAGTAGGTGTGCAGTTAAATACTTAAAGTGAACACTTTTCTCAGCCCGAGTTCTCAACAACAAACCATTGGTCTATATTTTCGCCTTTGGCACTACTTATCTAAAGTAGTTAGATATAGGAAGATGTGGTGTGAGTGCCAATGAGACAACTCTCCATCCAAATAACAATTTAAAAAGTAGTAGCTTTAAAACACCAAAACCATTTATACGTTAGAAAAAACAATTTAAACACCATTTGTTAACGATGATATTTATTATTTATCGTTATTACAAGTATTATTTCGTACATATGCAAGATTAAGGCAACAAAAGTTGTAACTATACAAGATTTAAGTTTAATGATTGCTGTTTTTCATGTAACAATAACGCCATGTAACCGTAGCCTCAGTAATTATTGTTACATTCGTAATTAATCAGTTCCTTATCCGCCTTTGCATTCCGGCATTTAGTCTCCTATGTAACAATAATATTTTTATTATTGTTACATTTCCATGTAACCGTAGCCAGTGCCTTTTAGGTAACGAATAGACACATCTGACACAACTTTTAAAGGAGGCCGTCCTGGTAAACTTTAAAAATTAAACCCTCTGAGTAATATTGTTCTTAATTATTTGCTTTCAATTTGTGCGTTTTGACCAATATATGCAGTACGTATATTTTAAACACGTCAAGTTGGGGTATTTGTTTTCTACAAAATTGCAGAATGCCGTCAATATTTTTATATGATATTCGATCATAGAGAAGACTGTGTCTGTGAAATTATCTGTGTAGTAAGGCCAAGAAAAAAATACATGTGTTTCAGGTAACATCCCCTAAAAAATTAGGATCGGTAGGAAAGCAAAATAGTTTTTTTTTCAAACGTTTTTGACTGGTTCATATGGGAGAAAAATTCTGACTTTATAAGTGCTTGTCCACATAACATCCAAAAACCTTTTAAGAGTAGAGTTAGATTATAGGTACTTAAAAGTAGGGAAGGTATATACTAGTATAGGGGTACCGGAAACACATGTGTTTTTTTTTTAGGTCTTACATAATCTTACTCTTATTGAAAATATCCAAATCAAGTAACTTTTGGGAAGGGTTGTAAACAGGCATTAGTATGTTCACGGACAAACGCGAAATAAAATTCCAATTTCACGATGAACGAAAAATAAAAAAATTGCTTGCACGTTGCACGTTGCCGTTTTTACCAATTTCACAGTGAAGCACGCACTTTTTTTACGGAAGGTTGAAATTAAAAATGGCAAAACATGTTGCACGAAAAAAAAACTTTACTGACCACCCTCTTTGGGTATACGGATCCTCTAAATCAGAGCGACACTAATACCAAGGAGATTAGACATTTATCATGAATTTTGATTAGCATTTCATTCGCGTACAGTGGATATTAAATGTGGCACTTGCTACGGTTACTTTAAAAAAAAAAAACGAGCAGAAAATAACAATAAGATCGGGGATCTACTATGTTTCTAGATGCGATTCTGATTGAAGTATAATGAAAATGGCACTTTTATCTGTCCAAGGTACAGTTTTTTGTCAATCCCGTTATATTTCAACATAAAAATCCCGATTTCCCATGGCTAAAAAGCGGGTTTTCCGTATCCCGGTGTTTTTCTATCCCGAATTCCCGATCTTTTAAACAAGGCAATCCCAATTTCCCGTTGCTAAAATCGGCCAATCCCGGCGTCCCGAAAATGATCTCGCGCGCCCCACCTTTTCAATTATTGAAGATTATTCGCCGGGAGTCGACTATACAAATTTCTATAATTTACAAGGTAACCAGAAAAAAATCAAACAAAACCAAAAATCAAAATATATATATAATGTATGTACAAATAAAGTAATATTTGAAAAATAACATTTAGATAAAACTCTGTGTGAGTTCGTGGTCTTGTGGTTAAGACCTATGGCTACAGTGCTGAAGGTCCCGAGTTCGATTCTCACTCGGGGTGCTAAAAATATCAGTACATCAGAAGGGTAATTTTCACCCTCTCACACACATCCAGTCAGTGGTACCCCGGCAGACCGGAGTTTAAACTAGAATGGGTACTTTGGGGGCCTCGGTTGGTCAAAGTTGTCCCCTACTTTGACCTTGAGATCAACTTGATCTTCTGATATCTCTCTGGTTGTCTGTTTCCGACGAGTGGCCCGGTTATTCTCTCCGAGTACTTCGGCTTCCTCCACCATAATAATAGACTTCCCGGTGTCCTACACGCTCCCTTGGGCGGACGGTGTTGAGTGGGGATTGTTCGGGTGGTGGGATAATATTGTAAAGGACACATCTCCATTAATCCTAAGGGTGTGTACATGGATCCGCTGTACCCTTGCAGTCAATCAAGGGGTGCGTCTTAATTGACGGAATCTCGAGTACATACATACATATGGCCGTGGCTATTTGACCGGCACCGTCAAAATGGCAAATTTGCTACTTAGCCGGCTCTGATTAAATTCAAAAAAAATTAAAATTCATAGCAAACAACTATTAATATTGTCTGTCATATCTGTCTTATGATGTAGTTTTTCATAACACTATTTTTATCACTGGCAGAATATGTAAACTATAGATTTTACACAGATTTGAAAATCAACTTTTTTATAAATATTTTAGAAAAAAATATATTTAATAATGTATTTACAAATGTGTTTTCATGCTTTTAATTAATATTATAAAGTTATAAGTTATTTATTTATGAAAATCTTTAATATTTTATTTTTGATTGTACTGTACTTGTACTGTATTTTTATTAATGCTTGATATTGTGATAAAATGATTTTAAATTATTAGGCTTTTTATTCTCTACTAATCACAACAATGAACAGTTTTATTCAGAGCCGTCTAAATAGCAAATTTGCTATTTGGCCGGTGCCGGTCAATTAGCCACTGCCAAACTTTATATACATTTGATAACAATTATATAAGGATAGAAAATAGGGATGAGAGCAGATCCTGGGATCATGCATACTCTTGAATCTCTGTACTGTACTGCATGACGCAGGCGATTCCAATCTATAACTGTACGTGGATAAAATGAATATTGATAACTGTCTTTAGATGTTTGTATAGATCTGCCTAAATGAGTGTGGATTGCTATGTCTGGTTCTACTGTTTAGTGGGATCAAAAGGTTAAATGTAGGGACTGCAACAATTTTGTGTATAATTTTGCAGTAGCGGATCCCGTGAGGGGAAATTAAAAGGTGTTTCTCACGATTTATATGTCTTTTTAGAACTGCTAACATATTATCGTTTAAATACATATATCAGTCAAAGTGATAATTTAAAAATATAAGATAAGGGGGATAGAACCTTTATCGGGACTCCGGGATCGGGTGTTTTTAAGCTCGGGATTTCGGGATTGACCCTTTCTGGATCCGGGATTTTTTTTTCGAATTTCGGGACCTCGGGATTTCGTGTTTTAAAGACGGGATTTCTGGATTTCGTGTTTTTAAGCCCGGGATTTCTGGATCAGGACCCCTCAGGGCTACCCCTCTCATATAACCCAAAAAAAAACATCGATTTGTTGCAATGAACAATGATGAAATTTAAAACATTATACAATATAACAAAATCATTCACAAAGCTTCAAAAATCAAAAATGTTTTAGTACTTAAATTGCTTTTGAAATAATAGTCAGTTCTTTAAATCTGAGACTACTATAACACTATGTGTTATAGTACTCTCAGTTTAAATTCACTATATTGCCAGTGACGGTAAGATGGCCATTTCTAAAAAAATATGCTGTTTTGCCGGCTTGAATTATTTTAATCAGAGTCAAAAATAAACAATGTTTTCTATTTTGCCGGTGCCGGCAAAATATCCACTGCCATCTTTAAAAGGCCCTGGAATGACAAATTTGAGAAGATAATTTAAAAGAGAAAACTAACGGATTTATGTACAAGACAATAAACGTAAAACAGCAACAAACGACAACCACAGAATTACAGCCTCCTGACTTGGGACAGGCACATACATAAACAAACGACAACTACAGAATTACAGGCTCCTGATTTGGGACAGGCACATGCATAAACAAACGACAACCACAAAAATACAGGCTCCTGACTTGGGACAGGCACACACATAAACAAACGACAACTAACGACATAATTACAGGCTCCTGACTTGGGACAGGCACATACATAAACAAACGACAACCACAGAATAACAGGCTCCTGACTTGGTACAGGCACATACATAAACAAACGACAACCACAGAATTACAGGCTCCTGCCTTGGTTCAGGCACATACATAAACAAACGAAAATCACAGAATTACAGGCTCCTGACTTGGTACAGGCACATACATATACAAACGACAACCAAAGAATTACAGGCTCCTTACTTAGGACAGGCACATACATAAACAAACGACAACCACAGAATTAAAAGCTCCCGACTGGTACAGGCACATAAATATACATAAACAAAGACAACTACAGAACTATAGGCTCCTGAATTGGGACAGGCACATACATAAACAAACGACAACCACAGAATAACAGGCTCCTGACTTTGGACAGACACATACATCAACAAACGACAACAACAGAATTACCGGCTCCTGACTTGGTACAGGCACATACATTAACAAACGACAACCACAGAATTACAGGCTCCTGACTTGGTACAGGCTCAGACATAAACAAACGACAACCACAGAATTACAGACTCCTGATACATAAATAAACGACAACCACAGAATTACAGGCTCTTGAACGTGACATGTACATACATAAACAAACGAAAACCACAGAATTACAGGCTCCTGAATTGGGACAGGCACAAACATAAACAAACGACAACCACAGAATTACAGGCTCCTGATTTGGGACAGGCACATACATAAACAAACGACAACCACAGAATGACAGGCTCCTGAACGAACGATGTTTCTAGTATACCTATGCAAGTATAACACATAAAAACACGAAAGTAATTGAAATTAAAAGAATAGCAAGAATGTGTCCATAGTACACGAATGCCCGACTCGCACTATCATTTTCTATGTTCAGTTGGACGTGAAATTGGAGTCAAAAATCTAATTTGGCATTAAAATTAGAAAGATCATATCATAGGGAACATGTGTACTAAGTTTCAAGTTGATTGGACTTCAACTTCATCAAAAACTACCTTGACCAAAAACTTAAACTTGAAGCGGGACAGACAGAAGTGCTGACTACTGGGCTGGTGATACCCTCGGGGAAATAAATCTAAAACATAATCTTGATGTTCTTATAAACCAACTTTGAAGGCTAAATTACTACTCAGGTGTCTAAAAATGAATTTTATTGCACACTAACTTCCATATTTGAAAAATCCACAGGAACCAAAACGCGAAACCACACTCCTAAATGTGTATGTTACAAAAGAGTTTTTTAATCAGCAATCAAAGTGGTATTAGTAGGCGAATTCGGGAATATCATTGGGCATTTTTTTTTTACCCTCCCCCCTTTTCCAAACACACGTATTTTTTATGCCCAAGTAGAGGCATTATGTTTTCTGGTCTCTGCATCAGATCGTTCGTTCGCCCGTTAGTCCGTCCGTCCGTTCGTCCGTGTTGACTTGAGTTATCATTGATATGTTCATAATTATAAATTTACTGTTAATAAAATTTTGAATTTTTGAATTACTAAGGCTTTTCTACCTCAGGAATAGATTACCTTAGCTGTATTTGACAAAACTTTTAGGAATTTTGGTCCTCAATGCTCTTCAACTTCGTACTTTATTTGGCCTTTTTAACACTTTTTGATTCGAGCGTCACTGATGAGTCTTTTGTAGACGAAACGCGCGTCTGGCGTAAATTATGAAATTTCAATCCTGGTATCTATGATGAGTTTATTTACAACCACTGGGTCAATGCCACTGCTGGTGGAGATTTATTCCCCCGAGGGTACCACCAGCCTAGTAGTCAGCACTTTTGTGTTGTCTTGAGTTATCATTGATATGTTCATAATTATAAATTTACTGTTAACAAAATTTAGAATGTTTGAAATAATAAGGCTTTTCTACCTCAGGAATAGATTACATTCGCTGTATTTGGCAAAACGTTTAGGAATGTTGGTCCTCAATGCTCTTCAACTTCGTACTTTATTTGGCCTTTTTAACATTTTTTTATTCGAGCGTCACTGATGAGTCTTTTGTAAAGGAAACGCGCGTCTGGCGTAAATATGAAATTTCAATCCTGGTATCTATGATGAGTTTGACTGTCCGTATTTTCATACCTAGACCGGCCATAGGTCCAGAAATTAATGTAACGTTTACAAACACACTTTTTTTCTAAACTAAGTTTTTGACCCAATTTTACAAAAAAATGAGACAAAAGACCTAGGACGGATCCAGGCGGGGCGTGGCCGGCGTGCGCTCCCCTTAAATTTGCAAAGCATGGGTTGTCCTCAGCTTAATAGAGAATATTTCGAAAATTTTACCTCAAATTTGTTTTCACCTCGATACGCTCGGCAAAATTTAAGTTTGAGCCCTCCCCCCCCCCCTTAACTAAAATCCTGGATCCGCCCCTGAAGACAATTGATTTTTATTGGATTTCTTGATAGATATATGTAAACAGTTTCAGAAAAGGTATGACTCCAAGGGATTGAAATTCTACTGGCCAAATTTTTGGGAAATATTTGACATCTTTACCCCCCTTTTTGCAATATTTTATAGCAAATAAATGCAGATTGTTGCCATGGATACACCAAAAAGAAATTATATTTTAGCATTTTAACCACTGGATATCAAATCTATGGAAGATACTGATTACAAACATATTTATGGGGGGGGGGGGGGCAAGGGGTTTAACTGTTATGCTGTTATGGGGCAATTTAATTCTCTGTTATCTGTTATTTTGAAAATATATTTGCTGTTAGCTGTTATTGTCTTATTCTTTGTTAGCTGTTATTGGGCTTTTAATTTTTCTGTTATCTGTTATTGTGATAATGTATTTGCTGTTAACTGTTATTGAAAATTGGAATATTAGCATTTTTTTTGACAGTCAATATTCGGTATAAATTGAAGATCATTGGCCATTGGGGTCTACCACTACTGATATGTTTGTCCCGTATTCAGAGAAGGATTCCATTAACATATACCCATCACAGATCGAAAGTGTGGTCCAGGACATTTCAAGTATATCTTATGATTATCCTTTGTAATAAATTCCATTTTTTTTATGAACGTGTATTTAGAATTATCTTAATTTTTTGTATGAGAATAATGTTCCTTGTTTTCCGTACGAACATATTAAATTAAAACAATTCTTAATATGACAAAAAGGAAAACATATGGCCAGGAATATCTGACAAGGATCTCAATTACGGACTAGGTCCTAACAACCACTTTACCTTTTATATAATATGGTACATAGACTCAGCTCTGTGATTCTTTTCAAAGCAGAACCAAATGCATTGTGCAATGAAAGTTCCAACCATGTACTTGGGTCCGAAGCTGCACATAACTCATTACAAACAAAGATTTATTTCGTTTCAAGCCATTGTTTCCCTACTAAACTATGTATTCTTCTTACTAGTACAC
This sequence comes from Mytilus edulis, assembly GCF_963676685.1. Lineage (NCBI taxonomy): Eukaryota > Metazoa > Mollusca > Bivalvia > Mytilida > Mytilidae > Mytilus > Mytilus edulis. The sequence continues at coordinate 57,634,443 of NC_092355.1, read as the reverse complement.
TTGGTACAATCAACAACCTCAGCTGATAAAAAATTGTTCAAATAAGGCCTTTGAAAATAGTGGAATAAATTGCTTTTAGAGTGTCAAAAAGTACTTGATAAATTGCATGCTTATAATTGGTGCTTTTGATTTTTCTACCCTATATACCACTTTGCCTCATAGTTTTATTAAGAAAAATCCACACACCCCATTAAATGGTCATTTAGAAAAAGTCAGAATATTCAAACTCTTTTAGGTCACTTTTTTGATTAGCAACAAAGGGAGCTTCAGTCAATATATATAAACAATACACCAACGTTTCATGAGAACTGCTGAAAACATTTTTGTGTTAATGTCTGAAAACTGGAAAATAACCCCTTTTTAATTAATGAAACCCCGTTCACTCGGAAACGTAAAATCTAAAATTTATAAAAATTGAAAGTTATCTCATGTTAATAGATATAAACAATTCACCAAAATTCCTTGCTTTGTGAAAGCATTTTTGAGATATTATCAGAAAATTGAAAAAAAACCAACATTTTTATTGAATAAAAACCCATTACCCAGAAACTTAAAATCTAAAATTTATGAAAAAAAAAAGGGAGCTCACGTCAATAGATATAAACAATTTCCCAAAGTTTAATGCAAATGGTTAAAGAGTTTTTTGAGTTAATGTCCGACATGTTGACAACAGACGGACAACAGTATACCATAATACGTTCCGTAAACGAGCGTATAAAAAATGTTATAATATATTGAGTAGTAATTTAAACACATTCTAGATAGATAAATTAATACTAAAAACATAGTCATAAAAAATGGAATGCATTACAAAGGATTATATCCGTAATAAGAAATACTGATTTGTCAAAGACTGAATAATTTTAATATTTCATTTACTGTTATCTGTTTTTGACCATTTTAATTCCTTGTTATCTGTTATGAGCCAAATCAATTTGCTGTTTTGCTGTTATTGGGACCCCCCTTGCCCCCCTCATTTATGCACATGTATGACACTACAAACGGTAAGCTTAATTTGCAAGAAAGCAAGGAAAAGGGGATTTTCGTAAATTTTTAATATTTTTTCCTTACTGTATATTGCTACCTTTACTATACTATGTCATATCAATATTGTTTACCTTTTTCTAATAATTTTATATAAGCAAACTTTTTGTCATTGTCCTCCCTAAGCTAGAAAACGAAGAATTACGTGTGTCGAAAGTTTTACTTCTTGTGTTATTTAGGTGTTTAACTTTTATCATTTAGAAATAAACCAATAACTTGTGTCTTATTGTTCACCTGTCTATAGTGCCTAACAAGATTTAGTGAGGTAGACGAAATTGACCTTAAACCGATCGTATTGACTTTTTTGCTCTAAAATTAGAACGGACATATTTTGACTTTATTTAATGACTTCCTTAGTTTGGGATGAATTGTTATTAGCATGTTCCAATGAGACTGAAAAATGTTTTTTTTTTTGTAAGATAATAATTATTTTACCTGGCGTAGCCGTGTGTAAAGTGTATTTCGGCATTTCTCTCCGAAAAATGACTTGTTGATTGGAATAAAACGTTTTATTTGTAAACTTTTTCTGTTTTTCTCCACAATTGACTATTAAGAAATAATCTATTTACTGTGTATTTTCAAAATTTTGTGAAAATAGGAGAATTGGCATTTCTTACCTTTCATACCTATACTTTCATTGATAAAACATAACATGGACTCATCCAGTGGTGTTTTGTCATATAGAAATAAACCAATAACTTGTGTCTTGACTAGATCATTTCTAAACGTTAAATAATCAATAGATACCTGTGCGTGTACATTACAATACAGAAGGAAGTTATGTTTAATTCTTTGTTAGGTGGACCTTCAAATTACCTCAGTTTGTTAGCAATACCAATTGAAAGAATACTAATAGGCTAGCTATTTAACTAGCCAATCAAATCATTTTTTAAACGAGACGGTAAAACACGATTGAAAAACCTGTTAAACTAGTTTAAAAATAAGTTTCTTTAAACGAATAAATTTGTGCATCTTTAAGCGAATAAATTTGTGCATCCTTTTTTTGGCAAAAAAGGTTGTATTAAGAAGTCCATCTTTTCTATTTGATTTAGTTTACTGTGAATTGAGTTAAATAACTTAGTAAAATAATTACTTGAAACGTATAAAATTTGGTCAAAAGAGTATGCTTACTTGTTACAAATGCCATTTACAATGCATTATTATCAATTTCCTAATGAGGTCTCAAAAAGGAGTGGCATCTATATATGTAACATATGAGACCGTTAACCAGTGGCACAGAGGCGGATTTAGAGGTGCCAGGGGGGGGGGGGGCGAAAAAAATTTGGTTGATTATATAGGGAATCGCTGAAGCATGACTTGAGCGGGCCCCCTCAAAGGCAATAAGAGACCCCCTCCCCCACCCCCCAACTTATAAAAATTTTGCAGTAGCGGATCGAGGACTTTCGAAAAGGGAGGGGGTTCAGAGAGGCTCATATAACAGCAGGGGACCCGGCAACTCAACAAAAGAAATACAAAATAGACAATCCCTGAAACGCCCATGTTAACGAATTTGTATCACATAACGACAACAATAAAGAATATACGATAATTCAATTACTGTCTGAATATTTTCTCATTATACATATACATAACATAATTAGTTAAAATTACCTTTAAAATGTTTTTAAAAAGTGTCCTCTTTGTTAAAAAGAATTTCCACTTTCGTTTCATATATAATCACACAGACATAACCGATTGTCGCCAAGTCATTTTTACATACGGGTCTCTAGTTTGTAATACAATACCATTCAATGTGTAACGTGTACACATGGTAAGCGTGTCTATTTCTATTTGCATTATGATTTGTGAATAGGTTCGTTACCAGCCTTGATACTGGGTCTGAAATGTTCTATTTACAAAGTATATGTCGAATAGTTCACCAAATAAGTTATACCCATCAAATGATTTCTCAAATTATGTCAATGAACTAAAATATATACAACTGCCCTGACTTACTTTAACAGTTCAATTCATCTACTAGTATACATTAATCATATCTTTCTTATTGGATAAAAAAGGGGCCACATGACATTCTTTAATCTTCAGTAATAAATTCCATCGGTCATTAAAAGAACAAAACGGACTAGCAAACCGGTCGTTAACGGACTTTTACGTGTTAATGACCGATGGGGCGTGGTAACTCTTATAATGACCGGTGGGGCATGCTTTCTCTGTTTAGGGAGATGTCCATTGAATAAAACCTTTTCCTATTTTCAATATTATATTTAAGTTGTTGAACCGTTTACCATATGTTTTCGTTCATTATAAAATTATAGAACTTTATTTAAGAATTGAATGCTTCTTTTTGTAAATTTATTGGGGTGTAAAAGCGTTGACCGAAGTACATTTTGTATGAAGCGCGGAATTCTAAAAATGTGCGCACGGTCAACGCTTTTACAACCCTATAAAGTTACAAAAAGAAGCATTAAATATAATTACATTTTTTAGCTATGATCATGAAAACACGAATTTTATATATTTTTTAATTTAATTCACCTGTGCACTTTATTGTTGGACCACGTGTTATCATGAATGAAAAGTTGTATTGAGCAATGCAACTGCTTACGGAATAACACGTGATGTGCAGTTAGCCAATCAGAATAAAGTATTATAATGAAACATACATCTAATGTAATTATTAAGTATTCATATACTGAAAAATTTCACTTAAATGAATGGCAGTGACTTATAGCTACATGTATTTCTATGATTGGTCTTCACTCTTTGCTACAGAAATCGTACAATAACTTGAACTCGAGTTTGCTTTGAACATTTTTAATTCATGAGAATTTGTAAAAACATGGTTTCTCAATGAAATAAACATAATAGTTATTAAAGAACTGGTCATTATCATGATACATGGACTGCCTGTAGGACAGTGGTATTGACTGCGACAGCAATAATCACCTCGCCTATGGCTCAGTCATTATCACCGTCTTAGTCAATACCACTGTCCTGTGGGCACTCCATATATCACGATAATGACCAGCCTTTCAATAACTATTATGTAAATCATATTTTATACAAATGATACTAATTTGTACAAATACCGATTTGTCCTTGGTCAAACTTGTCATAATGGTACAATTTAGTACCATACAAGCTACGACTTGTCCTAATGGTACTTTTTGGTACCCGACAAGCTACGACTGGTTTCATACGGAAAAATTAATACTTGACAAACTACAAGTTGTATAAGTCTTAAAGAACAGGCACCAAACTTGTCCTTTGTCCTTTGTTGCATTACAATCATGAATGCAATTCCATGTTAGAGAATACTAACAGGCACCAACCTGTTCTTTATTACACTTGAAGTAATAATATCTTATATATAAGAGACAACGATCTCAAATATCCTATCTCTAATAATCACCTACGTATCATGACCATCGTCTTCGTAGACATTAGAAGAATGACAAAGAGCAGGAAATCATCACCTGCTTATATTTATACCACAATGGTAGCCGTACCGTTCTTGAAGGACAGGTGTTCCAAATTGCTCGTATTAGAGCTTCCACTGGAACATCCTTCACAATTGACCTGACACAAGGTTTACCCGCCAAATATCTTTTCTATGTTTTATTAAAGTATGTACAAATACATAAAATTAGGCTTAATATTAGAATGAAATCACTTCCTTAGTGACATAACACCCAAATAAACAGAGCTAAATTGTCGATTTTACCGCCATTAAACAGTATCAAATCCATATACTCTATCAGAGATTGAAAACAAAAGAATAGATTTGATTGAAATTATAGAATACTAGATTAATTCTTATTTAGAAATAATTGTAAAACAACCTTCAGAATACTTCCTGTTTTTGTTTTGATTGATTGTACCAGCTAACGTGGATATCATTTGTGTTTAATCATTTAAACGAAAATAAAAAAGAAAATACGTAGGATAGAATGCAGCTTGGAACTTGTTATCGTCTTTTAAAACAATTCACGCAGACTATGATTTGGGGGGGGGGGGGGGATATGGGCACTAGGGACACACTCTTTTCATTGGTTTTTTTTGGCTGGTAATCGTATCCAGTGCCTTATAAGATGGAAAAAGTTTTCATTCTCCTGCGTAAATATTGGATAGGCGATCTAGCGACGGCTATGTGTGACATGGTCAATGTCACTGAGCCGAATAAAAACATGTTACAATGAGTGGTAACACGTAACATGATGTCACGTGGCTTTTTATGGGACAAAATTTCAATGGTATTTTTAAACGCAAACTAAAATCTACAACCAGCAAGTTAAAAAACAATTTATTATCAATTTCTTACAATTTCAGGAATAGTTATAGCTGTAGGATTTGATGATATATGTTCATTACAGTGGCGGATCCAGGGGGTCCGGGGGTTGGAAACCCCACTTTTTTTGGACGATCAATGATTTGAATGGGGACTTGTGGTTGGAGCCCCCTTTAGCCTGGATTGGAAAACCCCCTTTTAAAATGGCTGGATTCGTCCTGTCATTATACCCACTTTGAGATCTCTAAAAACAAGTTAACAAACATTTTATTATCAATTTTTTACAATTTCAGGGATAGTTTTAGCTGTAGGATTTGATGATATAGGAGCATTAGACTCACTTTGGGATCTGTACCAGAGAGGAAAACTTAGTATGACCTTCCAGGATGTCATCGTCAATAGTACGGTATTAAAGAAGCTAAAAACAACCAAGATAGTACTCAGATCTAAAATCTTGGAATCTGAATACAACAACTGTACAAACGAACTGTTAAGTAGAAAAATGAAGAGACTGGAAATAAAAACTAGAGGTAATTATCTTATTGTGACGTATTGTCGTGGTAGGGATATAAAACACTAGAGGTAATTATCTTACTTTGACATATTGTCGTGGTAGGGATATACAAACTTTAGGTAATTATCTTACTTTGACGTATTGTCGTGGTAGGGATATACAAACTAGAGGTAATTATCTTACTTTGACATATTGTCGTGGTGGGGATATACAAACTAAAGGTAATTATCTCATTGAGACGTATTGTCGTGGTAGGGATATAAAAAACTAGAGGTAATAATCTTACTTTGACGTATTGTCGTGGTAGGGATATACAAACTAGAGGTAATTATCTTACTTTGACGTATTGTCATGGTAGGGATATACAAACTAGAGGTAATTATCTTACTTTGACGTATTGTCGTGGTAGGGATATACAAACTAGAGGTAATTATCTTACTTTGACGTATTGTCGTGGTAGGGATATAAGAACTAGAGGTAATTATCTTACTGTGACGTATTGTCGTGGTTGGGATATACAAACTAGAGGTAATTTTATTACAGTGACGTACTGTCGTGGTAGGGATATAAAACTAGAGGTAATTATCTTACTTTAACCTATTGTCATGACAGGGATATTGATATATGTACCACGTATAAAGATTCCGTTGGATTCTATATTATTACATGCATTTAAAAAAAAACTTGAATTTTCCATGCCAAGAGTTATGGTTATTGCACGTTTTCAATTCCGTTTGATAATATATCAAAACAGATGATAAATAATTCTTGAGTTTCCCATGTACATAGTACATTTTTTGTAATTGCACAAGATTGTTATTGCATTGTATAAATTACTTCAATCGTATTATAATGATTGTTCTTTCCTCTTCCTTTTTGCCGACTGCTTGGCGGATCGTGTCCATACAGTAGAACTAGTCTGATGTTGACCAAAGTAGCGAGGTACTAAAACGATTATTTTGTCGTAAAGGGTTACGATTTGATGTTTATGTTTGGCGGTGTATACTTTTCATGTGAACAATTAACATTCTATATTTTTTGTCAGCAAGATTTCATATTGCGGTTCCAGCCATTAAAAAAAGGGGGAGATGTTCCAACCATATGTCCTCATTCAAATGTATAGATCTTCAAAAAATGGGGGTACCAAACCCCCGCACCCTAAAGCCGCTACTGGATTCATTGTAAACGGTTGAATTAATATCTTAGCTGCGTCGGATAGAAATCGACCTTATGCAAATTTACGTAAATATAAATGTACATTACTCTGATTTATTTTTAAGCATTCATTTAAGAAATGCAATAAGATGACAGATGATGTTTTGTCCGTTTTGTAGCATTCGATTAACAATTCAACTTGCAAACAGTCCCAGACTTGAATTTGTTTTCAAAACCTAAATAGGTTAACAGATGCATTGATATTGATTTGTAAAAGTATAAAAAAAGAAGATGTGGTATGATAGCCAATGAGACAACTATCCACAAAAGACCAAAATGACACAGACATTAACAACTATAGGTCACCGTACGGCCTTCAACAATGAGCAAAGCCCACACCACATAGTGAGCTATAAAAGGCCCCGATAAGGTCGATTTCTATCCAACGCATCTCATTTTAAGACACAATATTAAACATGCATAAAAATCTGTACTATTGACTTTCCAGAAGAAGACAAGAAAATGGTGCTAAGATTGGCAGATCAACAAAAGAGTTTCACCGATAATGTGCAATCCATGAAGGACACGGAGGAAAACATAGAATTATCGTTAGGAGAATTTGCTCTTACCATGAAACAGATACTACCACAAGGTGTACTCGAATTAAAAACTATACGAGAGTTCGAAACAAATTACAAAATGGCCAAAGGAACATCACGTGTCAAAAACACCAAAATTATTGACCAGTTCACAGACATGTTAGGGAAGTTACGAACCACATTCACGGAAGCGTTTACACAATTATATGTACCCTTACTACAAGTTCATTCCATTTGTGAAAGCGAAAAACAAAAACAAATTAAAAGAGACATACGCAGGAAAATTAACATTGGACAAGAATTAATGAAACCGGAAGCTCCGCTCAAAATTGTGATTCATCCCGTCTGGGCAAGAAAGATACTTCCTCGGGAGCAGTCATTATTCCGTGGACTTGTGTGCGTACTTCCGCTTGCTGTGGAAGCTCTCAAAGACATCGACTTCATGCTTGATGAATATATTAACGATTTTGTATTGTAATATGTTTATATTTCATGTCATTAGTCCGTCCATATAATGTAAAATAATAAAATGTACCATTTAAAATGGACTCAAACCTTTGCCTTTAAGAATTCTCAAAGCGGACACCATATACATCTCTCGAGCATCTGCATGGCTCTGTCTGTTTTCTGTCTTGGTTCATTATTCATCAAGTTCGCTAAATATGTATACATACATGTAAATGCAGTATGAGGTTGTTCACTGTTGAAAGCTGTTTGGTGACCTATTATAGTTTCTGTCTCATTTTGTCTTTTCTGAAGATTTGTCTCATTTGCAATCATACCATATCTTTTTTTTTATATACATATAGTATACTACATTAATGTTATTGTCTATGGACAAATAACTTTAAAAATGTGGTGCACACTAAGTAACCCGTATTTCGAATACACAGCAAAAATAATACAATTCAATTCTCAATTCAATTTTAAGCCGGAGTAAACCATGAATAACGTTGATGAGGTCACGGTCACACGACAAAATTTTGTATATGAAATGATAAACAAAACACTTGTCAGCCAATCAAAAGACGCGTTACATCCACAATTAGATTATTTCATAATTAACACACATAATTATTGTAACTCTACCCAGTACACGCTGCTAATTGCCACCGAGAAGATAATTGTTTATACCACTGCTGGTTATAGTAACCAAATAAAGCCATTGTTACTCTACCCAGTACACGCTGGTTATTGCCACTGAGAAGACAATTGTTTATACCACTGCTGTTTATAGTAACCAAATGAAGCCATTGTTACTCTACCCAGTACACGCTGGTTATTTCCACTGAGAAGACAATTGTTTATACCACTGCTGGTTATAGAAAAAACCAAACGAATCCATTATTACTCTACCCAGTACACGCTGGTTATTTCCAATGAGAAGACAATTGTTTATACCACTGCTGGTTATAGAAACAAACAAATGAATCCATTGATACTCTACCTAGTACAGGCTGGTTATTGCCACTGAGAAGACAATTGTTTATACCACTGCTGGTTATAGTAACCAAATGAAGCCATTGTTACTCTACCCAATACACGCTGGGTACTGCCACTGAGAAGACAATTGTTTATACAACTGCTGGTTATAGTAACCAAATGTAGCTATTGTTACTCTACCCAGTACAGGCTGGTTATTGCCACTGAGAAGACAACTGTTTATACCACTGCTGGTTATAGTAACCAAATGAAGCCATTGTTACTCTACCCAGTACACGCTGGTTATTGCCACTGAGAAGACAATTGTTTATACCACTGCTGGTTATAGAAACAACCAAATGAATCCATTGTTACTCTACCCAGTTCAGACTGGTTATTGCTACTGAGAAGACAATTGTTTATACCACTGCTGGTTATAGTAACAAAATGAAGCCATTGTTACTCTACCCAGTATAGGCTGGTTATTGCCACTGAGAATACAATTGTTTATACCACTGCTGGTTATAGTTACCAAATGTAGCTATTGTTACTCTACCCAGTACAGGTTGGTTATTGCCACTGAGAATACAATTGTTTATACCACTGCTGGTTATAGTAAGCAAATGAAGCCATTGTTACTCTACCCAGTACACGCTGGTTACTGCCACTGAGAAGACAATTGTTTATACCACTGCTGGTCATAGAAACCAAATGTAGCTATTGTTACTCTACCCAGTACAGGCTGGTTATTGCAACTGAGAAGACAATTGTTTATACCACTGCTGGTTATAGTAACCAAATGAAGCCATTGTAACTCTACCCAGTACAAGCTGGTTATTGCCACTGAGAAGACAATTGTTTATACCACTGCTTGTTATAGTAACCAAATGTAGCTATTGTTACTCTACCCAGTACACGCTGGTTATTGCCACTGAGAAGACAATTGTTTATACCACTGCTGGTTATAATAACCAAATGAAACCATTGTTACTCTACACTGTACACACTGGTTATTGCCACTGAGAAGACAATTGTTTATACCACTGCTGGTTATAGTAACAAAATGAAGCCATTGTTACTGTACCCAGTACACGCTGGTTATTGCCACTGTGAAGACAATTGTTTATACAACTGCTGGTTATAGTAACCAAATGTAGCTATTGTTACTCTACCCAGTACAAGCTGGTTATTGCCACTGAGAAGACAATTGTGTATACCACTGCTGGTTATAGTAACCAAATGTAGCTATTGTTACTCTACCCAGTACACGCTGGTTATTGCCATTGAGAAGACAATTGTTTATACAACTGCTGGTTATAGTAACCAAATGTAGCTATTGTTACTCTACCCAGTACAAGCTGGTAATGCCACTGAGATGACAATTGTTTATACCACTGCTGGTTATAGTAACCAAATGTAGCTATTGTTACTCTACCCAGTACACGCTGGATATTGCCACTGAGAAGACAATTGTTTATACCACTGCTGGTTATAGTAACAAAATGAAACCATTGTTACTCTACCCAGTACACGCTGGTTAGTGCCACTGAGAAGACAATTGTTTATACCACTGCTGGTTATAGTAACCAAATGTAGCTGTTGTTAAGTACCACTGCTCTTTTAAATTGTATCATCTACCCAATAGAGTTTAGCACCACTGATGGTAAGGATATTATCCTTACCACAGCTGTAATGACCTGAGCCAGGGCCGTAACTACCTATGAGGCAGGGGGAGGCAGTTGCTGCCCTGAATTTTCTACACCAACATTTTTTTTTGAAGTAATAAAATGAAATATTGACAATATGTACACGAAGAACTTGAATTTATATTATAAACAATACAAGTTTACAGTTTTTACACTGTTATCATGATACGTGATATATACCTGTCATTTTCCGGATTTTTGATCGAAAGTGAACCGTTTCAGTATAATTTTTTTTTCGTGTGGCCGTCCGTCTGTTATTCAGTATCCATACGAGAACACATATGAAACTTTGCTTTCGACAATTTTGAATAAACTTAACTATTCACATTTATGTAGGGGCTGCATTAAGCAGAGGAAGTTCGATCCTTTGTATTGTGAATCTTTTATGATATCGGAAATTCGTTACCGGCTGAATCAGCTGTTGGGTCATTTTTTAACGTCTCCCGGCCGATCGTACGAGAACATTATGGTCAATGTCTTAGTAGTTAAACACTCCAATTCGTTGAAGCAGAGACTTTCTAAACTAAGTATATACTAGTTAAGAAAGTCCCTGGTTGTAGCTATATACATGTCTGTTCAGCTTTCAACAATATTGAAATTCAAGGTCCTCGACAAAAAAAATATCTTGCTTTCTATGATCTTGCTTTATATGGTTTTTTTTTAACTGACCAGTTTGATTTCTAACAAAAATATCTTTAAATACAGATACTAATTGTTTGCATAAAAATTGCTTCCAGGATCCAGCAATACTGATGTTTCTTAAACATATTAAAGTAAGTAAATCGAAGGAAAACGGGTCATTTTTAGCCATTTTACTGCGAGAAAAAATTCGGCGGGGGGCTGTGCCCCCAAACCCCCTCTCTTAGGGGGCCTCAATCGGCGGCCCCAAACCCCTGCCTCCCCTGAAGTCGTACCCTAGTTACGGCCCTGCTTAGGCTGAGTGAGGATGACAATCATGACACCTTCATATCAACAAAGTATTGACTTCTATTTCACTATACCACCAAACAGAAAGTAATACTCTATAGACTCTCACTCCACAGCAAAGGAGTCATCTAACTACGAAAACCCCCAAACGCCCCAGCCTATTTTAAAATAACATAGCTGAATAATGATCCCTGGGGCAGTCATTTTAAGCTCTAGATAAATTTAAAGTCTAAAGTACGAACCAATGGATTTAAGGAGACAGTCTTAGATATTTGAGAGAAAAAAAAATTGACTCTGATTTTTGCCGTAATGTCTGACCGGAATGTCTGTTTCGCCGAACTGATATATGGAATACTTTTTCAAGATCAGACTGCAACCTGCCTGCAGGGTGTGGCCTTTATGAAAAATTCTGGTCGTATCTGGATTGAAAACAAAAATCGTGTCCACCTTTTTGATATTAGAAATGAATATTTCCAACAGAAATGTATGGCATTAATAAAATTAACGGTATCAATTTTCTTGCACCAGATGCGCATTTCGACAATACATGTCTCTTCAGTGATGCTCGTGGCCAAAATATTTGAAATCCAAAGCTTATTTAAAAGATGAAGAGCTATAATCCAAAAGGTCCAAAAAGAATAGCCAAATCCGTGAAAGGAATCAGAGCTTTGCATGAGGGAGATACATTCCTTAATTTATAATAATTTCTATCATTTTGTAACAGCAAATTTTAATAACACAAAAAATATCCGTATTTTCATGCCAGTACCGAAGTACTGGCTACTGGGCTGGTGATACCCTCGGGGAATAATAGTCCACCAGCAGAGGCATCGACCCAGTGATAGTAATAAAATTAACGGTATCAATTTTTCTTGCACCAGATGCGCATTTCGACAATACATGTCTCTTCAGTGATGCTCGTGGCCAAAATATTTGAAATCCAAAGCTTATTTAAAAGATGAAGAGCTATAATCCAAAAGGTCCAAAAAGTATAGCCAAATCCGTGAAAGGAATCAGAGCTTTGCATGAGGGAGATACATTCCTTAATTTATAATAATTTCTATCATTTTGTAACAGCAAATTTTAATAACACAAAAAATATCCGTATTTTCATGCCAGTACCGAAGTACTGGCTACTGGGCTGGTGATACCCTCGGGGACTAATAGTCCACCAGCAGAGGCATCGACCCAGTGATAGTAATAAAATTAACGGTATCAATTTTTCTTGCACCAGATGCGCATTTCGACAATACATGTCTCTTCAGTGATGCTCGTGGCCAAAATATTTGAAATCCAAAGCTTATTTAAAAGATGAAGAGCTATAATCCAAAAGGTCCAAAAAGTATAACCAAATCCGTGAAAAGAATCAGAGCTTTGCATGAGGGAGATACATTCTTTAATTTATAATAATTTCTATCATTTTGTAACAGCAAATTTTAATAACACAAAAAAAAAAATCCGTATTTTCATGCCAGTACCGAAGTACTGGCTACTGGGCTGGTGATACCCTCGGGGAATAATAGTCCACCAGCAGAGGTATCGACCCAGTGATAGTAATAAAATTAACGGTATCAATTTTCTTGCACCAGATGCGCATTAAATGAACATGATGAATAAAACGGGCATATTTTTTTTTTGTGGCAGGGGTTTTAATGTCTGACCGGAATGTTCTTATATGATAGACAAAAAATAGGGAGAATACAGCATCGAAAATGTCCAACCCTATAAACACCTTTACAGCAACTACAAAATATGCCCCACGCCAGGAACGCTTTTTAAAAAAGTGCATATTACTTTATTTTATGTTTTCAGCCCCAAAAAGGGCCCAAAAAAATTTCGCCCCTTTCAAAAATCCTGGATCCGCCCCTGATCGTATCAGAACTACAAGAAAAGCTGCATGTAAACACGGATATTAAAGGCGAAGGGATTAAAATCAAATTTTAGTTTAACCAAGCAATTTTCGTTTAACTCAGTAATCTTGACCGCTTTAAAAACTATTTTTCTAGGGGAGGGGAAGTGTAGAAGTTTTCGAAATAATTGATTCAGAAAAGAAGGCACTTACTCATCGTAATAAATTACTTACATGTAGGATAGCAGATCCACTTGTATTTTTGTCCATCTGATGAGTTAAGCCTTTTTCAACTGATTTTTATAGTTCGTTCTTATGCTGTACTGTTATACCACTGTCCCAGGTTAGGGGGAGGGTTGGGATCCCGCTAACATGTTTAACCCCGCCACATTATCTATGTATGTGCCTGTCCCAGGTCAGGAGCCTGTAATTCAGTGGTTGTCTTTGTTTATATGTTACATATTTGTTTTTCGTTCATTTTTTTTACATAAATAAGGCCGTTAGTTTTCTCGTTTGAATTGTTTTACATTGTCTTATCGGGGCCTTTTATAGCTCACTATGCGGTATGGGCTTTGCTCATTGTTGAAGGCCGTACGGTGACCTATAGTTGTTAATGACTGTGTCATTTTGGTCTTTTGTGGATAGTTGTCTCATTTGCAATCATACCACATCTTCTTTTTTATACGACATGGTTGGGGGACGATTAAAGAATATTCCGATAATGATCTGACTGACAATAGTGAGGATGCCTCCAAGTTACGGGCAGCCATCTTTAGAGCCTCCAAGAAGAGACAGACTCCCTATGCCAGAAATCAACCCACACAATCATCTTTTCAGCGTACTAGACCAGGAGTTTTCGACGGCATGTCTAATAACCAGCTTTTTCTCGGCTCTCAAAACTACGGTCAAGGCCAAATCTTCAATCCAAGACCACAATTTCCAAACTACAGACAAAAGTTTACTCCAGGAGCAAACGTTACATGCCACTACTGTAACCTGCCAGGGCATTTCGCCAAGTTCTACCCCTACACAGCCCAATTGCAACGTAGACAACCAGCGGCTGCTACAGTCACCAACCCAGAACCTTTCAAAAAACATCAGTAAAGATTCTACACGCTTGGTTAGCCACTGGAAAGACCTGGAAAAATACAAGTTTCATCCTTATTTGTCTGGATCCGTACACTCGCTTCCTGCCATAGTTAAAAACGCTAGAGCTACCGCAACGAACAAAAAATATGACTTATATTTTGAAAAATTCCGAAAATGGTGTATTCGGAACTATTTTTCTTATTTACTAGCATCGGTGTCTTCAGTTGCATTGTTTTTAGGAGGACTTATACAACAAAAAGTTTCCGTTTCACTTTTGGAGGCCTATTTTTACTCTATTAACTGGCAGCATAAGATTTCCCTCAACATTAATACTTGTTTAGATGAATTTCTCACAATTATTCTGGAAGGCGGAAAACGGACGTTGGGCAAACCTTTGAACAAAAAGGAGCCTATTATCAAAGATATTTTGTTAAAATTAGTTCGACACTATACGGTAGAAAAGCATAATTTATTATTTTTGCGCACTTGTGTCTTGTGTCTTCTAGGGTTTTCTGGTTTTTTAAGATTTAGTGAACTAGCAAATATTCGGATGTGTGATCTGGATTTTCAATCAATTTTTTTGGAGATTAAAATTCCAAAAAGTAAAACAGATTTATACAGGAGAGGTCATTCAGTTATTATTGCGAAAACATGCAACGAGCTTAGTCCCGTTTTCTGGTTAAGAAAATATATTGCGTTAGCAGGTATTATAGAGAAGTCCGATGAGTTTCTCTTTACTGCCATTAACTTTATGAAAATATCTGGCGAGTACAACGCAACTTATAAGTCTAAACCCCTTTCTTATACCAGATGTATGGAGATTCTACGGTCAGCACTTAAAGACATAGGTTTGGATAGTTCTCTTTACGCCCTCCACAGCCTTAGAAGTGGCGGAGTTTCGGCCGCTAATAACAAGGTTCCTGATCGCCTCCTCAAAATTCATGGGCGTTGGGCGACGGACAGGCTAAGGACGGTAATATCAAAGATAGCATTGAACAAAAGCTTTTGGTATCCTTAAATTTGGGTTTATAATTTCCTCTTTTTCTTATAACCCCCTTTGCTATGCGATCTTTGTAACGAACGCACAACCTTATTTCTTGTTTGTTGTTTATTTTAGTAAGATCAGAAAATATCTATTTTAGTACGAATGAAATTAGGTAGAAAATAAATCTATTTCTTTGCGTTCCGTTATATCATTAAGGGAGTTTACCTTACTTAATAAAATTTAACCTTAATAAAGTGAGTAAAACTATGTGAAACTGCTTATTTCTATTTTTTTTAGTTAAACTAAAAAGGTCATACCATGTGAAGAGTTTTTTAAAATCTTAAAAGTAAACGTGTAACAGAGTGTTAATTATCCCGACCATATGAGTATGTACCCATATGGTCATGACAATACGCGTATGGTCCAAATACTCATATGGTCCAGAACATATATATTCAGAATACAAATCCAGATCAGGTCTGGTTTTCTTATATTGAAAAGGGTGGTTCTGTTATGGTCATGTAGAACTAGTCCGGGTCGAATTAGTGGTGTTACACCTTAAAGCATTTTAGAGTTATTGTCCTTAAACAGTAAAATCCCCCTTTTTTAATTAATAACACCCCATAACTCAAAAATTTAAATTTACAAAAATTAAAAGGGCACTAAATTTTCATGCAATTTGGTTAAAGTGTTTATAAGTTGTTGTCTGACATGTTGACAGACGGACGGACGGACGGATAGACTGGTCACTAAATGGCCTTAATTAGAGAAAAGAAGACAAATTTAGCAACAATAACAAATATCCACATCCCTGTTATTTACATTATGGGTGTCTGCGTAATATTTGTGTCGCTGAGTTTCTGTCTTATTGACATTTACACCACATCCCCGTTATTTATACTATGGGTGTCTGTGTGATATTTGTGTCGCTGGGTTTCTGTCTTATTGACATTTACACCAAATCCCCGTTATTTACACTGTGGGTGTCTGTGTGATATTTGTGTCGCTGGGTTTCTGTCTTATTGACATATACACCAAATCCCCGTTATTTACATTATGGGTGTCTGAGTAATATTTGTGTCGCTGAGTTTCTGTCTTATTGACATATACACCACATCCCCGTTATTTATACTATGGGTGTCTGTGTGATATTTGTTTCGCTAGGTTTCTGTCTTATTGACATATACATATAATCCCCGTTATTTACACTATGGGTGTCTGTTTGATATTTGTGTCGCTAGGTTTCTGTCTTATTGACATATACACCTAATCCCCGTTATTTACACTGTGGGTGTCTGTGTGATATTTGTGTCGCTAGGTTTCTGTCTTATTGACATATACACCTAATCCCCGTTATTTACACTGTGGGTGTCTGTGTGATATTTGTGTCGCTAGGTTTCTGTCTTATTGACATATACACCAAATCCCTGTTATTTACACTGTAGGTGTCTGTGTGATATTTGTGTCACTTGGTTTCTGTCTTATTGACATATACACCAAATCCCCGTTATTTACACTGTGGGTGTCTGTGTGATATTTGTGTCGCTGGGTTTCTGTCTTATTGACACATACACCAAATTCCCGTTATTTACACTGTGTGTGTCTGTGTGATATTTGTGTCGCTGGGTTTCTGTCTTATTGGCATATACACCAAACCCCCGTTATTTAACCTGTGGGTGTCTGTGTGATATTTGAGTTGATGGCTTTCTGTCTTACTGACATTTATCCAGATCCCCGTTATTTATACTATGGGTGTCTGTGTGATATTTGTGTCGCTGGGTTTCTGTCTTATTGACATATACACCAAATCCCCGTTATTTACCCTGTGGGTGTCTGTGTGATATTTGAGTTGCTGGCTTTCTGTCTTACTGACATTTATCCAGATCCCCGTTATTTATACTATGGGTGTCTGTGTGATATTTGTGTCGCTGGGTTTCTGTCTTATTGACATATACACCAAATCCCCGTTATTTACACTATGGGTGTCTGTGTGATATTTGTGTCGCTAGGTTTCTGTCTTATTGACATATACACCTAATCGCCGTTATTTACACTGTGAGTGTCTGTGTGATATTTGTGTCGCTGGGTTTCTGTCTTATTGACATATACACCAAATCCCCGTTATTTACCCTGTGGGTGTCTGTGTGATATTTGAGTTGCTGGCTTTCTGTCTTACTGACATTTATCCAGATCCCCGTTATTTATACTATGGGTGTCTGTGTGATATTTGTGTCGCTGGGTTTCTGTCTTATTGACATATACACCAAATCCCCGTTATTTACACTGTGGGTGTCTGTGTGATATTTGTGTCGCTGGGTTTCTGTCTTATTGACATTTATCCAGATCCCTGTTATTTACACTATGTGTGTTTTTGTAATATTTGTGTCGCTGGGTTTCTGTCTTATTGACATATACACCAAATCCCCGTTATTTACACTGTGGGTGTCTGTGTGATATTTGTGTCGCTGGGTTTCTGTCTTATTGACATATACACCAAATCCCTGTTATTTACACTATGTGTGTCTGTGTGATATTTGTGTCGCTGGGTTTCCGTCTTATTGACATATACACCAAATCCCCGTTATTTACACTGTGGGTGTCTGTGTGATATTTGTGTCGCTGGGTTTCTGTCTTATTGACATTTATCCAGACCCCTGTTATTTACACTATGTGTGTTTTTGTAATATTTGGGCGCTGGGTTTCTGTCTTATTGACATATACACCACATCACCGTTATTTAAACTTTTGGTGTCTGTGATATTTGTGTCGATGGGTTTCTATCTCATTGATTAATACACCACATCCCTGTTATTTACACTATAGGTGTCTGCATGCTATTTGTGTCGCTGGGTTTCCGTCTTATTGACATATATCCACATCCCTGTTATTTACACTATGTACGTGTGTCTTTGTAATACTTATGTCGCTTGGTTTCTGTCTTACTGACATCCGTTATTTAAACTATTGGTGTCTGTTATATTTGTGTCGATGGGTTTCTATCTCATTCACTTATACACCACATCCCTGTTATTTACACTATAGGTGTATGCATGCTATTTGTGTCGCTGGGTTTCCGTCTTATTGACATATACACCAAATCCCCGTTATTTACACTGTGGGTGTCTGTGTGATATTTGTGTCGCTAGGTTTCTGTCTTATTGACATATACACCAAATCCCCGTTATTTACACTATGTGTGTCTTTGTAATATTTGTGTCGCTGGGCTTCTGTCTTATTGACATATACATCAAATCCCCGTTATTTACACTATGGGTGTCTTTGTAATATTTGTGTCGCTGGGTTTCTGTCTTATTGACATATACATCAAATCCCCGTTATTTACACTATGGGTGTCTTTGTAATATTTGTGTCGCTGGGTTTCTGTCTTATTGACATATACATCAAATCCCCGTTATTTACACTGTGGGTGTCTGTGTGATATTTGTGTCGCTGGGATTCTGTCTTATTGACATATACACCAAATCCCCGTTATTCACACTGTGGGTGTCTGTGTGATATTTGTGTCGCTGGGTTTCTGTCTTATTGACATATACACCAAATCCCCGTTATTTACACTGTGGGTGTCTGTGTGATATTTGTGTCGCTGGGTTTCTGTCTTATTGACATATACACCAAATCCCCGTTATTTACACTGTGGGTGTCTGTGTAATATTTGTGTCGCTGGGATTCTGTCTTATTGACATATACACCAAATCCCCGTTATTCACACTGTGGGTGTCTGTGTGATATTTGTGTCGCTGGGTTTCTGTCTTATTGACATATACACCAAATCCCCGTTATTTATCCTAGATGTGTGTGTGTGTGATACATTGTATTTGTGTCGCTGGGTTTCTGTCTTATTGACATTGACACCACATCCCCGTTATTTACACTGTGGGTGTCTGTGGTATTTTTGTGTCGCTAGGTTTCTGTCTTATTGACATATACACCAAATCCCCGTTATTTACACTGTGGGTGTCTGTGTGATATTTGTGTCGCTGGGTTTCTGTCTTATTGACATATACACCAAATCCCCGTTATTTACACTGTGGGTGTCTGTGTGATATTTGTGTCGCTAGGTTTCTGTCTTAATGACATATACACCAAATCCCCGTTATTTACACTGTGGGTGTCTGTGTGATATTTGTGTCGCTGGGTTTCTGTCTTATTGACATATACACCAAATCCCCGTTATTTACACTGTGGGTGTCTGTGTAATATTTGTGTCGCTGGGATTCTGTCTTATTGACATATACACCAAATCCCCGTTAGTTACACTGTGGCTGTCTGTGTGATATTTGTGTCGCTAGGTTTCTGCCTTATTGACATATACACCTAATCCCCGTTATTTACACTATGGGTGTCTTTGTAATATTTGTGTCACTGGTTTTCTGTCTTATTGACATATACACCAAATCCCCGTTTTTTACACTATGGGTGTCTGTGTGATATTTGTGTCGCTGGGTTTCTGTCTTATTGACATATACACCAAATCCCCGTTATTTACCCTAGATGTGTGTGTGTGTGATACATTGTATTTGTGTCGCTGGGTTTCTGTCTTATTGACATTGACACCACATCCCCGTTATTTACACTGTGGGTGTCTGTGGTATTTTTGTGTCACTAGGTTTCTGTCTTATTGACATATACACCAAATCCCCGTTATTTACACTGTGTGTTTCTGTGTGATAATTTTGTCGCTAGGTTACTGTCTTATTGACATATACACCAAATCCCCGTTATTTACACTGTGGGTGTCTGTGTGATATTTGTGTCGCTGGGTTTCTGTCTTATTGACATATACACCAAATCCCCGTTATTTACACTGTGGGTGTCTGTGTGATATTTGTGTAGCTGGGTTTCTGTCTTATTGACATATACACCAAATCCCCGTTATTTACACTGTGGGTGTCTGTGTAATATTTGTGTCGCTAGGTTTCTGTCTTATTGACATATACACCAAATCCCCGTTATTTACACTGTGGGTGTCTGTGTGATATTTGTGTCTCTGGGTTTCTGTCTTATTGACATATACACCAAATCCCCGTTATTCACACTGTGGGTGTCTGTGTGATATTTGTGTCGCTGGGTTTCTGTCTTATTGACATATACACCAAATCCCCGTTATTTACCCTAGATGTGTGTGTGTGTGATACATTGTATTTGTGTCGCTGGGTTTCTGTCTTATTGACATATACACCAAATCCCCGTTACTTACACTGTGGGTGTCTGTGTGATATTTGTGTCGCTGGGTTTCTGTCTTATTGACATATACACCAAATCCCCGTTACTTACACTGTGGGTGTCTGTGTGATATTTGTGTCGCTGGGTTTGTCTTATTGACATATACACCAAATCCCCGTTATTTACACTGTGGGTGTCTGTGTGATATTTGTGTCGCTAGGTTTCTGTCTTATTGACATATACACCTAATCCCCGTTATTTACACTGTGGGTATCTGTGTGATATTTGTGTCGCTGGGTTTGTCTTATTGACATATACACCAAATCCCCGTTATTCACACTGTGGGTGTCTGTTTGATATTTGTGTCGCTGGGTTTCTGTCTTATTGACATATACACCTAATCCCCGTTATTTACACTGTGGGTGTCTGTGTGATATTTGTGTAGCTGGGTTTCTGTCTTATTGACATATCCACCAAATCCCCGTTATTTACCCTAGATGTGTGTTTGTGTGTGTGTGTGTGTGTGTGATATATTGTATTTGTGTCGCTGGGTTTCTGTCTTATTGACATATACACCAAATCCCCGTTATTTACACTGTGGGTGTCTGTGTGATATTTGTGTCGCTGGGTTTCTGTCTTATTGACATATACACCAAATCCCCGTTATTTACACTGTGGGTGTCTGTGTAATATTTGTGTCGCTGGGATTCTGTCTTATTGACATATACACCAAATCCCCGTTATTTACACTATGGGTGTCTGTGTGATATTTGTGTCGCTGGGTTTCTGTCTTATTGACATATACACCAAATCCCCGTTATTTACACTGTGGGTGTCTGTGTAATATTTGTGTCGCTAGGTTTCTGTCTTATTGACATATACACCAAATCCCCGTTATTTACACTGTGGGTGTCTGTGTAATATTTGTGTCGCTGGGATTCTGTCTTATTGACATATACACCAAATCCCCGTTATTTACACTATGGGTGTCTGTGTGATATTTGTGTCGCTGGGTTTCTGTCTTATTGACATATACACCAAATCCCCGTTATTTACCCTAGATGTGTGTGTGTGTGATACATTGTATTTGTGTCGCTGGGTTTCTGTCTTATTGACATATACACCAAATCCCCGTTGCTTACACTATGGGTGTCTGTGTGATATTTGTGTCGCTAGGTTTCCGTCTTATTGACATATACACCTAATCCCCGTTATTTACACTGTGGGTGTCTGTGTGATATTTGTGTCGCTAGATTTCTGTCTTATTGACATATACACCAAATCCCCGTTATTTACACTGTGAGTGTCTGTGTGATATTTGTGTCGCTGGGTTTGTCTTATTGACATATACACCAAATCCCCGTTATTTACACTGTGGGTGTCTGTGTGATATTTGTGTCGCTAGGTTTCTGTCTTATTGACATATACACCTAATCCCCGTTATTTACACTGTGGGTGTCTGTTTGATATTTGTGTCGCTGGGTTTCTGTCTTATTGACATTTATCCAGACCCCTGTTATTTACACTATGGGTGTCTTTGTAATATTTGTTTCGCTGGGTTTCTGTCTTATTGACATATACATCAGATCCCCGTTATTTACACTGTGGGTGTCTGTGTGATATTTGTGTCGCTGGGTTTCTGTCTTAAAGGACATATACATCAAATCCCCGTTATTTACACTATGTGTGTCTGTGTGATATTTGTGTCGCTAGGTTTCTGTCTTATTGACATATACACCAAATCCCCGTTATTTACACTGTGGGTGTCTGTGTGATATTTGTGTCGCTAGGTTTCTGTCTTATTGACATATACACCAAATCCCCGTTATTTACACTGTGGGTGTCTGTGTAATATTTGTGTCGCTGGGATTCTGTCTTATTGACATATACACCAAATCCCCGTTATTTACCCTAGATGTGTGTGTGTGTGTGATACATTGTATTTGTGTCACTGGGTTTCTGTATTATTGACATATACACCAAATCCCCGTTATTTACCCTACAGATATGTGTGTGTGTGATACATTGTATTTGTGTCGCTGGGTATCTGTCTTATTGACATATACACCTAATCCCCGTTATTTACACTGTGGGTGTCTGTGTGATATTTGTGTCGCTGAGTTTCTCTTTTATTGACATATACACCTAATCCCCGTTATTTACACTGTGGGTGTCTGTGTGATATTTGTGTCGCTGGGTTTCTGTCTTATTGACATATACACCAAATCCCCGTTCTTTACACTGTGAGTGTCTGTGTGATATTTGTGTCGCTGGGTTTCTGTCTTATTGACATATACACCAAATCCCCGTTATTTACACTGTGGGTGTCTGTGTGATATTTGAGTCGCTGGGTTTCTGTCTTATTGACATTTATCCAGATCCCTGTTATTTACACTATGGGTGTCTTTGTAATATTTGTGTCGCTGGGTTTCTGTCTTATTGACATATACACCAAATCCCCGTTATTTACACTGTGGGTGTCTGTGTGATATTTGAGTCGCTGGGTTTCTGTCTTATTGATATTTATCCAGATCCCTGTTATTTACACTATGGGTGTCTTTGTAATATTTGTGTCGCTGGGTTGCTGTCTTATTGACATATACTACAAATCCCTGTTATTTACACTGTGGGTGTCTGTGTGATATTTGTGTCGCTAGGTTTCTGTCTTATTGACATATACACCTAATCCCCGTTATTTACACTGTGGGTGTCTGTGTGATATTTGTGTCGCTGGGTTTCTGTCTTATTGACATATACACCTAATCCCCGTTATTTACACTGTGGGTGTCTGTGTGATATTTGTGTAGCTGGGTTTCTGTCTTATTGACATATACACCGAATCCCCGTTATTTACACTGTGGGTATCTGTGTGATATTTGTGTCGCTGGGTTTCTGTCTTATTGACATATACACCAAATCCCCGTTATTTACACTGTGGGTGTCTGTGTGATATTTGTGTCGCTGGGTTTCTGTCTTATTGACATATACACCAAATCCCCGTTATTTACCCTAGATGTGTGTGTGTGTGTGTGTGTGTGATACATTGTATTTGTGTCGCTGGGTTTCTGTCTTATTGACATATACACCAAATCCCCGTTACTTACACTGTGGGTGTCTGTGTGATATTTGTGTCGCTGGGTTTGTCTTATTGACATATACACCAAATCCCCGTTATTTACACTGTGGGTGTCTGTGTGATATTTGTGTCGCTAGGTTTCTGTCTTATTGACATATACACCTAATCCCCGTTATTTACACTGTGGGTGTCTGTTTGATATTTGTGTCGCTGGGTTTCTGTCTTATTGACATATACACCTAATCCCCGTTATTTACACTGTGGGTGTCTGTGTGATATTTGTGTAGCTGGGTTTCTGTCTTATTGACATATACACCAAATCCCCGTTATTTACACTGTGGGTGTCTGTGTGATATTTGTGTCGCTGGGTTTCTGTCTGATTGACATATACACCTAATCCCCGTTATTTACACTGTGGGTGTCTGTGTGATATTTGTGTTGCTAGGTTTCTGTCTTATTGACATATACACCAAATCCCCGTTATTTACACTGTGGGTGTCTGTGTGATATTTGTGTCGCTGGGTTTCTGTCTTATTGACATATACACCAAATCCCCGTTATTTACCCTAGATGTGTGTGTGTGTGATACATTGTATTTATGTCGCTGGGTTTCTGTCTTATTGACATATACACGAAATCCCCGTTATTTACACTATGGGTGTCTGTGTGATATTTGTGTCGCTGAGTTTCTGTCTTATTGACATTTTTCAGATTTCTGTTATTTACATTATGTGTGTTTTTGTAATATTTGTGTCGCTGGGTTTCTATCTTATTGACATATACACCACATCACCGTTATTTAAACTATTGGTGTCTGTGATATTTGTGTCGATGGGTTTCTATCTCATTGATTTATACACCACATCACCGTTATTTACACTATAGGTGTCTGCATGCTATTTGTGTCGCTGGGTTTCCGTCTTATTGACATATATCCACATCCCTGTTATTTACACTATGTACGTGTGTCTTTGTAATACTTATGTCGCTTGGTTTCTGTCTTACTGACATCCGTTATTTAAACTATTGGTGTCTGTTATATTTGTGTCGATGGGTTTCTATCTCATTGACTTATACACCACATCCCTGTTATTTACACTATAGGTGTCTGCATGCTATTTGTGTCGCTGGGTTTCCGTCTTATTGACATCTACACCACATTCCTGTTATTTACACAATGGGTGTCTGTGTGATATTTGTGTCGCTGGGTTTCCGTCTTATTGACATATACACCACATCCCTGTTATTTACACAATGGGTGTCTGTGTGATATTTGTGTCGCTGGGTTTCCGTCTTATTGACATATACACCACATCCCTGTTTTTTACACAATGGGTGTCTGTGTGATATTTGTGTCGCTGGGTTTCTGTCTTATTGACATATACATCAAATCCCCGTTATTTACACTATGGGTGTCTTTGTAATATTTGTGTCGCTGGGTTTCTGTCTTATTGACATATACATCAAATCCCCGTTATTTACACTGTGGGTGTCTGTATGATATTTGTGTCGCTGGGTTTCTGTCTTATTGACATATACACCAAATCCCCGTTATTTACACTGTGGGTGTCTGTGTGATATTTGTGTCGCTGGGTTTCTGTCTTATTGACATATACACCAAATCCCCGTTATTTACCCTAGATGTGTGTGTGTGTGATACATTGTATTTGTGTCGCTGGGTTTCTGTCTTATTGACATATACACCAAATCCCCGTTATTTACCCTAGATGTGTGTGTGTGTGATACATTGTATTTATGTCGCTGGGTTTCTGTCTTATTGACATATACACGAAATCCCCGTTATTTACACTATGGGTGTCTGTGTGATATTTGTGTCGCTGAGTTTCTGTCTTATTGACATTTATTCAGATTTCTGTTATTTACATTATGTGTGTTTTTGTAATATTTGTGTCGCTGGGTTTCTGTCTTATTGACATATACACCACATCACCGTTATTTAAACTATTGGTGTCTGTGATATTTGTGTCGATCGGTTTCTATCTCATTGATTTATACACCACATCACCGTTATTTACACTATAGGTGTCTGCATGCTGTTTGTGTCGCTGGGTTTCCGTCTTATTGACATATATCCACATCCCTGTTATTTACACTATGTACGTGTGTCTTTGTAATACTTATGTCGCTTGGTTTCTGTCTTACTGACATCCGTTATTTAAACTATTGGTGTCTGTTATATTTGTGTCGATGGGTTTCTATCTCATTGACTTATACACCACATCCCTGTTATTTACACTATAGGTGTCTGCATGCTATTTGTGTCGCTGGGTTTCCGTCTTATTGACATATACACCACATCCCTGTTATTTACACAATGGGTGTCTGTGTGATATTTGTGTCGCTGGGTTTCCGTCTTATTGACATATACACCACATCCCTGTTTTTTACACAATGGGTGTCTGTGTGATATTTGTGTCGCTGGGTTTCTGTACTATTGACATATACATCTAATCCCCGTTATTTACACTGTGGGTGTCTGTGTGATATTTGTGTCGCTGGGTTTCTGTCTTATTGACATATACACCAAATCCCCGTTATTTACACTGTGGGTGTCTGTGTGATATTTGTGTCGCTAGGTTTCTGTCTTATTGACATATACACCTAATCCCCGTTATTTACACTGTGGGTGTCTGTGTGCTATTTGTGTCGCTAGGTTTCTGTCTTATTGACATATACACCAAATCCCCGTTATTTACACTGTGGGTGTCTGTGTGATATTTGTGTCGCTAGGTTTCTGTCTTATTGACATATACACCTAATCCCCGTTATTTACACTGTGGGTGTCTGTGTGATATTTGTGTCGCTGGGTTTCTGTCTGATTGACATATACACCACATTCCCGTTATTTACACTGTGGGTGTCTGTGTGATATTTGTGTCGCTGGGTTTCTGTCTTATTGACATATACACCAAATCCCCGTTATTTACACTGTGGGTGTCTGTGTGATATTTGTGTCGCTGGGTTTCTGTCTTATTGACATATACACCAAATCCCCGTTATTTACACTGTGGGTGTCTGTGTAATATTTGTGTCGCTGGGTTTCTGTCTTATTGACATATACACCAAATCCCCGTTATTTACACTGTGGGTGTCTGTGTGATATTTGTGTCGCTAGGTTTCTGTCTTATTGACATATACACCTAATCCCCGTTATTTACACTGTGGGTGTCTGTGTGCTATTTGTGTCGCTAGGTTTCTGTCTTATTGACATATACACCAAATCCCCGTTATTTACACTGTGGGTGTCTGTGTGATATTTGTGTCGCTAGGTTTCTGTCTTATTGACATATACACCTAATCCCCGTTATTTACACTGTGGGTGTCTGTGTGATATTTGTGTCGCTGGGTTTCTGTCTGATTGACATATACACCACATTCCCGTTATTTACACTGTGGGTGTCTGTGTGATATTTGTGTCGCTAGGTTTCTGTCTTATTGACATATACACCAAATCCCCGTTATTTACCCTAGATGTGTGTGTGTGTGATACATTGTATTTATGTCGCTGGGTTTCTGTCTTATTGACATATACACGAAATCCCCGTTATTTACACTGTGGGTGTCTGTGTGATATTTGTGTCGCTGGGTTTCTGTCTTATTGACATATACACCAAATCCCCGTTATTTACCCTAGATGTGTGTGTGTGATACATTGTATTTGTGTCGCTGGGTTTCTGTCTTATTGACATATACACCAAATCCCCGTTATTTACACTGTGGGTGTCTGTGTGATATTTGTGTCGCTGGGTTTCTGTCTTATTGACATATACACGTAATCCCCGTTATTTACACTGTGGGTGTCTGTGTGATATTTGTGTCGCTGGGTTTCTGTCTTATTGACATATACACCAAATCCCCGTTATTTACCCTAGATGTGTGTGTGTGTTTGATACATTGTATTTGTGTCACTGGGTTTCTGTCTTATTGACATATACAACAAATCCCCGTTATTTACACTGTGGGTGTCTGTGTGATATTTGTGTCGCTAGGTTTCTGTCTTATTGACATATACACCAAATCCCCGTTATTTACACTGTGGGTGTCTGTTTGATATTTGTGTAGCTGGGTTTCTGTCTTATTGACATATACACCAAATCCCCGTTATTTACACTATGGGTGTCTGTGTGATATTTGTGTCGCTGGGTATCTGTCTTATTGACATATACATCAAATCCCCGTTATTTACATTGTGGGTGTCTGTGTGATATTTGTGTCGCTGGGTTTCTGTCTTATTGACAAATACACCAAATCCCCGTTATTTACACTGTGGGTGTCTGTGTGATATTTGTGTAGCTGGGTTTCTGTCTTATTGACATATACACCAAATCTCCGTTATTTACACTGTGGGTGTCTGTGTAATATTTGTGTCGCTGGGTTTCTGTCTTATTGACATATACACCAAATCCCCGTTATTTACACTGTGGGTGTCTGTGTGATATTTGTGTCGTTGGGTTTCTGTCTTATTGACATTGATCAAGATCCCTGTAATTTACACTGCGGGTGTCTGTGTGATATTTGTGTCGCTGGGTTTGTCTTATTGACATATACACCAAATCCCCGTTATTTACACTGTGGGTGTCTGTGTGATATTTGTGTCGCTAGGTTTGTCTTATTGACATATACACCAAATCCCTGTTATTTACACTGTGGGTGTCTGTGTGATATTTGTGTCGCTGGGTTTCTGTCTTATTGACATATACACCAAATTCCCGTTATTTACCCTAGATGTGTGTGTGTGTGATACATTGTATTTGTGTCGCTGGGTTTCTGTCTTATTGACATTTACACCACATCCCCGTTATTTATATTATGGGTGTCTGTGTGATATTTGTGTCGCTGGGTTTCTGTCTTATTGACATATATCCACATCCCTATTATTTACACTGTGGGTGTCTGTGTAATATTTGTGTCGCTGGGTTTCTGTCTTATTGACATATACACCAAATCCCCGTTCTTTACACTGTGAGTGTCTGTGTGATATTTGTGTTGCTGGGTTTCTGTCTTATTGACATATACACCAAATCCCCGTTATTTACCCTAGATGTGTGTGCGTGTGTGATACATTGTATTTGTGTCACTGGGTTTCTGTCTTATTGACATATACATCAAATCCCTGTTATTTACACTGTGGGTGTCTGTGTGATATTTGTGTCGCTGGGTTTCTGTCTTATTGACATATACATCAAATCCCCGTTATTTACACTGTGGGTGTCTGTGTGATATTTGTGTCGCTAGGTTTCTGTCTTATTGACATATACACCTAATCCCCGTTATTTACACTGTAGGTGTCTGTGTGATATTTGTGTCGCTGGGTTTCTGTCTTATTGACATATACACCAAATCCCCGTTATTTACACTGTGGGTGTCTGTGTGATATTTGTGTCGCTGGGTTTCTGTCTTATTGACATATACACCAAATCCCCGTTATTTACACTGTGGGTGTCTGTGTGATATTTGTGTCGCTGGGTTTCTGTCTGATTGACATATACACCTAATCCCCGTTATTTACACTGTGGGTGTCTGTGTGATATTTGTGTCGCTAGGTTTCTGTCTTATTGACATATACACCAAATCCCCGTTATTTACACTGTGGGTGTCTGTGTGATATTTGTGTCGCTGGGTTTCTGTCTTATTGACATATACACCAAATCTCCGTTATTTACCCTAGATGTGTGTGTGTGTGATACATTGTATTTATGTCGCTGGGTTTCTGTCTTATTGACATATACACGAAATCCCCGTTATTTACACTATGGGTGTCTGTGTGATATTTGTGTCGCTGAGTTTCTGTCTTATTGACATTTATTCAGATTTCTGTTATTTACATTATGTGTGTTTTTGTAATATTTGTGTCGCTGGGTTTCTGTCTTATTGACATATACACCACATCACCGTTATTTAAACTATTGGTGTCTGTGATATTTGTGTCGATCGGTTTCTATCTCATTGATTTATACACCACATCACCGTTATTTACACTATAGGTGTCTGCATGCTATTTTTGTCGCTGGGTTTCCGTCTTATTGACATATATCCACATCCCTGTTATTTACACTATGTACGTGTGTCTTTGTAATACTTATGTCGCTTGGTTTCTGTCTTACTGACATCCGTTATTTAAACTATTGGTGTCTGTTATATTTGTGTCGATGGGTTTCTATCTCATTGACTTATACACCACATCCCCGTTATTTACACTATAGGTGTCTGCATGCTATTTGTGTCGCTGGGTTTCCGTCTTATTGACATCTACACCACATTCCTGTTATTTACACAATGGGTGTCTGTGTGATATTTGTGTCGCTGGGTTTCCGTCTTATTGACATATACACCACATCCCTGTTATTTACACAATGGGTGTCTGTGTGATATTTGTGTCGCTGGGTTTCCGTCTTATTGACATATACACCACATCCCTGTTTTTTACACAATGGGTGTCTGTGTGATATTTGTGTCGCTGGGTTTCTGTCTTATTGACATATACATCAAATCCCCGTTATTTACACTATGGGTGTCTTTGTAATATTTGTGTCGCTGGGTTTCTGTCTTATTGACATATACATCAAATCCCCGTTATTTACACTGTGGGTGTCTGTGTGATATTTGTGTCGCTGGGTTTCTGTCTTATTGACATATACACCAAATCCCCGTTATTTACACTGTGGGTGTCTGTGTGATATTTGTGTCGCTGGGTTTCTGTCTTATTGACATATACACCAAATCCCCGTTATTTACCCTAGATGTGTGTGTGTGTGATACATTGTATTTGTGTCGCTGGGTTTCTGTCTTATTGACATATACACCAAATCCCCGTTATTTACCCTAGATGTGTGTGTGTGTGTGTGATACATTGTATTTATGTCGCTGGGTTTCTGTCTTATTGACATATACACCAAATCTCCGTTATTTACCCTAGATGTGTGTGTGTGTGTGATACATTGTATTTATGTCGCTGGGTTTCTGTCTTATTGACATATACACGAAATCCCCGTTATTTACACTATGGGTGTCTGTGTGATATTTGTGTCGCTGAGTTTCTGTCTTATTGACATTTATTCAGATTTCTGTTATTAACATTATGTGTGTTTTTGTAATATTTGTGTCGCTGGGTTTCTGTCTTATTGACATATACACCACATCACCGTTATTTAAACTATTGGTGTCTGTGATATTTGTGTCGATCGGTTTCTATCTCATTGATTTATACACCACATCACCGTTATTTACACTATAGGTGTCTGCATGCTATTTGTGTCGCTGGGTTTCCGTCTTATTGACATATATCCACATCCCTGTTATTTACACTATGTACGTGTGTCTTTGTAATACTTATGTCGCTTGGTTTCTGTCTTACTGACATCCGTTATTTAAACTATTGGTGTCTGTGATATTTGTGTCGATCGGTTTCTATCTCATTGATTTATACACCACATCCCCGTTATTTACACTATAGGTGTCTGCATGCTATTTGTGTCGCTGGGTTTCCGTCTTATTGACATATACACCACATCCCTGTTATTTACACAATGGGTGTCTGTGTGATATTTGTGTCGCTAGGTTTCCGTCTTATTGACATATACACCACATCCCTGTTTTTTACACAATGGGTGTCTGTGTGATATTTGTGTCGCTAGGTTTTTGTCTTATTGACATATACACCAAATCCCCGTTATTTACACTGTGGGTGTCTGTGTGATATTTGTGTCGCTAGGTTTCTGTCTTATTGACATATACACCTAATCCCCGTTATTTACACTCTGGGTGTCTGTGTGATATTTGTGTCGCTGGGTTTCTGTCTGATTGACATATACACCACATTCCCGTTATTTACACTGTGGGTGTCTGTGTGATATTTGTGTCGCTGGGTTTCTGTCTTATTGACATATACACCAAATCCCCGTTATTTACACTGTGGGTGTCTGTGTGATATTTGTGTCGCTGGGTTTCTGTCTTATTGACATATACACCAAATCCCCGTTATTTACACTGTGGGTGTCTGTGTAATATTTGTGTCGCTGGGTTTCTGTCTTTTGACATATACACCAAATCCCCGTTATCAACACTGTGGGTGTCTGTGTGATATTTGTGTCGCTAGGTTTCTGTCTTATTGACATATACACCTAATCCCCGTTATTTACACTGTGGGTGTCTGTGTGATATTTGTGTCGCTGGGTTTCTGTCTTATTGACATATACACCAAATCCCCGTTATTTACCCTAGATGTGTGTGTGTGTGATACATTGTATTTATGTCGCTGGGTTTCTGTCTTATTGACATATACACGAAATCCCCGTTATTTACACTGTGGGTGTCTGTGATATTTGTGTCGCTGGGTTTCTGTCTTATTGACATATACACCAAATCCCCGTTATTTACCCTAGATGTGTGTGTGTGTGATACATTGTATTTGTGTCGCTGGGTTTCTGTCTTATTGACATATACACCAAATCCCCGTTATTTACACTGTGGGTGTCTGTGTGATATTTGTGTCGCTGGGTTTCTGTCTTATTGACATATACACCTAATCCCCGTTATTTACACTGTGGGTGTCTGTGTGATATTTGTGTCGCTGGGTTTCTGTCTTATTGACATATACACCAAATCCCCGTTATTTACCCTAGATGTGTGTGTGTGTTTGATACATTGTATTTGTGTCACTGGGTTTCTGTCTTATTGACATATACAACAAATCCCCGTTATTTACACTGTGGGTGTCTGTGTGATATTTGTGTCGCTAGGTTTCTGTCTTATTGACATATACACCAAATCCCCGTTATTTACACTGTGGGTGTCTGTGTAATATTTGTGTCGCTAGGTTTCTGTCTTATTGACATATACACCAAATCCCCGTTATTTACACTGTGGGTGTCTGTTTGATATTTGTGTAGCTGGGTTTTTGTCTTATTGACATATACACCAAATCCCCGTTATTTACACTATGGGTGTCTGTGTGATATTTGTGTCGCTGGGTATCTGTCTTATTGACATATACATCAAATCCCCGTTATTTACACTGTGGGTGTCTGTGTGATATTTGTGTCGCTGGGTTTCTGTCTTATTGACATATACACCAAATCCCCGTTATTTACACTGTGGGTGTCTGTGTGATATTTGTGTAGCTGGGTTTCTGTCTTATTGACATATACACCAAATATCCGTTATTTACACTGTGGGTGTCTGTGTAATATTTGTGTCGCTGGGTTTCTGTCTTATTGACATATACACCAAATCCCCGTTATTTACACTGTTGGTGTCTGTGTGATATTTGTGTCGCTGGGTTTCTGTCTTATTGACATTTATCAAGATCCCTGTAATTTACACTGCGGGTGTCTGTGTGATATTTGTGTCGCTGGGTTTGTCTTATTGACATATACACCAACTCCCCGTTATTTACACTGTGGGTGTCTGTGTGATATTTGTGTCGCTAGGTTTGTCTTATTGACATATACACCAAATCCCTGTTATTTACACTGTGGGTGTCTGTGTGATATTTGTGTCGCTGGGTTTCTGTCTTATTGACATATACACCAAATTCCCGTTATTTACCCTAGATGTGTGTGTGTGTGATACATTGTATTTGTGTCGCTGGGTTTCTGTCTTATTGACATTTACACCACATCCCCGTTATTTATACTATGGGTGTCTGTGTGATATTTGTGTCGCTGGGTTTCTGTCTTATTGACATATATCCACATCCCTATTATTTACACTATAGGTGTCTGTGTAATATTTAGGTCGCTGGGTTTCTGTCTTATTGACATTTACACCACATTCCCGTTATTTACACTGTGGGTGTCTGTGTGGTATTTGAGTCGCTGGGTTTTTGTCTTATTGACATATATCTACATCCCTGTTTTTTACACTATGGGTATCTTTGTAATATTGATGATGCTGGGTTTCTGTCTTAATGTCAAAAACCACATCCCCGTTATTTACACTATGGGTGTCTTTGAAATATTTGTGTCGCTGGGTTTCTGTCTGATTGATTTATACACCACATCTATGTTATTTACACTATGGGTGTCTGAATGATATTTGTGTCGCTAGGTTTCTGCCTTATTGACATATATCCACATCCCTGTTATTTACACTATGGGTGTCTGTGTGATATTTGTGTCGCTGGGTTTCTGTCTTATTGAGATATACACCACATCCCCGTTATTTACACTATGAGTGTCTTTTTGATATTTTTGTCACTGGGTTTCTGTTTCATTGACATATACACTACATCCCTGTTATTTTCACTATGGGTGTCTTTTTGATATTTATGTCGCAGGGTTTCTTTCTGATTGACATATACACCACATCCTTGTTTTTTACACTATGGCTGTCTGTGAGATAGTTGTGTCTTTGAGTTTCTGTCTTATTAATATATAAATGTTTTAATATCCTTTTATTTGCTGGTTCTTGTAGTCATAAAATATGAAAATCATTTGAAACCAGTTACTTTTGCAAGGATCGTGTGCATTGTTATCAACAAATCAGACACAATTCTGGTGTTTTTCTATTTTTAGAATGTGTAAGACCCGTCAAGACGTTGGTCTCATTCAACCTTGAATTATCCTGTCTGCACATCTTGCTCCATACTAACAATTTGAATTTATATTTTATTACATGTAAAGCAAACCTAATATGTAAGCAAATGTAAATCCAACTTTCTATTTTATCACATGTAGAGCAAACTATCTATTTTAGCACATATGTAAAGTAGCTTTTCTATTTAGTGCATGTAAAGCAAACTTTCTATTTAAGCACATGTAGAGCAAACTACCCATTTTAGCACATGTAAAGTAGCATTTCTATTTAGTACATGTAAAGCAAACTTTCTATTTTCTCACATGTAAAGCAAACTTAGTAAGACCCGTCAAGACGTTGATCTCATTCAATCTTGTATTATCCTGTTTGCACATCTTGTACTCCACAATAACATCTCAAAGTAATTTATGTTATAACATGTGGAGCAATCTAAATATGTTAGCAAATGTAAAGCCAACTTTATTTTTTAGCACATGTAGAGCAAACTATCCATAGTAGAAAATGGTGGATTGAACCTGGTTTTATAGCGCTAAACCTCTCACTTGTACATGTATGACAGTTGCATCAAAAATAAACATTTCTATTTAGAACATGCGAAAAGCAAATTTTCTGTTTTCCCACATGTAAAGCAAACTTACTTAATATGTTAGCTAATTCAAATCAAACTTTTTTTTTATCACATTTAATGGTTTACATTGTTACCAGTTTGTCCACATTTCAAGATATTAACGAAATAGCAGAAATACTAAAAAAAACTCGTGTATCTCAATTAGTGTGATTGGTTTTTCGTTTTTCTTTCTTTTCATCTATTTGTCATCAGATTGGTGGAGATGACTATATGTGGTAAATAAAATAATTAGGGAATTATTGATACGTCAAAAAAGGCAAAACAAATATTCAAGAAAGAACAAACAACAAATGAAAAGCGAACAAATAAAACAAATACATTGTGTACTTAGTTTTTATTCAATTATATATTATATTTTACCTCTGCCATTTCATAGGTTAGATAAGTGATCAATTGATTATAACATAGCCTTTTACATATCAGCCTTATTATTATCAATGCATTTCAATTCAATCAATTCATATCTGTATTCCAATTACACTATATATTGATAGCATGTGACACAAAGTAACAAAATAAAAATAAACAATATTCATCAACCCATATATGGACCTTGGGCTAAAGCCCTCTGTCCGATACAGGAGTCGGGAGCTAATAATAGGGCCGATTTGGAAACTGCATAATAAAATGTATAGTTAAAGATGTGTCATAAATATTAATATTTTCATGAGTAAATATATAGATGTAAGGGAGACATTAATAGCAAATTAGGTAAAAATAAGATAAATGATTTTGATTTTATTTTATTTAAACAAGAAATGTCTCGCCTTCTTTACTAATTATTGATATTATTTTGATAGTCCGAAATGAAAAGCTTTATTACACTGTCACGTAAACTTAAAATTAACCAAGAAAACCAAATATTGACCAATGAACCATGAAAATGAGGTAAGGAC
Organism: Mytilus edulis; assembly: GCF_963676685.1. Lineage (NCBI taxonomy): Eukaryota > Metazoa > Mollusca > Bivalvia > Mytilida > Mytilidae > Mytilus > Mytilus edulis. Next base: position 57,598,563 of record NC_092355.1, on the reverse strand, counting down.
AGATGAACCATGCCAGGCAGACATGTAAAGCTAACAATTCTTACATAAAACAAATATAGTTGACACATTACTTATAGATTAAGAAAAAACAGACCAAAACACAAAAACTTAACACTGATCAATGAACCGTGAAAATGAGGTCAAGGTTAAAAAAAAACCTGCGTGACTGACATATAGATCATAAAATATTTCCATACGCCAAATATAGTTGACCTATGGCATATAGTATTAAAAAACAAGAATGTGTCCCAAGTACACGGATGCCCCATCCGCACTGCCATTTTCTATGTTCAGTTGACAGTAAAAATGGGATAAAATCTCTAATTTGGTATTAAAATTAGAAAGATCATATCATAGGGAACATGTTTACTAAGTGTCAAGTTGATTGGACTTCAACTTCATCAAAAACTTCCTCGACCAAAAACTTTAACCTGAAGCAGGACAGACGAAGGGACGGACGAACGGACGCACATACCAAAAAACATAATGCCCATAAATTGGGCATAAAAAGACCAAAACTCAAAAACTGAACTTTGACCACTAAACCATGAAAATGAGTTCAAGGTCAAATAACACCTGCCAACTAGACATGTACACCTTACAATCTTTCCCTACACCAAATATAGTAGACATATTGCATACAGTATAAGAACCAGGTGCTCCGCAGGGCGCAGCTTTATACGACCGCAGAGGTCGATCCCTGAACAGTTGGGGCAGGTATGGACAAAACATTTAAGCGTGATACAGCTCTTAATTTGGATTGTGATCAAATTTTTGATATTATATGGTTTTTTTTTACACAAAACAAATGTCAAGATTTTACAAATCAATTAAAGATTTCTTCTTCAAACTTATTTAAATCTAAAATTAAATAGTTGACACAGCATAGGTTTCTGACACAGAATAAATGTGGTCTAATGAACTTAAAATGTTTTTTGCCTTTGAGCAATTCACTATGCTGTTGAATATTAATCCTGTCAAAAAAATGTTTGAAGAAATTTTCTTTTTATTTATGAAATCTGAAATGAGAACAAGTATGGACACAACTTTTAAGCTAAAAATATTTTAGATATTAGATAAGATAAGGAAAAAAAACTTCATCAGCAACATTTTATATTGGCAAATTTCCAATGAAGTTATTTACATAAAGTTATTGGCAAATAAAAATAGAAAATGACATCATAGTCATGTCTGGCAAATTTCAAACATATATTATCAACTACTATTCTATACAAAGAAAGATAACTCCAATTGAAAATTAATTGCTATTGCACAATATTGTGCAATTAGATATTTCTTGCTATTGTGCAATACTGTGCAATTGAAAATTTCTTGCTATTGCACAATACTTGATATGGAATCCTGATTTGGACCAACTTGAAAACTGGGCCCATAATCAAAAATCAAAGTACATGTTTAGATAAAGCATATCAAATAAGCCCAATAATTTAATTTTTGTTAAAATCAAACTTAGTTTAATTTTGGACCCTTTGGACCTTAATGTAGACCAATTTGAAAACTGGACCAAAAATTAAGAATCTACACACACAGTTAGATTTGGAATATCAAAGAACCCATTTATTCAATTTTTGATGAAATCAAACAAAGTTTAATTTTGGACCCCCATTTGGACCAACTTGAAAACTAGGCCAATAATTAAAAATCTAAGTACATTTTTAAATTCAGCATATCAAAAAAACCCAAGGATTCAATTTTTGTTAAAATCAAACTAAGTTTAATTTTGGACCCTTTGGACCTTAATGTAGACCAATTTGAAAACGGGACCAAAAATTAAGAATCTACATACATAGTTAGATTCGGCATGTCAAAGAACCCCAATTATTCAATTTTTGATGAAATCACACATAGTTCAATTTTGGACCCTTTTGGCCCTTTATTCCTAAACTGTTGGGACCAAAACTCCCAAAATCAAACCCAACCTTCCTTTTATGGTCATTAACCTTGTGTTTAAATTTCATAGATTTCTATTTACTTATACTAAAGTTATGGTGCAAAAACCAAGAATAATGCTTATTTGGGCCCTTTTTTGGCCCTAATTCCTAAACTGTTGGAACCAAAACTCCCAAAATCAATCCCAACCGTCCTTTTGTGGTCATAAACCTTGTGTCAAAATTTCATAGATTTCTATTCACTTAAACTAAAGTTATAGTGCGAAAACCAAGAAAATGCTTATTTGGGCCCCTTTTTGGCCCCTAATTCATAAACTGTTGTGACCACAACTCCAAAAATCAATCCCAACCTTCCTTTTGTGGTCATAAACCTTGTGTTTAAATTTCATTGATTTCTATTAACTTATACTAAAGTTATTGTGCGAAAACCAAGAATAATGCTTATTTGGGCCCTTTTTTGGCCCTAATTCCTAAACTGTTGGAACCAAAACTCCCAAAATCAATCCCAACCGTCCTTTTGTGGTCATAAACCTTGTGTCAAAATTTCATAGATTTCTATTCACTTAAACTAAAGTTATAGTGCGAAAACCAAGAAAATGCTTATTTGGGCCCTTTTTGGCCCCTAATTCCTAAAATGTTGGGACCAAAACTCCCAAAGTCAATCCCAACCTTCCTTTTGTGGTCATAAACCTTGTGTTAAAATTTCATTGATTTCTATTCACTTTTACTAAAGTTAGAGTGCGAAAACTAAAAGTATTCGGATGACGACGACGACGACGACGACGCCAACGTGATAGCAATATACGACCAAAAAATGAAAATTTTTGTGGTCGTATAAAAACAAACCATAACACAAAAACTTTAAACTGATCAATGAACCGTGAAAATGAGGTCAAGGTTAAATTAAACCTTTGCGACTGATATATAGATCATAAAATATTTTCATACACCAAATATAGTTGACCTATTGCATATATTATTAGAAAAAGAGACCAAAATTCAAAAACTTAACTATAACCACTGAACCATGAAAATGAGGTCAAGGTCAGATGACACCTTCCAGTTGGACATGTACAGTCCTTCCATACACCGAATATACTAGACCTATTGCTTATAGTATCCGAGATATGGACTTGACCACCAAAACTTAACCTTGTTCACTGATCCATGAAATGACGTCGAGGTCAAGTTAAAACTGTCTGACGGGCATGAGGACCTTGCAAGGTATGCACATACCAAATATAGTTATCCTATTACTTAGGGACAACATCAAAAGTTCAATGTAGGATAAAAAACTTAATTCATATAGTTTTTTCACTGACCACCACACCCCCCCCCCTCTTAACTTAATTTGGGAAAAAATTGATTGACCAATAGGGATATATGTAAAATTTTCGATTTTGGATTAACAAAACTTGCAGCAATGTTGACCCCCCACCCCAAACTATTTGATTTAAGTTTTTTTTATCCTACATCGATCTTTTGATGTCATCCCTTATAATAAGAGAGAATTTAACATTACAAAAAATCTTTAATTTTTTTTCAAGTAGTCACTGAACCATGAAAATGAGGTCAAGGACATTGGACATGGGTCTGACGGAAACTTCGTAACATGAGGCATCTATATACAAAGTATGAAGCATCCAAGTCTTCCACCTTCTAAAATATAAAGCTTTTAAGAAGTTAGCCACCGCCGTCATAGCACCACTATCCCTATGTCGAGCTTTCTTCGACAAAAGTCACAGGCTCGACAAAAACTATTATACCAGAGAATAATGTGGTAGAAATGTAAACAAAAGGGTGACACAATAACATGACATGAAGACATGAACCCTAAATGTAATCATTTCAGTGTCAAATTTACCCAATATAAACCTTAATAATGTGTACAAAAGAGTGACACAATAACACGATGTGAAGTCGTGAACACTAAATGTAAACATTTCAGTGTATAATTTACATAAAATAAACCTTAAAACGTGAACAAAAGAGTGACAAAATAACATGATGTAAAGTCGTGAAGTATAAATGTAAGCATTGCGGTGTCAAAATTACACAATATAAACCCTTAAAATGTGAACAAAAGGGTGACAAAATAACATGATGTAAAGTCGAGAACCCTAAATGTAAACATTTCAGTGTAAAATTTACACAATTTTAAAAATAACAAGAGTGCACACGCTGAAATGTCTCGCCTTCTATACTAATCATTGATATTATGTTGATTGTCCTAAGTATAAAGCTAAGCTTTATTACAACTGTCACATAAACTTAACATTAACCAAGATAACTAAACAAAGACCAATTAACCTTGAAAAAGTGGTCCAGGTCAGGTGAACCATGCCAGGCAGACAGGTACAGCTAACAATGCTTCTATACAACATATATAGTTGACACATTACTTATAGTTTAAGAAAAATAGACCAAAACACAAAAACTTAACACTGTGCAATTAACCGTGAAAATGAGATCACGGTTAAATAAAACCTGCTCGACTGACATAAAGATCATAAAATATTTCATACACCAAATATAGTTGACCTATGGCATATAGCATTAGATAAAAAGACCAAAACTCAAAAACTTAACTTTGACCACTGAACCATGAAAATGAGGTCAAGGTCACATGACATCTGCCCGCTAGACATGTACACCTTACAGTCCTTCCATACACCGAATATACTAGCCCTATTGCTAATAGTATCTGAGATATGGACTTGACCACCAAAACTTAACCTTGTTCACTGATCCATGAAATGAGGTCGAGGTCAAGTGAAAACTGTCTGACAGACACGAGGACCTTGCAAGGTACGCACATATCAAATATAGTTATCCTATTACTTATAATAAGAGAGAATTCAACATTACAAAAAAAATTAACTTTTTTTTCAAGTGGTCACTGAACCATGAAAATGAGGTCAAGGACATTGGACATGTGACTGACGGAAACTTAGTAACATGAAGCATCTATTTACAAAGTATGAAGCATCCAGGTCTTCCACCTTCTAAAATATAAAGCTTTTAAGAAGTGAGCTAACGCCGTCGCCGCCTGATCACTATCCCTATGTCGGGCTTTCTGCAACAAAAGTTGCAGGCTCGACAAAAATGTGAACAAAAGGGTGACAAAATAAACTGTGGTATGAACCCTAAATGTAAACATTTCAGTGACAACTTTACACAATGTGAATCCTAATAAGCAAACAGACAATTATAATAATTAACAAGAATCGTTATATTTAACAATTACAAGTAAAATAAATACCTTGATTATACATTAAAACAACACAACAATACAGTGAAAATGATATATTTACAATCGGAGACTATCAATATTTGTGTGTATCTACATATACCCACAACATTTTAATAGTAATTGCCCATATACCTTATTGCTGTTTATTCCTATCAGGAAAAGTTCTAAAATTACACAACTTTTCAAACCTGTTAAAGCGAGGTCAGGCCTTGTTCAAACAATGCAATATATATATATATATATACAACTTTTCATAGAGACATTTTATACAATCGTAAACACATTAAACAAAACATTTACCATTACTTTAATCTGTCTCTTACAAACTGTTTATTAAACTGTTCACTTTCTAAACTTTTTCCTCCATCAGCTGATTACCGATTGCTGATAACCTTGTCAACCTAGTCTTTATCTTCCTCCTCTAGCAGGAGCTTCGCTTCTATAGCGTACTTCTTATTTGCACCTTATTTGCACCCTAACCCTTACACACGGGGCACTCATAAAATCAGTATACGTAATTATTATATATTAATAAAAGTAACATATATACAGCATGCGGACTAATCCATCACCATGTAAACGAAGTTAACTTTATATATTACACAGACCAATCGTCCATAGCTGGTTCACTATAATAAATAATTTAAATTACCAAAGTTGGACATGTTGAAGGAAAGTACAAAAATAACAACAACTTCATTATAGCAGGCTCATAATTCCAATTTAAGTGCACTCGTTAGGGAAATTTTCAGGAAACTGCAGTGGGTTGAAACTGTAGGAATAGTTGACTACAGAAGTGTTCCGATCTGTGTTTTGGTAAGATATTTTCTGCTTGCATCGATCTGATGAGTAAATATAAAAAGATGTGGTATGATTGCCATTTAGACAACTGTCCACAAGATTTGTGCAGTCTGTGCTTGTATTAGGGGAGAGTTGCACACTCAAAAACATGTTTTATCGCGCACTATTCATTACGCATCTTTCCCAAGTCAAGAGCATGTCGTTCACTTGTCATAATGGAGGGGGAGGACAGGGGGGTATCTTTCTCCCTTCTCCCACCCCTCTTCTCCTTTCTCCTACCCCCGTTCTCCTTTCTCCCATTAGAATAAAACATCTCCTTTTGAGATATTTTTTCTTGAAATATTAGAAATTTTTTTAAAAGGAGAGATATTTAATTTTTTCTCCTTTCTCCAACTTTTTCTCCTTTCTCCCAGCCTTCCCCTCCTTTCTCCCTGTCTCCCTTACCCCTGTCCTCCCCCTCATAATGGGTTCATGTCTGCCATGTCTTTTTTTTCGTATATTGTTTTGCTATAAGATAGGTCATTAGTTTTTATTACTGAACTGTTTTATATTTTTCAGGTCTGGGTTGTCGCTACCTATGTGGTGGTTTTTTTCCATTGTTGAAATCTAAACCGTTGACTATAACATCCCCTTTATTTGCATTTTGATAGCTAGTTGTCACATTTATAATCATATCCAAACTCCTTATAATAAAATAATACAAAAAATGCGTATATGACTTTGTTTGACTACATTTCTTGATGGTTATAAGTCAGTGCAAAAAGTTTTTGAAGAAATAAAATTGAGACTGGAAATGGGGAATGTGTCAAAAAGACAACAACCTGATTATAGAACAGACAACAGCAGAAGGTCAGCAATAGGTCTTCAATGCAGCGAGAAACTCCCACACCCAGAGGCGTCCTTCAGCTGGCCCCTAAACAAATATCTATACTAGTTCAGTGATAATGGATGTCATACTAAACTCCAAATTATACACAAAAAACTAAAATAAATAAAATAAAAAATCATACAAGACTAATAAAGTCCAGAGGCTCCTAACTTGGGACAGGCGCAAACATGCGGCGGGGTAAAGCATCAGCTTATTTGTCAATGCTTCTGTACTGGGATACTTTGAAAACACTTCCTTATATAGTTCATGTATAAATTACTAAATGATTGTGTTTATTTTATTCTATTTTATTATTTGGCTTTTGAGGTAAATCCAGATAAGCGCTTTAGTCTGATAGAAGTAGTAAGTGTTTTTTACAGTTGTTATTAACATGATTATGGAAGTTATCTATTTCATAGTGTAATCAGTGCATATGCATGTCTCATACAATTTTTAATTTCTCAGTTATAGCTTTCCAACCCTCTAGCTTATCTAAAAGATTGATTGTTGGTTGCTTAATGTCCAGTGGCAAATATTTCATGCATATTCAGGACAAGAACAATTTCACAATAAACACAATAGGTAGGTTGTTGATACAATAGAGGCCATCTGGGATGATGGTCGGGGAAATTTGGACTGCCACTGGACTTATCTACAAGAAAAACAGTTTATACATTCCTGTCTAAAGATAAATAAATGCACACCTAAATATTTAGTTTAGAGTTCATTACAAATGTATGTAAGAGATGAATTGCCCTGCCCTTTTTACCCATTTTATGATGCAATGAAGCTTGATAATCTATCATATAGAGTTAAGATTTGTCACTTTTCTTTCCTTTCCGGGGATCAGTTGGTCTATATCTCTGTGGAGTTGGTGCAACCTGCTTTACTGCTACAGGTATCCTAGATGGCTTTTTTGCGATTCGCTGACGTTGTGTCAGGTTGTCAGATTTTGATGTTGCAGCAACTTGTTTTACTGTTAGTTGCTTCGGATCTGTTTCTGTTGAGGCTATGAGTGTCTTTAAATCTATATTTCGCATGATTTCCTCCAAACATGCTGTCCCTCTTCCAATATTGAATAAAGCCTGCACAAGCACCTGTAGTGTAGGTTTGATTGCTCTCTCCTTTTTCCATTTAAACAATACTTCCCTATTCTGAGCAGCTAAGTCACGGGGGTTATTGCTTTGTATGTTTTCCAAATTGGCAATAGATAGCCCAATTACTGTGCCAAGTTGAAAAAATACCTGACCAATCTGTGGTGCTAATTTATCTAGAATCTCGTCTGTTGGAATAAAGTCCAAGTAATCGACAGGAATATCTGTAATAAATGAATAATGCAAACCAACTTATTTTCCAGATACTTTATTTAGCGTTTCCTCCTTACTAACCTATTTAGCGGCGATACAATTTCGCGACTTTCAAATTTGTTTGATATTGATAAATGAGGAAAGATCCCAGTTTTACATATGCTACTATTTATATTCCCATTATTTTTCGACTTGCTAAAATCGCGAAAAATTAGTTGGTTTACAATAATTATATTATGCATAAAACAATTTTGAAATACTGCTATACATATATTCAATGAACTGTGAAATATATGATAGATATGACATTAGGAATACCTCCTGGTAATTGCTTGCAATTTCCTAAAACAGTTTATAGCATCTTTATTACATATTATACATGATAACATGTTAAAAAACAACCAGAAAATAACTTGATCAGAGGTATACAATATGCAGGCAAAATATTAACAAAAGAAATAGTGAAGTTGAACGTTTTCAATTTCAAACATGCCAAATGATTGATAAAATCTAACAAAAGCGATGAATATGTTTTATATGAAAGGAGGGCTAATTTGTACATCAACACACATGTATTTTCTACTGTCTTTAGAACAAAAATCCTTTGTTTCCTCAGTTAAATGATCTGCTATCAAACAAATATTACCTTTCCAAGATTTACCAAATGCAAGGACCTTAATAAGACATCTGTTGTTTTAAATTCTGTCATAACACCCTTTATAGATATCAAACAAAAACCAAGAGAGCTAAACACGTAAACAAATGTGGAAAGAAAATAACATTCACCCGTTTACACACCAAATCACTGGGCAACTGTTATGACAAAGTTTAATTGGAAAATTAAAATGGGAAATCTTCTTTGTTTAATTCATGATTAACGTTAAAAATCACATGCACAGAGAACTTATTTTAGTATATTTGTGAATTACAATCACTAGTAATTTATTGTATTTGTCTTGAGCAGACGACATACTGATCCAAAACACCTTTATTCCGTGTAAAGTTAACATTAGTACAAACCTGTTTCTGCTTTTCTGACTCTTCTTACCTGCAAAAATTGATAAAATGTTGCAAAGAGATGTCTCACATTTGTGTAATTTTTATGCTAGTAATATAATGCAAATGTTGTATTAAAATGGAAATTATTAAACATGTGAACTATCCTACACATTTAAAGTCAATGAACCTTGACTAAAGGTGCAAGGTCATATAGCTTCCATAGTAATGAGATATGCAAATGCTAATATATCTGCAAACTAAATGTAATATACTTTCACTTGTGGTTGGTTACCTTTAACTGGCCTAATCACAAACTCAATGTATCCATGGAAACTAGTTATGCCTATACTATTATACAACTGCATATACAGATTAAATTAGCTACTTCTAGCATTCCCGACATATTAACTGTATCACAAACTAACAATAAGGGCAAGTCAATGCTGCTGACGACATTGAAAATAGAACGTGTATGTCTCACTTTTTCGACTTAAACGAGGCAATACATATTTAATACTCTACTGAAAGTGACATATGAATTACTTTTTTCATAAAATAAACTTAAATATCAACGACAGTAAATGGAAAAACAAGAATGTGTCCACAGTACACGGATGCCCCACTCGCACTATCATTTTCTATGTTTAAAGGACTGTGAAATTGGAATAAATTCTCTAATTTGGCATTAAAATTAGAATGATCTTATCAAAGGGAACATGTATACTAAGTTTCAAGTTGATTGGACTTCTACTTTATCAAAAACTACCTTGACCAAAAACTTTAACCTGAAATTTGCACTATCATTTTCTATGTTCAGTGAACCGTAAAATTGGGGTCAAAACTCTAATTTGGCATTTAAATTAGAAAGATCATATCATAGGGCACATGTATACTAAGTTTCAAGTTGATTGGACTTCAACTTCATCAAAAACTACCTTGACCAAAAACTTTAACCTGAAGCCAAAAACTTTAACCTGAAATTTGCACTATCATTTTCTATGTTCAGTGAACCGTAAAATTGGGGTCAAAACTCTAATTTGGCATTTAAATTAGAAAGATCATATCATAGGGCACATGTATACTAAGTTTCAAGTTGATTGGACTTCAACTTCATCAAAAACTACCTTGACCAAAAACTTTAACCTGAAGCGGGACAGACGGACGGACGAACAGACAGACGGACGGACGCACAGACCAGAAAACATAATGCCCCTACTACTATCGTAGACGGGGCATAAAAATCATTCAGAGACGCTGTGTTCCAAATCTGTTTGTTAATTTATTAAGTTTAAGACACATGACATTAGAGTTTCTAAAACTGCCTCCAAATTTGATAATAAGGAGGCCAAGACTGGTTTTGAACTACCCTTCTGTAACATATAATGTATGTATAAAATTGAATACATAGGAACTGTGTTTTCGTCAATGAAACAGGCATTCAATAATATACACACACAAATGACCGCTATGAACATAATATATATAATAAAGGTCCATAAAATATACAAATGTCAATACAGTATGTCATGCTCCTAATTGTTTTGCCCCTACAAAATGTCAGTTGACCTTAGTATTATGATATAAGTCTTTCAAACATAAAAATATTTCCTTACATATAAATTCCAAATTATAAAGGTAATATTCCCCCAAAAAATTCAGGGAATATATAATCAGTCAAGGGTCTAACTTAAATAAGTTATTAGAGAAAAATAACATACATGTCGTTATTATGGGCTAAAATATATAAAAAAAACTGTGATAACATAGGTATGTTACATGTTTCACAGAGACAATATACAACCTTTACTTTGTTAAATTTTTCACAAGTTCTATTGATATTATAATTTTCTTTATGTATACTTAACTTTGCAAATATATAACAGTTCACAGTTTACCAATCATGCATAGTACACCTATGTTATTACAGAAAATTTATTCCTGCAATAACCAAAGGGTGTTATTACAGCTTCTCTACATCTCTTTATAGCCTTTGCTCAGACAAATATCACTATGTTTTTCAATTTATTGTAAGAAATGATGGTCAGAGCTTGTAATGAGGCACTGCGCAAGATTCCAAGTAATTCCCAAAAGTGTCTCATTTACTCTCATATAATAAGTTACGTGCCTGTAATAACTAAGTCCAGTGATATTTAAATTACTGGAGAATAAAGGCTTTTTCCCCTGGAGAAGAATCCGAATTTGAAAAAAAATGGCTTAAAATTATTCCCAAATAGACAACTTTTTTCCCAAACAGTGCAGTCTCAGTAGTAATTGTGCATGAATCGAACTGAAAAACACTCATTTAAACATTTTTCATGCATAAAATGGCTATATGTTCAGATTTGAGGGTCTATTTATTTATCATCACTGATAATAACAGGTCTTGTTTCAAATGAAGGTTTACCTCTTAAAAGGGGGTCTGCAAATTGAAGTTCCAGTCAAATTCATGGTTTATTATAAATTTCCCAATTTGATAAAAATGACGCATATTTTCCCAATAAAAAAGGGTAGAGGTAGTTTTGAAAAAGCCAACAATATCACTGAAGTCTTGTTACATGTATTACAGCTTAGTTTTCCCTTAAAGGGCCTTGTCTCAATGATATACCATGGTTGATCAAAATTGTATTAATAGAATTAGAAAATTAGTTATCAAGACAAGGTAATATATTAAGCTAGTACTGCGGAAAGTTTCAACAATTTCCAAGTGGCCACTAAAGATAAAATGTTAATGATATATTTAACTGATAACAAACATATGTTACTACAGATTAAGGAAAAAAGAGTAGACAACACTTGAAAGTGTCTGTAATAACACATGCATGTTATTTTTCTCTGATAACTTGTTTAAGTAACATCCTTGACTGATAATTTACAAATGTATCTTTACAAATTGTTTGTGAAATCTTACTTGACATAAGACATGTGTTGATATATCCATTTGTGTCAGAGCTTCTTCCAAGGCTTTGAATTTCATTTTCCTTTCTTTCCACTTTGATAATACCAAAAACTTCGCAACTGCTATATTGTTTGGGTTATTGTATTTGATTTCATCCCATATTTTTGACATTTCCAGATAAGAAACTAATTCATGCATTTGGTCTAATGTACAGTTGGTTGAAAAACGCAACAATTCGTTATCACTCGGTATGTGGTTTAAGGCGTCTTCACTTAATCCTGAAAATAAACAATAGGGTTCATTGGTATCACAAATTCACCAGCCTTATTGTATATCTATAAATATATAAAAATATTGTTAATTCCATTGTTATTCATTGTTCAATCCTGTGGGTCATATTGCTCCTGATGTCTTTAAGTTCTTATGAAATAAAAACTTGTGTCGGGCCTAAAATAAACATTTGTAAGCATTTTACTATAATCTAAAAAAAAAATCCACAATTTGTCTGCCTCAGGATATGTGCTTGGGTCCCTTACTAAGCTGCAACTAAGGGGGCCATTTCATGTTAAAGGTTTAAAAAATAAGTTAATTATCCTATTTACTTGAATACAATTTTTTTTTGTGGATCGAATCAGTCAATGCAATGGTTCACCTTTCTTTCACTTTAAATGTTGATATTCTTTTCTTTGCATTGGCTAAACACGACTCAAACATTTATAACCAATCTCTAGCTAATGGGTTAAATTACATTTTTCATGGATAGGGCTTCAAAAAGGTCGAATTATTGACTTGCAAGTGAATAACTCATCAGCCATGCTTCTTTGCTGAGTTTGACAAAATTGATCTAAATTGGCTGCTAAAAGCGAATTATTGTTTCATTATTTTCATTTCTTCATTACATTTACGATTGAACCAAACTTAATCATATTTAATTGTTTTTCATATCTGGTAGCTAATGCTCCCACAAACAATTTCCTAATTCTACACACTAAAATATCTATGTAATACATTTACATATAGGACCATTTAGATGAATATGTATTTCAGACAACTAAACTATACTCGACTAGTCGGTTTCTTGTTAGAAAATTGATCCATTAGAAAAAATAGATAGACATCACTGATTAGTCATACTAGTAAATAACACAGATTTTGTTTCGAAAGCTTGTATTATATTGTCATTTTGATGCCTCGGAAAATACATGGGTTAACTTAGGCTGACAATTTAGAATAACTATATAATAATCATTCCATCACATCAGTACCGTCAGAGAAAATATCTTCGTTTGCAAGACTAATTTACAAAGTTGCAAAACTGACTGTTTCAAATATTAGTTGAAAAGAAAATGTTTCCAAATAAAATCAATTCGTTGCATCCCCTGGTGACCCTCGGTGAATAGTTCAACTTCTTATCCTTCCGCCTTAGTAAATAATTAAATATGTTTTCTAAACAATTACCAAATACTATTTTTCTATATACTTTTTAAATAGGTGTTCATTAAATCATATTGATTAGATTTGGTTTTACTTTTATCAGTACTTGTAGTTAATGAGCTATTAATCATGGTGATGAATTCCTTGTCCCAGATACGCATGAACATGGTTTTCCACCCTTAAAACAGCAAACAAATTTATTTAAAATACGAATGTTTGTTTCTTTGTTGTAGATATATTCCCAAGCAAGTAATCGATTAGTAATTGTTCTCTAAGTTTATATTCCTAATACATAAATAAAGATCAGAAGTGAGTGTGGAAATGGGCAAATAACAACATTTGTAAGCTAGTGTAAATTTAAATTCAAATGTTATCTCTCACAAGAAATGTCAAAGAAAATAGAATCAAATTAGGTTTGTAACACAAACAAAATAAATGGATGCTGAAAGGGGCATTAATAGCTATGAAATATGAAAAAAATGATATAATTTGTTCAATAATTGAAGTGAAATAGTGAAATAATAATTCGCTTTTAGCAGCCAATTTGGTTCAATTTTGTTAAAATTAGATAAGAAACATAACTGATGATTTACTCACTTGTAAGTGAATATTTTGACCTCATTGACTCCATATTCATGTGACCTTCAATTTAGCCCGTTATTTGCACATGAGTTGTGCATGTTTTTTAGCTATAAAAAGGAGAAAAAATTTAACATTGAAATTGAAACAAGGATGAAACATTTGGTTGACCAATTCTTTTCACAAAGAAATTCATTCGCATACAGGTAAAACAGATGATAAACATATACTTGTTCACCTACAATATGAAATCAAACAGATTTAAAAAAAACCAAGTGAACATGGTCACTATGTTTAGATTTATATTTATATCTGGTTAGATGACTGTCAACAGTCTTTAGAGGTTAACTTGAAGGTTAACTAGATGGAGAAAATGTTGATACAAATCATCAAATCCATCCATTGTAAATTGTTTATTTCATACTTTTTTTGTAATTTGGATATACATTTAAGTATGTTATAAATCAAATATTAGAATTTGAAGAAAAAAAATCAATAAACACAAATTTGACAGCTTATGCCCCTATAAATATTAAGCATAGTCTGATATAAAACTTTGTTAAGGCAATTTTATTGTTAAGTCAAATGTTTTACCACATACAATTTCTTTTGTCTGCAGATACATCCTTTATCGCGACGGATTATGAACCAATAGAATACTTACCTGGACAGTTCTGCTCACACTGTTCTTTCTTCTGTAAATATGAAATCAAATGTAAAGAAATACTTATCTTTAATATATGTAACACAGTTCTATAAAAAGAATATTAAGTAGATGCCAGATTTGCAAGCACAACCAATTTTGCAACACAAAACCATGTAAAATACAACATATTTTTATACCTGTACCACATCAGCCTCAACATTTATGTTACTGTTTAAATTGTTTACCCTTTAAATAATCTGATCAACCTGTAGATCATTGGCAGTTTAGACAGAGATTTACTTAGAGAATGATTAGGTGTTTTTTCGGACAGAAGTATGCAACAATATGAAGGTTAATGAAGCATGCTAAGCATTTGCACCTCCCCTTTTTTCTCAATAAGTGTAAATATTTTCTATACTCTAGAGCTTGATCCACTGTTATATAACATTATATTGATTAACCTAAAGATATATTTTACCTTTTTAATAAAAACCACATATATTTCTTTTTTTATGTCTATTCATAAATGTTTCATTTCTTTCCATTAAGCACAAAGTTTCTGACTTTTGTCACATTTTGTTTTGTTTTGCTTTGAATTTGTGAAATTCACATTTTTCTTATAACTAATTAATGGATACCTTATCTTGGTTCCAAACAAGCCAGTTTTCATCTCTGTGTGTTAAGTTATGTTTGTCACAAACCCATTCATTTGTCCTCAAAGCTTCCTTCTCACTGATGAAGCATTGCATCTTTGAACATGAGTATTCAATTTGGAAAGGTGATTGTTGGCTGCATGTTGCATGGATTGTTGACTGATAGAAATCAGAAATTCTTTCCATTGTTGTAACCAAGCATTCCTTAACACCTGTAGCTATATCAGGTACAATTAACCCGGAGGAGGTTTTGTGGATGATGTTAAGAAGAATCTTGTTGCCTTCAACACATACAACAATATCATGTGATTTGTCAAATGATAAACCAATAAATCCAGAAAACAGGAGCTTTCTTCCCTCGTGCTGCTTGAGGGTCCACATGCTCAGACATGCACTGATGAGACGATTTGGTAGGGCTGGTGGTATGATGGTCCCTTTGAAAAGAAATGCTAAACAAATAGCTCTCTCTGGTGTACACTCTTTGTCCATGAAGCTGGTGGTGTTTCGCTCTATAACCATGCAGGGAACAAAAAAGTTATTCACTGGTAACCGACTTCCTGTAGTTGTATCATATCTTCGCTGCTCTGCCAGAATATCCAAATAAATAAGAATGTTAAATATAAACTCTTTGTATGGCAGAATTGCACTGAAATCTTTTTGTTCCCAAATAAGATAGAGGTCCTCCCGTCTTATGGTCCCACTTTCTGACATCCGCTTGAAAGTTTCCTGCATTCTTGTTTCTTTGGGCCAAAATACTTTATCTGCAAAATATAACAAAATAAAATCTTATAAAAATAGAACAAAATGTGGTGTTAATTGCTAACAACTTGCCAACACAAAACAAAACAAACCGATTGGTATATCAGGTAGGGTTAAACATGTTTGTAACTAATTAAAGTTCCCTTGAAATCCTACAAAAGTATTTGACCAGAGAATTATATGAGTTTTGTGAACTAGTAATTGGGTTCAAAAATTTACCTTGCCATTATATTTTACAACTTCACATTATATTGACCAAGTGTATTAAGTTTCAACTCCATAGGACCACAACTCCAAGATAAGCTACTGTCATAAGCATTTTGTATAAGTTTTCATGAAATTGTGTTGAGAAATTTGGGGACAAACGTACGGACATTGGTAAATCCTAATGACCCTAGCTGTACTATTGCAGGGGCATAGGAATGGGTTGGTTTATGTTTAATGTACAAGTTTGAAAACCAAATGGACTAATTTTAGGTTTTGATCTACGTTACTTTCGCGATAAGTGCTAAAAAATTAAGTAAAGACCCTGTAGATCATTGCATTACACATGTAACATTAATATAAATTGTAAGATGAAACAAAGATCAATTAAAAGATACATATTATCGCATAAACAGAAAGTAAGCGAATTCATTTCAGCTTTAATTGGTTTTTAACCGGATGAATAATACTAGTGAAAACCCTGGTATTGAAAAACTGTCTGTTAATTATATAATCATTCTTTAAAAAGCACTAAGAACATAACAATCATTGCTCAATATCACATATATATAACATATAAAAATATGTACTCTGACTCATTTCAAACAACGGAATTCATAAATTATTCTTTTAAACATGTTAAAGGTCAGAGTTCCAATATTAGTTGTAATATAAATATATTTGTATCTGTCACAAACACATAAAAAGAACACTCAACTGTCAAACAAGAATTGAAAAGCTCCAACCAATAGTATTGACACAAATATATATTTCATGAGTATTGAAAACACAACCTGAACTGACATAAATACCTGTCACAAAGGACCTCATGATCTCTATAATAGGTATTGACATGAATACATGCCATAAATGACCCATTAACCTCCATAATAAGTATGGAAATAAATACCTGTCACAAAAAACACATTTCCTCAATTATTAGTATTGACATAAATATGTGTCACTAAGGACCTAGAACCTCCAAAATAAGTATTGACATACATGCCCGTCACTAAGGAACTAATTACCTCTATAATAAGTATTGACATACTTACCTGTCACTAAGGATCTCCTAACCTCCATAATAAAACTGATATAAATATCTGTGAAAAGACTTGCATAACCTCCATAATAAGTATTGACATAAATACATGTCACAAAGAATTTCATAGCATCCATAATACGTATTGACATAAATACCTGTCACAAAGACCCTCAGTACCTCCATAATAAGTATTGACATAAATACCTGTCATTAAGACCCTCAGTACCTCCATAATAAGTATTGGTATAAATACCTGTCACTAAGGACCTCATAACCTTGATAGTAAGTATTGACTTAAATACCTGTCATTAAGAACCTCATTCAACCACCAAAATAAGTATTGACATGAATACCTGTCACAAAGACTGGGAGTACTTCCATAATAAGTATTGATATTAATATCTGTCATTAAGACCCTCAGTACCTTAATAATAAGTATTGACATACATATCTGTCATTAAGACCCTCAGTACCTCCATAATAAGTATTGACATAAATATCTGTCATTAAGACCCTCAGTACCTCCATAATAAGTTTTGACTTGTCATTAAGACCCTCAGTACCTCCATAATAAGTATTTATATAAATACCTGTCACTAAGGACCTCATAACCTCCATAGTAAGTATTGACTTAAATACCTGTCATTAAGAACCTCATTACCTCCAAAATACGTATTGACATGAATACCTGTCACAAAGACTGGCAGTACCTCCATAATAAGTATTGATATGAATACCTGTCACAAAGGATCTCATAACTTCCACCATAAGAAGTGGGTTGATGATGACGTAATTTCCTAGCTGTGGAGTCTCAAAGTATACAATCTTCCCCAGTGAGTGGTTGAAATGCAGGAAATCTTTGAGTTGGTCTGGAGACAATACTGACACCTTGCTTATAGCATTTAATTCTTCAACATCCTCAAATGACAAGATTTGTTTTCCTTCGGCCACCAGTTCTGCAATCTCAAGCTCAAGGGGGACACATGCATTTGGCATTTGTTCGCCCCAGCATGGATGTTCAAACGTAAGATCTGTAATGGTCTTTTTGAGGACTTCAATTTCTGGGTCTGTTTTATCCCTTGCATTAACAAATATCCGTTGTGTAAGGATTAGGTGGTTTCTTCCCTCATGATCCTTGAACAGCTCCTCTACTCCGTTGTACAACTGTTCACGCTTGGACTCAACATCCTCCTGAAAGGTGATAATCAAAGACATTTTCTATGATCTTTTAAAAATGATTTTTTTCCTAAAATGAATGGTCATAGTAAACATTAAAGAACATTACAAAACAGTTCATGCTTTTTATTTACTAAAAAATTTAATACACACCAATAGTTATGTATTTTGAAGTGTTATGTGTTGTCTACTAATAATATAAACAGAAAGGGAGGAATCAATGTAAAAACCCCTCCCCCAATAAATAATTACGGTGGATTACTTCAAGGAGTTGCTCATTCAGACCTCGGTGTAAGCAAGAATGGATAAGTGTTTCATGTGGTATGGGAATCAACCGTCATGTCCTGTTTTCGAATTTGTGCAAGTCTAGTTTAACTCTGTCAAGCTTTTTTTTAAAGACTTGTGGATAAATGAACTTTGACAGGGACAAAAAGGTAGCAAAATTGAAATCAAATCCTCAAACAAAGACAGGCGTATGCCTTTAACATACGAAGAATTGTTCTGTGAAGTTAAAGAAATCTGGGTTGAAAACATAGTTGATTTCATAGTTAAGGTACCCAAGTTTCCATACCTTCCCAACAACAATCAACAATCAACACACTATCAGTTACATTTAGCCTTTATCTCGCTTGATAGCATGCACCTGTACATAAGTTGTTCATAATCTTACCAATTGTTGATTTTAGCATGCACCTGTACATAAGTTGTTCATAATCTTACCAATTGTTGATTTTAACTCAATTGAGTAAAATATAATAAATGCCAAATATCAATGGTCTATCGTAGTTAAAATACTTATATTAACATGAGGGTATGGAGATTATTTGTTCAAAATTTAATAAAAATTGATTACATGTTTTTTGTGAAATTTATTCACAATCATATACTATATTCAAAGGTTAAACAAGCTGATAAATGCCAAAGTCAATGGCTTATCTTAATTTAAGTTCTTCTTAAAAACATAAAGGGTCAGACATTATTTGTACACAATTTAATTTAAAAAAAATATTCAAGATCTTTGATAGTTTTGTGAAATTTATTCACAATCATAACAATCCAATTATTTAGAGCTTGGTCTATTATAGGATTAAACACATTTTTTCTAGAGGTTATTGATGTGTAAACCGGGGCGATTAACTCACAAACTGAATAAAAGTCCGAAGGACTTTTATGTTGAGTTTGTGAGTAAGAGCCCCGGTTTACACATCAATAACCTCTAGACAAAATGTGTTTAATCCTTATAATTCTTCAGCCAAACATTTTTTTGTTAATGGCTACTATATATATTTACCATCAAAAGCACAATGGCAAGTCGTAACTAAGGAGTACGCCGCCATCTTGACTTTCTAAAAACCATAAATGTCCGATAAATACAACGGAATCTTAAACCTACCTCAAAAACTTCATTTTAATTAAATTTTATCCGAATTTGAAGCGTACACGTAACGAAATAATCTTTCCCTTGAAAATTTCCATTCGTATGACGTCGTGTTTTGCCATGACGTAAACTCGCCAAATCCTTCATGAAATTTCGCGGAATTTTATTAAATTTAATTTTTGTACATTTTCGAAGCTTTAGTGCAATAAATTTATTTCTTTTTTTGTTATATATGCACTAGAATAGTCACAACTGTTATGCAATTGTTTTTTAATCTCAATTTGCTGAAAATCCCGGGATCATTGCAAGCTTGTGTATCGCGCATGAATATATTACAAAAGTAGTTTCGGAAACATGGTTTATCGAAGTGTAAACTTAGAGAAAAATTCTAATTGACCAATCCAATTCAAGTATTTATAGATATATATGCAAATCATGTAAGAATTATTGTAAAGACAATTATCTGTTGTTGATTGCCATATGTTGACCACTAGATATTCTTTGGGCTGCTGTCTAAGTAACCCTAAGGAATATCTGCTTTAATCATATGAATTATTGATATGAAACAATTATGATCCATTTTACCAGGATTTTCTCTTGAGTTAAAATTTTCTCATGTTATATTAAATGAATAAAAGACAACCTAAATGATTAATGGTTACATAATACAAATATGAATAAATAACTGGACCAGAAAAGATTGAATTGATCAGCCTCCCATTAATATCAAGGTAACTTACCATGAGTACTTTGTCTTTATGGGTGGCAACAAACAAGATTTTCGGAATGCCTACATATACAACCTTACAATATGTCAGGATTGAGTTCACCCAATGTTGCAGAAATACTGAAAATATAAAGAAAATACAATATAAGTTTAATAAGCTCACTGACATGTCATATAATTGATATTGATGAAAACAAATGAAATCTGTTTAATTGGGTTATAACGTTCGTACTTTTGAAACTTCAGTATTTGTGCAAAGTAAATACGAAATTCCTTTAAAATCCAAGCAAGCTGACTATTCTGTGTATTTTGTCAACCATTTCAAACAAGAGTGCACACGCTGAAATGTCTCGCCTTCTATACTAATCATTGATATTATGTTGATAGTCCTAAGTATAAAGCTAAGCTTTAATACAACTGTCACATAAACTTAACATTAACCAAGATAACTAAACAAAGACCAATGAACCTTGAAAATGAGGTCAAGGTCAAATGAACCATGCCAGGCAGACATGTACAGCTAACAATGCTTCTATACAACATATATAGTTGATCTATTACTTATAGTTTAAGAAAAATAGACCAAAACACAAAAACTTAACACTGTGCAATGAACTGTGAAAATGAGGTCAGGGTCAAATAAAACCTGTGCGACTGACATAAAGATCATAAAATATTTCCATACACCAAATATAGATGACCTATGGCATATAGTATTAGATAAAAAGACCAAAACTCAAAAACTTAACTTTGACCACTGAACCATGAAAATGAGGTCAAGGTCACATGACATCTGCCCGCTAGATAGGTACACCTTACAATCATTCCATACAACAAATATAGTAGACCTATTGCATATAGTATGAGAAAAACAGACCAAAACACAAAAATTTAACTACAACCACTGAACCATGAAAATGAGGTCAAGGTCAGATGACACCTGCCAGTTGGACATGTACACCTTACAGTCCTTCCATACACCGAATATACTAGCCCTATTGCTTATAGTATCTGAGATATGGACTTGACCACCAAAACTTAACCTTGATCACTGATCCATGAAATGAGGTCGAGGTCAAGTGAAAACTGTCTGACAGACATGAGGACCTTGCAAGGTACGCACATACCAAATATAGTTATCCTATTACTTAAAATAAGAGAGAATTCAACATTACAAAAAATTTGAACTTTTTTTTCAAGTGGTCACTGAACCATGAAAATGAGGTCAAGGACATTGGACATGTGACTGACGGAAACTTCATAACATGAAGCATCTATATACAAAGTATGAAGCATCCAGGTCTTTCACCTTCTGAAATATGAAGCTTTTAAGAAGTTAGCTAACACCGCCGCCGCCGCCGCCGTAGCCGCCGCCGGATCACTATCCCTATGTCGAGCTTTCTGCAACAAAAGTTGCAGGCTCGACAAAAATGGTGGCTGACAGATAATTTTTGACATTGGGAATCAATTTGAAATAAAATATAATACTTAAATTTCTTTGAAATTCTATATCAAATAGATGTTCCTATAAAGTTATGATTTAAATTAAACAAAAGCTACGTTTTTACAATAACTGTTTTCCAATGTCACAAATTTTCACAAACAATTTAGAAAATAAAACCATAAAAAGTTAAAAAGAAGCTGCTCATGACAATTTTTGTTTTAAATGGTGCATATTGCAAATAAATGATATTAGTTTTTTTTCGGTTTGTTATCAAACTTAATATGCTTAACGCAGTTTAACATTTCCTCATACAATTCCTGTTACCCACTACAAACAGACTATTATTACAGAAGAAACAAGTAAGTTGATATTGAATAGTATTTTTGAATGCTAGTTTTATTTTTAAATTGTCTTTAGCATCATCTTATTATTTGTTGCAAGTTTTATTTTTCTGTACAGACCAAAAACAATAACGGTGCATCATTAAAATTATATAATTGACATTATTCTTACTTATTATTTCTTGCTCTGACAGTATTTGTTGGTTTTTCACTTGTTTTTTTAATCACTAGTCTATTTTTGTGTCCAGTCACATGTACTACCAAATGAGATATTTATACATGTAAAGCTCCCATCGAATGAACTTCAAAGAGAGCAACATCTGTTTGATTACCTTCCCAATATGTAACAATTTTCACAGTAAACTTGAAGCCTGGTTTTTATTGTTGAAAATGGATTGATTTTTTTTATATATAGAAAACAATCTGAATCTTTGTATTGTAACCAGCTTGCTGTATATGTGTACGTACCTGCTGGAGTTGGTGTCATGTGCTGTCCTGGAAAACACAGAACATCTGGGACTATTTCATGCAACTGCTTACTTCCATCAAATACCACGAGAAACAAAGCCCTGAAAGTCATGAAGGTTTGGTGTGTCGTATAATAGACATACTGTCCACCGAAGTCCCAAAAAATGAGTCTTCCAACTTTCATCTTGTAGTTTCCACTTTTAAGGACTTTTTCCATTTTCTTTCTTATTTCTTCTCTTGTCATTTTCGATTGCATGCGTGTTTTCAACTCTGGTCTTCTCTGGGACACACTGTCAGACATTTGAGGTGACAAAGATTTGACTGCTAGAGGCTGTTGAGAAGGACCACTTGTCATGATGTTATCATCACTTCTAACAGGATTGGACTCTGGTAGCTGTTCAAATGGCTTCTCTGATTCTTGTCTTTCAACCTCTTCTACTGAAGTCATTAACACCTTATTGTACACAACATCCAAGGCATTATACGTTTCTGTAAAATATTATATATTACTTGAATAGATAATTTTCAATAAAGATGTATTTCTGTTAAATAATTATCAAATGTTATACTGGTACCATTTTGTTTAAAACAATCATCAACAGGCATGATCATGGTCAAATGCATTTAATGATTGTTAACACAAACTAAACATATCTCAAGGGAATTAATAAGGCCCGTTTTGTCATATTTTGTTTTTACAAAGAATAAAACTACCATGTATCTGTTTTATTGCCGTGTTCTTACTTTGGGTGATCAGCAAAGACTCCGGAATATATTTGAAACTAGAGACCTCATGAATGATTTAAGTTAGGTTTTAGAATCAGGATAATTTCTAAACGTTTATAGATAGAAAGCAATGGCAATAACTGAATAGGCGATACACTCCAAGTTAATAGCTAATACATTATAGTATTAAGTGAACTAATACAGGTATATAATAGATGATAATCTCCAAGTTGATGGCTTATTAATTCATTATAGTATATCCTTTAACAAAGTGAACTAATATAGGTATATAATAGACGATAAACTCCAAGTTGATAGCTAATTCATTATAGTATATCCTTTAACAAAGTGAAATAGTGCTGTAAATATAATATGCAGAAGGTTTTCATCAGTAGTCAGTAAAACGGTTCTATAGAAAGTATTTCTCCTAGGAAATCTTAAGGCATATAAATATTGCCACAAAATATGACTGTTTAAGTTATCATGGTAACATGTCATTTTCTCTGGTACATCAGACCAGAATTTGTTTAAATCATAATTGAGACTACATTCATCAATCCAAGCAAGAGTGCAAAGTTTGTATCAATTAGTTCAAAGCATACTTAAATCTAGTGCCTGATATGTGAACCATTAACTTGTATGACAACGTAAAGTTTTCAGTAAATCTATTTATTAAAATCGAGAATGGAAACGGGAAATATGTCAAAGAGAAAACAACCCAACCAAAGAGCAGAAGACAGCCGAAGGCCACCAATGGCTCTTCAACACAACGAAAAAAATCCCCAATCCAGAGACAGGCTTCAGCTGACCCCTAAAAAACTTTATACCAGTTCAGCGATAATGGATGTCAGACTAAACTCCTGAACATATATAAACATGATAAATGAACCAAATTTAAAAAAAAAACATACTATTTAAGCATACCCTAGAAGGTGTGCCATTTTTTTGAAAAAGTGCCTTTTAATCTGAGAGTTAATGTCCCATAACTCTAGAAAGATAAATCAATACAATTTTATTATTGAAAGAGAGCTTTTATTTATCAATCTGAACAACAAAATAAAGTTTTAATCAATTGATCATGTTGATCAAATTCATATTTCAATGAATAAAACAACATTTAGAATTGTAAACTCAATATATTGTTTTTCATTATATCCCCTTGTGTCAGCTATACATGTGACATATTTGTTGTACAAAGTCTGTGATAGTCTCATTTGTGGATGTAACATTAATGAACAAATAAAGGGATATGATTGTACATACTGTATACTCTATACATCTATGGTCTCCCCGTACAATAACCTGGATGAACTGGGAGATACATACTGCATACTCTAAACATCTATGGCCTCCCCGTACAATAACCTGGATGTACTGGGAGATACTTACTGTATACTCTATACATCTATAGTCTCCCTGTACAATAACCTGGATGTACTGGGAGATACATACTGTATACTCTATACATCTATGGTATCCCCGTACAATAACCTGGATGTACTGGGAGATACATGTGGTATACTCTATACATCTATGGCCTCCCCGTACAATAACCTAGATGAACTGGGAGATACATACTGTATACTCTATACATCTATGGCCTCCCCGTACAATAACCTGGATGTACTGGGAGATACATGTGGTATACTCTATACATCTATGGCCTCCCCGTACAATAACCTAGATGAACTGGAAGATACATACTGTATACTATATACATCTATGGTATCCCCGTACAATAACCTGGATGTACTGGGAGATACATGTGGTATACTCTATACATCTATGGCCTCCCCGTACAATAACCTGGATGAACTGGGAGATACATACTGTATACTCTATACATCTATGGTATCCCCGTACAATAACCTGGATGTACTGGGAGATAGATGTGGTATACTCTATACATCTATGGCCTCCCCGTACAATAACCTGGATGTACTGGGAGATACATGTGGTATACTCTATACATCTATGGCCTCCCCGTACAATAACCTGGATGTACTGGGAGATACATGTGGTATACTCTATACATCTATGGCCTCCCCGTACAATAACCTAGATGAACTGGGAGATACATACTGTATACTCTATACATCTATGGCCTCCCCGTACAATAACCTGGATGAACTGGGAGATACATACTGTATACTCTATACATCTATGGTATCCCCGTACAATAACCTGGATGTACTGGGAGATACTTACTGTATACTCTATACATCTATAGTCTCCCTGTACAATAACCTGGATGTACTGGGAGATACATACTGTATACTCTATACATCTATGGTATCCCCGTACAATAACCTGGATGTACTGGGAGATACATGTGGTATACTCTATACATCTATGGCCTCCCCGTACAATAACCTAGATGAACTGGGAGATACATACTGTATACTCTATACATCTATGGTATCCCCGTACAATAACCTGGATGTACTGGGAGATACATGTGGTATACTCTATACATCTATGGCCTCCCCGTACAATAACCTGGATGAACTGGGAGATACATACTGTATACTCTATACATCTATGGTATCCCCGTACAATAACCTGGATGTACTGGGAGATAGATGTGGTATACTCTATACATCTATGGCCTCCCCGTACAATAACCTGGATGTACTGGGAGATACATGTGGTATACTCTATACATCTATGGCCTCCCCGTACAATAACCTGGATGTACTGGGAGATACATGTGGTATACTCTATACATCTATGGCCTCCCCGTACAATAACCTAGATGAACTGGGAGATACATACTGTATACTCTATACATCTATGGCCTCCCCGTACAATAACCTGGATGAACTGGGAGATACATACTGTATACTCTATACATCTATGGTATCCCCGTACAATAACCTGGATGTACTGGGAGATAGATGTGGTATACTCTATACATCTATGGCCTCCCCGTACAATAACCTGGATGTACTGGGAGATACATGTGGTATACTCTATACATCTATGGCCTCCCCGTACAATAACCTGGATGTACTGGGAGATACATGTGGTATACTCTATACATCTATGGCCTCCCCGTACAATAACCTTGATGTACTGGGAGATACTTACTGTATACTCTATACATCTATGGTCTCCCCGTACAATAACCTTGATGTACTGGGAGATACAAACTGTATACTCTAAACATCTATGGCCTCCCCGTACAATAACCTGGATGACTGTGAGATACATGTTGTATACTCTATACATCTATGGTTTCCCCGTACAATAACCTGGATGTACTGGGAGATACATGTGATATACTCTATACGTCTATGGCCTCCCTGTACAATAACCTGGATGACTGTGAGATACATGTTGTATACTCTATACATCTATGGTCTCCCCGTACAATAACCTTGATGTACTGGGAGATACAAACTGTATACTCTAAACATCTATGGCCTCCCCGTACAATAACCTGGATGACTGTGAGATACATGTTGTATACTCTATACATCTATGGTTTCCCCGTACAATAACCTGGATGTACTAGGAGATACTTACTGTATACTCTAAACATCTATGGTCTCCCCGTACAATAACCTGGATGACTGTGAGATACATGTTGTATACTCTATACATCTATGGTTTCCCCGTACAATAACCTGGATGTACTGGGAGATACTTACTGTATACTCTAAACATCTATTGCCTCCCCGTACAATAATCTGGATGTACTAGGAGATACTTACTGTATACTCTAAACATCTATGGTCTACCCGTACAATAACCTGGATGTACTGGGAGATACTTACTGTATACTCTAAACATCTATGGTCTACCCGTACAATAACCTGGATGTACTGGGAGATACTTACTGTATACTCTAAACATCTGTGGTCTCCCTGTACTATAACCTGGATGTACTGGGAGATACATACTGTATACTCTATACATCTATGGTCTCCCCGTACAATAACCTGGATGACTGTGAGATACATGTTGTATACTCTATACATCTATGGTTTCCCCGTACAATAACCTGGATGTACTGGGAGATACTTACTGTATACTCTATACATCTATGTTCTCCCCGTACAATAACCTGGATGTACTGGGAGATACTTACTGTATACTCTAAACATCTATGGCCTCCCCGTACAATAACCTGGATGACTGTGAGATACATGTTGTATACTCTATACATCTATGGTTTCCCCGTACAATAACCTTGATGTACTGGGAGATACATACTGTATACTCTATACATCTATGGTCTCCCCGTACAATAACCTGGATGACTGTGAGATACATGTTGTATACTCTATACATCTATGGTTTCCCCGTACAATAACCTGGATGCAGAGATGCAACTAATCGTCGGACCCGTCGGACCTAAGGGGCAGAATTTATGCAGGTCCGGCAAAACTTGTAGCTGTGCAGGACCTGATGGCCGGCAATATTTAAGTCCGCTAAGTGGGTCCGCCAAAACTGAAATCCCCGTCGGCCCCGGCAGAGTATTTTGTTTATAAAATTGCGATCATCTTTAATAAAAGTAAATGTCCTGTTCCCCCGCATTTTCTAACACCGGGAACCAGTATTTCCGCTCAGTAATAGTCTTTCGTACCTTGTCCATCTCGCCCCGAACAATTCTCCGTATTTCCGTCATGTTTTTTGTTTTAGAAATTCGCTCTCTAGGAAGGAGGTCTATTAAGCATAGTTGATAAGTTCAGGAAATATGTCATGGCCGATAAAATTTGTAAGTGGGTCGAAACCAGGTAAAAGACCAAACCAGTCACCTATTCAAGTTGATAAAGCTGTAAAGACGAATGAATCTGGGAGTGATAATGATTCTGACTATGAGTCAGATTTTGAATTTGAACAGAATGAAACTACCAATGACTATCTTGTTTCCAAGTACTCTTGTGAAGAATAACTTTTAATCAGATCAATATTATGTAATGTATTATTCAATAAACTACAATTGTTATGAATCACAGGTTATTTTAAAATAATAATAATATCAACAAAATCAAAATTAACGTTTGTTCAATAGCATAATTTCATTTGATTTTTGAGTGAAAATATGGGTCTGGCAAAACTTGGTACCCTGTAGGCCCCATTGTCTGACAGGAAAAAAAAACTGTTTGCATCTCTGTGGATGTACTGGGAGATACTTACTGTATACTCTAAACATCTATGGCCTCCCCGTACAATAACCTGGATGTACTTGGAGATACATACTGTATACTCTATACATCTATGGTCTCCCCGTACAAAAACCTGGATGTACTGGGAGATACTTACTGTATACTCTAAACATCTATGGCCTCCCTGTACAATAACCTGGATGTACTGGGAGATACATACTGTATACTCTATACATCTATGGTCTCCCCGTACAATAACCTGGATGACTGTGAGATACATGTTGTATACTCTATACATCTATGGTCTCCCCGTACAATAATCTGGATATACTGGGAGATACTTACTGTATACTCTAAACATCTATGGCCTCCCGGTACAATAAGCTGGATGTACTGGGAGATACTTACTGTATACTCTATAGACATAATTTAGTACAGTATTTTATACTCTTTACTTTTCAAGTTATAAAGATGACCTGATTCTGAAGCTAATAGAGCATGTAGAGAGGTGGAAGATACCAAAGAAGTATTCAAATTTAATAGAAAAGTTTTAATGTTGTAGATATCCCTACCTGGATCAATATAAATCCAGCTTCTAGTCTCAACATCGAGGCCACAGCGACCTTCTATAAGGGAAATCCCATCGGTGGGATATCTTCCTTCTGGGATGATATCACCAGCTAAGAGCTTGACAAGACTTGATTTTCCGACCCCGAACTGGCCTGTTACCATACAGCGCATGTCAAAGGAAGCATACGTTCCACTGCCAAGTAACCTGTTTAACATAGCAGACTTTGTCTGTGTGTGGATTGGATCTGTAATTATAACAGTTTCTATAAAAAGGTCATTTAGTCCAAGTTCAATAAAGATTTGTTCACTGATTTAAGTTTGTTATTAATATTTTTCATTAACAAATCATTAAAATTCTATGTCAAACATGGATTGATTGATTGTTGCTTGTGTAACGTCCAGTTATCTAAAAGAAATCTATGAAAGTCATATTGAAGATCAGATGAAATCATGAACAGGAAACTTTTTTATACTTCTCTAGCTATAACTAGAGGCTCTCAAGAGCCTGTATCGCTCACCTGATTCTACCTGGGTTTTTGAAATCATATAAAACTAGAGGCTCTCAAGAGCCTGTGTCGCTCACTTTGGTCTTTGTGCATATTAAACAATGGACACAGATAAATTCACAACAAAATTGTGTTTTGGTGATGGTGACGTGTATGTATATCTTACTGTACTGAACATTCTTGTTGCTACAATTATCAATATTTATAATGATCTTGGCCCAGTAATTACAGTGGAAAATATTTTTTTTAAATTTACCAAAATTTATGAAAAATGTTAAAAATTGACTATAAAGGGCAATAACTCCTTAAGGGGTCAATTGACAATTTTGGTCGTGTTGCCGTATTTGTAGATCTTATTTTGCTGAACATTATTGCTGTTTACAGTTTATCTCTATCTATATAAATATTCAAGATAATAACCAAAAACGGCAAAATTTCCTTAAAATTACCAATTAAGGGGCAGCAACCCAACAACGGGTTGTCCGATTCATCTGAAAATATCATGGCAGATAGATCTTTACCTGATAAACAATTTTAATTATTGTCAGATTTGCTCTTAATGCTTTGGTTTTTGAGTTTTAAGCCAAAAACTGCATTTTACACCTATGTTCTATTTTTAGCCATGGCGGCCATCTTGGTTAATTGGCCGGGTCACCGGAAACATTTTTTAAACTAAATACCCTAATGATGATTGTGGCCAAGTTCGGAATAATTTGGCCCAGTAGTTTCAGAGGAGAAGATTTTTGTAAAAGATAACTAAGATTTTTGAAAAATGGTTAAAAATTGACTATAAAGGGCAATAACTTCTAAAGGGGTCAACTGACCATTTCAGTCATGTTGACTTACTTGTAAATCTTACTTTGCTGAACATTATTGCTTTTTACAGTTTATCTTTATCTATAATAA
This sequence comes from Mytilus edulis, assembly GCF_963676685.1. Lineage (NCBI taxonomy): Eukaryota > Metazoa > Mollusca > Bivalvia > Mytilida > Mytilidae > Mytilus > Mytilus edulis. Next base: position 57,567,853 of record NC_092355.1, on the reverse strand, counting down.
TATTCCAGATAATAACCAAAAACAGCAAAATTTCTTAAAATTACCAATTCAGGGGCAGCAACCTAACAACAGGTTGTACGATTCATTTGAAAATTTCAGGACAGATAGATCTTGACCTACTACAAAATTTTACCCCTGTCAGATTTGCTCTAAATGCTTTGGTTTTTGAGTTATAAGCCAAAAACTGCATTTTACCCAAATGTTCTAGTTTTAGCCATGGTGGCCATCTTGGTTGAATGGCCAGGTCACCGGATACATTTTTTAAACTAGATACCCCAAAGATGATTTTGGCCAAGTTTGGATTAATTTGGCACAGTAGTTTCAGAGAAGAAGATTTTTGTAAAAGATAACTAAGATTTACGAAAAATGGTTAAAAATTGACTATAAAGGACAATAACTCCTAAAGGGGTCATCTGACCATTTCGGTCATGTTGACTTACTTGTAAATCTTACTTTGCTGAACATTTTTGCTTTTTACAGTTTATCTCTATCTATAATAATATTCAAGATAATAACCAAAAACAGCAAAATTTCATTAAAATTACCAATTCAGGGGCAGCAACCTAACAACAGGTTGTACGATTCATCTGAAAATTTCAGGACAGATAGATCTTGACCTACTACACAATTTTACCCTCTGTCAGATTTGCTCTAAATGCTTTGGTTTTTGAGTTATAAGCCAAAAACTGCATTTTACCCCTATGTTCTATTTTTTAGCCATGGCGGCCATCTTGGTTGGATGGCCAGGTCACCGGACACATTTTTCAAACTAGATACCCCAAAGATGATTTTGGCCAAGTTTGGATTAATTTGGCCCAGTAGTTTCAGAGGAGAAGATTTTTGTAAAAGATAACTAAGTTTTACGAAAAATGGTTAAAAATTGACTACAAAGGGCAATAACTCCTAAAAGGGTCAACTGACCATGTTGATCATGTTGACTTACTTGTAGATCTTACTTTGCTGAACATTATTGCTTTTTACAGTTTATCTCTATCTATAATAGTATTCAAGATAATAACCAAAAACAGCAAAATTTCCTTAAAATTACAAATTCAGGGCAGCAACCCAACAACAGTTTGTCCGATTCATCAGAAAATTTCAGGACAAATAGATCTAGACCTACTACACAATTTTACCCCCTGTCAGATTTGCTCTAAATGCTTTGGATTTTGAGTTATAAGCCAAAAACTGCATTTTACCCCTGTGTTCTATTTTTAGCCATGACGGCCATCTTGGTTGGTTGGCCGGGTCACCAGACACATTTTTTAAACTAGATATCCCAATGATGATTGTGGCCAAGTTTGGTTAAATTTGGCCCAGTAGTTTCTGAGGAGAAGATTTTTGTGAAAGTTAACGCAGGACGACGACGGATGCCAAGTGATGAGAAAAGCTCACTTGGCCTTTCGGCCAGGTGAGCTAAAAATAGAGTGGACGTGGGTGGGTACTTGTATTTCCGAACAACAAAAAGACACTATAAGTACTGATCTGAGAGTACTCGCAGTTACTGACAGCTAGTTCAAAGCCACTAACAACTAAGAAAAAAAACATGCATCTAAGTTTTGCATTTAGGTAAAGATTGAAACAAACTGTGTGTAAAAAAGAAGGATTTACTATTATTGGATAGTAATGATTGTCCATGAAAAAAGAGTCATCTTGACCTAAATTAATTCTGGTTAAGGTACATTAAGATACAAAATCTAATCAACTACAAGTCATAGAAGAATAATATCTTTTAGATCGCACTTCTTTGATAACAATGGACCTTGAAAAAAATTCAAATTTGTGTTTAGGTCCAGATGATAGCAACAACACATAAAAGAGGAATGCTATATGTTACTGAGCACTACTTTGATTTTATTTAAAGTCCACACAATTTATTATTTTTGTAACAGAAGCACAAAAAAAAAACAATACTCGTTATTATGTCAATATATAATTGTAATATGATGATTATATTAATGGAGAACTACTAGTATTGTATTACTGTGAATTCTTCTCGTTGTTGTTATTGGCGTTCTAATTCTTCTCACATACAAGCTTGTCTGGGTATTTCTGTTAATTTTGCTACCAATTTTTTTTCCATATCCCATGCTAGGATCAATGTTACTGAGGTTGAAAATTTCATATCTAAATATTTTTTTCGTTATCTGGAAAGTTACTTTTGACGACGGATCTTGATTGTTTCTTAGGGGCTTCTTTCTCATGGATCTGGATCACTCTCGTGAAAAAAATTGGAAAATTGTCGAAACTAATTTGACTTTTATGCATTGACCTACAGTACTCCGCCATAAGTATTCGTAAAACAACAATGGCGGTCACGTCATGGAAGGGTAAACAAGATTTGACCGTCGTCTCCATGTCACAATCGGGATGGCAATGAATCTATATATATAGATGATCATGTGGAAAAACAAGTGGTTGTCATGTGACACGTGCGTAATGACGTCAGAGGCGTCTGCACTTACGTTGTATCTAATGTAAACAAAATGGGTCGCAAGGGAAAAGAACTGACATCTGATCAGAAAAGTCGTCTCGCTGCATTAAATGATGCAGGTTACAGAAAAAGTGAAATCGTCAAATTGACAGGCATTAAACAGAGTACTGTTTACTGTTTTTTGAAGAGGTATGAGCACCGGGGTGATATAGAAAACATTCGGAGAACAGGCAGACCAAAATCCTTTCATGACCGGGACATGAGAAAACTTTCCCGTTGTGTAAAAAAACATCGCCGTAAATCTTTATCTGAAATTACTAATATTTTTAATGAGAGCATTGATCGACCTTTCTCTAAACGAACTGTTGAACGCAAATTACATGCTGATGGGTTTCACAAGCGGTCAGTAAAGAAAAAAATTTGTATCCGTGAGGTCAACAAGAAGAAACGAGTGGCATATTGCAGGGGGAATTTACATAAAACTGTTAATGCACACTGGAGTAAAGTAATCTTCAGTGATGAGTGCAAGTTAATCATTGGGCAGGATTCTCGTGTCAGTGTCTGGAGAAAGGTCGGAGAAGAGTGGCTGACAGATTGTATTTGCCCTCCATCTCAGCGCAAGTATAGTTTAATGATCTGGGGATGCATCACTTACCATGGTGTCGGAACTATTACTGTTGTTGAAGGTAACATAAATGCCTTAAAATACATTGAAATTATTGACAATAACTTGTGGCCAGTGGTTGTTCGTCATTTTCCAGATGATAACTACGTTTTTCAAGATGATAATGCCCCCCTCCATCGAGCCCGATCTGTTCAAGATTTTCGTAGGGAAACGGGTCTAAAAAGCATGAACTGGCCAGCTCAGAGTCCCGACCTCAATATTATAGAGAATTGTTGGTGGGTATTAAAAAGAACTCAGAACATAAATAATACCAAAGACCTGGAACGTGAAATTCGTGACATATGGGACAAATTAACTGTTACTTACCTGAAATCGTTGTATAACAGCATTCCAAGGAGGATTTTACGAGTAATGAGGAACAAAGGAAACTTAACAAAGTATTGAGGTAGGATTTTTTTATTTTGTTACTTGTTAAATAGTTCAAAGTTTTTTCAGGTGCAGATTTACATTGACTGGCGGCCATTTTGTTTTTACAAATACTTATGGCGGACGACTGTATAATGGTTTACTTTTACAAATAGTGACTTGGATGGAGAGTTGTCTCATTGGCACTCATACCACATCTTCTTATATCTAAACACAAAAACTCAACATTGACTAATTCACCATAAAAATCAGGTCAAAATCAGGTGAAAACTGCCAAACAGACATGTTCACTTTACAAAAAATATATAAATCGGATATAGTTTATAAATGATCTACTGTTTATAGCAGCTGAGATACTGACTAGACAACGGAAAATGTACCTTGATCAGTGATCCATGACATGATCATGAATGGATTGTCATCCCTACGTCTCACATTATTGGACTTTTGTCACAGGTGAGAAAAAAATATAAATGGATTCTAACATTATATTATGTCAGACTGTAGTCTATAATGGCTTCCCCTTTTCTTGGAGAAATAATTCTAGCAAGGTAGAATATTGCCTGCAAGTACTGATAAACATGTACTATAACTTCCTATAGAAGACCATATATGTGATGGTACTAACTATGTGGTGTATTTCATATATTGGAAAGCTGCTAACACTATATAGCTCCATAGTTTGTTATTATCTATTTTATAGTATAAATCTCATCAATACATTGCAGTTAATTGCATGACGTCGTACAAAAAAAAAATGTTGTTATTCTGCAATTCCTAGAGTAATAATAAACTAATAATGAAATAAAGTTAAAGAAAATTACCTTCTATTCCTAGCCCAGCAGTCACGCCTGAAGATTTCTCTGACATGACAGTCTGAAAAATTAGGAATATGCACTGTGAATATATCTTTACTCATGTCACTTGTTGCAATATAAAATTTTTTAAATATCAACCCCCCAAAACATACTTTATAAAACAAATGTTTCACATTATATAATATTTATATCGAACAAATTTTCATATTTTTCAGGAAAAAAGGTAGGCCAGAGACATTAATAGAGATATATAGTTTAAAGTGTAAAGGTGGTTTTTGAATTTGGAACATCCCCTTGTAGACATAAACTTGCTTCATGTTGATTTGCAAATGCATTTTGAATGCACCTTTAAATTGATAATTGTTCCAACTGTAGAATTTTCCAATATTCCGCAGTGATCTCACACTTATCATTTGTCTTGATACAATGTATCTGTCCACTTTTGGAAAACCTCCGTTTTAAGCATATGTAAAATCGAGTAAATCAAGTACCTATGTTCCATCATATAAAAAAAATTGTCCTTTAACGTAGTATTTAGGGTATAAACCAGCTAGAGGCTCAAAGGTGTCTGGATATCGCTCATCTGTCATGTTTGACCCCAAAAACTATACAATACAATTAGGCATTTTGCCAAAACAGAATAGGATTGATTGATTGTTGGTGTTTAACATCTAAATCCCAGCATGCACTTTGATATATGGAAGCTAATGGTACAATTTAAGAGAGATCCATACACTTACACAGAAGATATTGTCCGAAAACTACAAAAATGCTTGTTTTTGGCCCCTATTTGGCCCCTTATTCCTAAACTGTCGGTAATATAACCCCAAAATCAATCCCAACCTTCCTATTGTGGTATTGAACCTTCTGGAAAAATTCAAATAGATCCAATCTCTTAAACTAAAGTTATCAGTGGTGGATCCAGATATTTTCATAAGTGGGGTCCCACTGACTGCCTAAGAGGGGTCCCGATCCGGTCATGCTTCAGTGATTCCCTATATAATCAACCAAAATCTTCCCAGAAAAGGGGGGAGCCCATCCCCCTGGCCCCAGGGATGGGGTTGATTACTTTAAAATGTAATCGATTAAATTACAATTACTTTGCCAATAAAATGTAATCAATTACATTACAATTACACCCTATTTCATATGTAATCAATTACATTAGATTACTTTTCTTTAAAGTAATCATGATTACTTTAGATTACTTATGATTACATTGTTTATTGCAATATCAAAGTTTTTTTATAACTTTTTGTCCTCACAAAAAAGCTTAAGTTGGTGATTTCTTTTAAAGCCTTAATTTATTGATCTTATTTAAAAGAATTTTATAGACAAGTGCAGTATAACATTCGTAATTTGATAAAAAAAAAAAAAAGAAGCTATAGACTAGTGTCCATTCTCTATGTAAAAGATATAACTTTATTGTTTTCTACAAATTTTAACCGACTGCCTAATTAACAAAAAACCTGAACAAATAAGGAAAAATTAATTAAGTATAGTTTTATTGTCTGTTGGGGCATAATTCACACATCCATTAATGTTTTTACAGGTGTTAATCACTACTTCCACTTTTTTAACAAACAAAAGGTGAGCTTGGGTATTAAAATGTTATTGTCTTAATAACAATATCAATAAAGTTAAAAGTGGTTGATTGTCATTATTTGTTTGAAAAATTTTAATTCTTGATCTAATTAATAATCAATAGAATTATTGTCAGGTGAAAACACAAAACAGTTTTGTAACTTAGGAAAGTATATACATTTCTCTTTAAATTAAGAAACAGTTTATGTAATAAAAGATATTTTGTAATGCTGAAACTTTTGACGTCACCAATTGTTTACTATATATGCATATTGTTTGTAATATTATGCCATATGTGTACACTGTACATGTTTATACTGATGTCGACCATCAAAGTCAAATTGGAACTAAATGTTTTCTGCATTTGAATTTCAATGTTTGATATTTTACACCCTTCCCAGTCTGGTTTTAGACCTAACCATTTGTGTCAAACTGCCCTCATTAATATTATTGATAAATGGCTACACGAAATGAATAATGGAAATGTCAATTTGGCAGTCCTCTTGGATTTTAAGAAAGCTTTTGATGTTGTTGATCATGAAATTCTATGTAAAAAACTTCAAATTTATGGCTTCCATGAAGATACTTTTAAATTTTTTAAATCATATTTGATTGAAAGAACACAGCAAGTCCATATAAATAATCAGTTTTCTGATAAAATGTTTATAAATTTTGGTGTTCCACAGGGCTGAATACTTGGTCCCATTTTGTTTGTTTTGTTCATAAATGACCTTCCATTACACATCAAAAACTGCCATACAGACTTGTATGCTGATGACACAACTATGCATACATCAGGAAAGACTATTGCTGATATGCAATTAAAAGTACAAGATGATCTCCAATGTGTTGAAAAATGGTGTCATGAAAATAACATGTTCATAAATTCAGATAAGACCAAATGCATGGTTATAGGTACAAGACAAAGGCTGCGTTTAAATCAAGCAGACCCAGTTCTGACTATTGAGAATAATATTCTTCAAAAATCATCAATTGCAAAACTTTTAGGTGTAAGAATTGACTCTAATCTGTCCTGGACAGGCCATATCAATTATTTATGTTCATCTATATCATCTAGACTTTATTTACTCTCTAAAATCAAGAAATTTCTAAATATTGATCTAAGAAAATTATTTTATAATGGTTATATTCTCCCACTGATAGATTATTGTTGTATTATTTGGAGTGGTTGTGCTAAAAATGAGCTAGTCAGAATAATAAAATTGCAGAAAAGGGCTGCAAGACTTATTTTAGATGCTGATCCACTTTCATCATCAGCTCCACTGTTTAAACAGCTTGCATGGATGACAGTAGAGAACAGAATCTCATACCACAAATCTGTGTTGATGCAGAAATGCCTTAAGAATGAAGCCCCTGTATATCTCACTAAAAAATTTAAAGATATGCCAGAAATAAACCAATATTGTTTGAGAAATGCCTCTTGCAAAAATTTACAAGTTCCAAAAGCCAAAACAGAGCTGTATAAGAAATCTTTTATATATTCAGGATCTATTTTATGGAACAACTTACCAATATCCCTGAAAAAATCAACCTCAAGTACAAGCTCATTCAAAAAAGATTTAAAAAATTACTTGTTGGAACATTAAGAAGCTGTGCGATTTTATATGCATAATAATTTTCTCACACTTACTCAAACTTATGATATTGTTGATGGCAATACTATATATACGTCATATATGAATTTGTAACTTTTACCTGTTTTGAAAATTGTATATTTCATAACAATTTTTTATTGCATTATTCATGTATGTGTGTTTGTTTGATATTTTGTAATTGTTTGTTATATGTCATTGTATTTCATGAGGGCCTCAGGGAAGATTAGCTTTATAGCTAACTTTAAATAAAAACCCTCTTTAAATAAAGAATTATTATTATTATTATTATTATTATTATTAATGTAGTTATGTAAACATATTGGGTAAACTTATATATAAATATGAAATTGAAGTTAATATCAGAAGTTTCCAATCAAGGAAGAAAAAAATGCTTTCAAGGCATATTCTTGTATCATAAGAGTTCAATCTCACAGCGAAATATGGAGGGGCAATTTCATTTAGTAAACTGTTTTAAACAAAATAAAACACTGGGTTATACAAATTTATATAGATGATACAATTTATCACATTAAACAAGGTCCCATCATTGTGAATACTAGTTTCATAATTTTTTATTCAAGCTTTACATTTTCTTATTTCCATCTTGTTTATCAAAGATTATTTTCATATATATACAAGATTTGTAATCAGCATGTAATCATAGGAATGTAATCTTAAAGTAATCTCAAAGTACCTGTTTTTGCAATGTAATCGATTACATTACGATTACTTGTAATCAGAAATGGCATGATTACTGATTTCACAGGATTACACTGCAAAATGTAATCGATTACAGCTGATTACGATTACTGATTACAATTACCCCAAGACTGCCTGGCCCCCTCTAAAATCCGCCTCTGGCTATTGTCCTGAAACCAAATGTGTCTTTGGATGACGACCACGACATGATAGTATTATACGATCCCATTTTATGCAGTCGTATAAAAACCTGTACCATAAAGTGAGCTATAAACATGATAAAAGGCCATGACATGAAAAATATGAAATATTCAATTGAGATAACTAACAGCCAAACTAAAATAAATATGAGAGACATTCATTTCAGAGGAGATGATCTTTGAAAAATTGTAAGATGGACAAAGAAAATAGGTCAAAAAATATTGTTTAAGGCTATTACTGCTTAAGGAGTTATCCAATTGTTTTGTTAGTATTGACATTTTTGTTGATCTTACATGCCTGATTTTTTTTTCAAATAACATTTTCTATCTATCTAAAATAGTTTTCAAAATAATAGACAACAAGAATGTGTCCATAGTACACAGATGACCAACTCGCACTATCATTTTCTATGTCAAAACTCTTATTTGGTATTAAAATTAGAAAGATCATATCATAGGGAACGTGTACTAAGTATCAAGTTGATTGGATTTCAACTTCATCAAAAACTACCTTGACCAAAAATTTTAACCTGAAGTAGGAAACAAATGGACAAACAGACGGACGTATATACAGACGGACAAGGCTAAAACTTAATGCCCCCTCTGCTACACAGGGGCATAACAAGGGCCAAATAATGTACAAAGTTGAAAAGTATATGGAGGACCCATAACTCCGAGAGTTTTTGGCAAATACAGCTAAAAATATATTTCTGTGGTAGAAAATTCTTATTATTCCTAAAAACTGAAAGTTTTGTAAACAGTTAATTTGTAATTATGACCATAATCATTAGATCAATAATAATTCATGTCAACAAAAAGTGCTTATTAATCACTTGGCTTCCGTCGTGATAAACTAATATCAGCTGTACATTATCTACAAAAATGTAACAAATATGACAATATGACAAAAAGCAATAAACGACAGGAGTTATTGACCTTTAAAACTGACAAATTTTGACTTATAATAGTGTTTATCTGTCTGTGTGTCGGTTGGTCCATTTGTCCGTCCGTTTGTCGGTCCGTGCATCAACCCGTACATCCCAAATTTGGTTTCCACCCTCAACCAAATGTTATAAAACTTACACACAATGCTTATTACCACAATATATATACAGATAAAGTTTGAATTTTGTCGGCGTCACATTAAGAGTTATACCTCTTTACAAATGGAAAAATTGCTGAATTTTTTGTTTCTGTTCTGTAACTTTAGTTTCCCTCAACCAAATGTTATGAAATTTATGCAGAATGCTTATATTACCACAAAATACAGATCAAGTTTGAATGTTAGTCACTATTCTAGATCTAGAGTTACATGTATGGCCCTTTGCAAATGGTAAAAATTGATGATTTTTTTTCGTTTCTGCTATGTAACTTAAGTTAGCCTGAACCAAATGTTATGACACTTATACACAATGCTCAGTACCACAAAATAAAGAGCAAATTTGAATTGTTTTGGTATTACTTTTACTGTTCTAGAGTTATGCTCCTTTACAAATGGAAAAATTGTTGATTTTTTCGTTTTTCGTTCGCTAACTACACTTTGCCTCAACCAAGTGATAAGAAATTTATACACAATATTTATTGCAACAAAACTCAGATCAAGTATAAATGTGGGTAGCTAGCGTCACGTTCACCGTTCTTCAGTTATGTCCCTTTATAACTTTATATGTTATGCAAGAGGGGGCATCATCTGTGTCCAATGAACAAATTGCCCATCTATTTTTTTTAAATTTTTTTTTAATTCAAGCATCACTGATCATGCTGATGAGTCTTTTGTAGACGAAAAAAGCCACTGCCGTAGAAAATTGTAATCCTCGTATCTATGATGATTATAACTAGAGGCTCTCAAGAGCCTGTGTCGCTCACCTGTCACTGTATTTACTGATGTCGGCCATCTTGGTTGGTGGGCAGGGTCATTAGGCACTTTTTTAAAATAGATACCCTAGTAATGATTGTGGCCAAGTTTGGTTAAATTTGGCCCATAGTTTTAGAAAAGAAGATTTTTGTACAAGTTACAAAAATGGCGAAAAGTTGTTCAATATTGACTATAAAGGACAATAACTCCTTAAGGAGTTCTCTGACAATTTTGGTCATGTTGACTTATTTGTAGATCTTACTTTGCTGAACATTATTGCTCTTTACAGTTTATCTCTATCTATAATAGTATTCAAGATAATAACCAAAAACTGCAAAATTTCCTTAAAATTACCAATTCAGGGGCAGCAACACAGCAATCAGCTGTTCGATCCATCTGACAATTTCAGGGCAGATAGATTTTGACTTGATAAACAATTTAATCTCGTCAGATTTGCTTTAAATGCTTTGGTTTTTGAGTTATAAGCCAAAAACTGCATTTTACCCCTATGTTCTATTTTTAGCCATGGCAGTCATCTTAGTTGGATAGCCGGGTCACCGGACACATTTTTTAAACTAGATACCCCAAAGATAATTGTGGCCAAGTTTGGTTAAATTTGGTCCAGTAGTTTCAGAGGAGAATATTTTTGTAAAAGATTACTAAGATTTACGAAAAATGGTTAATAATTGACTATAAAGGGCAATAACTCCTTAAGGGGTCAACTGACCATTTCAGTTATGTTGACTTATTTGTAAATCTTACTTTGCTAAATAATTTCTGTTTACAGTTTATCTCTATCTATAATAATATTCAAGATAATAACCAAAAACAGCAGAATTTCCTTAAAATTAGCTGTTCGATCCATCTGACAATTTCAGGGCAGATAGATTTTGACCTGATAAACAATTTAATCTCGTCAGATTTGCTTTAAATGCTTTGGTTTTTGAGTTATAGCCAACAAGAATGTGTCCACAGTACACGGATGCCCCACTCGCACTGTCATTTTCTATGTTTAGTGGACCGTGAAATTGGAATAAATTCTCTAATTTGGCATTAAAATTAGAATGATCTTATCAAAGGAAACATGTATACTAAGTTTAAAGTTGATTGGACTTCTACTTTATCAAAAACTACCTTGACCAAAAACTTTAACCTGAAATTTGCACTATCATTTTCTATGTTCAGTGAACCGTAAAATTGGGGTCAAAACTATAATTTGGCATTTAAATTAGAAAGATCATATCATAGGGCACATGTATACTAAGTTTCAAGTTGATTGGACTTCAAAAACTACCCTGACCAAAAACTTTAACCTGAAGCGGGACAGATGGACGAACGAACGGACGAACGAACAGACGGACGGACAGAACAGAAAACTTAATGCCCCTCTACTATTGTAGGTGGGGCATAAAAACTGCATTTTACCCCTGTGTACTATTTTTAGCCATGGTGGCCATCTTAGTTTGATGGCAAGGTCATCGGACACATTTTTTAAACTAAATACCCCAAGGATGATTGTGGCCAAGTTTGGTTAAATTTGGTCAAGTAGTTTCAGAGGAGAAGATTTTTGTAAAAGATGACTAAGATTTACAAAAAATGGTTAAAAATTGACCATAAAGGGCAATAACTCCTAAAGGGGTCAACAGGCCATTTAAATCATGTTGACTTATTTGTAGATCTTACTTTGCTGAACATTTTTGCTTTTTACAGTTTATCTTGATCTATGATAATATTCAAGATAATAACCAAAAACAGCAAAATTTCCTTAAAATGACCAATTCAGGGGCGACAACCTATCAACGGGTTGTCCGATTCATCTGAAAATTTAAGGGCAGATAGATCTTGACCTGATTAACAATTTTTCAAATTTGCTCTAAATGCTTTGGTTTTTGAGTTATAAGCCAAAAACTGCATTTTACCCCTATGTTCTATTTTTAGCCATGGTGGCCATCTTGGTTGGTTGGCCGGGTCACCGGACACAATTTTTAACTAAATACCCTAATAATGATTTTGGCCATGTTTGGTTAAATTTGGCCCAGCAGTTTCAGAGGAGAAGAGTTTTGTAAAAGTTAACGACGACGGACGCCGGACGCCAGACGCCAAGTTATGAGAAAAGCTCACTTGGCCCTTCTGGCCAGGTGAGCTAAAAAGGACTCAACATAATTTAATTTATTTAAAATTTTTTGTAGATCTTCAATTTCCTCATCAATTAAAGACCAAACAGCCTATTCATTTCTATCTGACTTTTCCTTAAAATTTTGTGTGAATTTGTTACATGATTTGAGGAACAAAATATGATGAAAAAAATTTCGGGTCACCAACTTAGTTTTGTCACTATAGCAACCTCAGTTTCGTGTTTTCCCGAATATTAACATAATATTTGAATTGCTTGTTCATCTAAACTCTCAAAAAAATGCTTTATATCAAACCAGTGAGTACAAGCATAATTCTTGTTTCACATTAAACAGTAGATTTGTATCTTTCATAATACAGGTTCAAGAGTTTAAGGCTCATATTGATTTGATCTTTCTAAAATATGATTTATTTCATTCCCGCCAAAAATTAGACGTTAAACTGAAAAACGTTTCCAGAGACTCTCAAGAGCCTGTATCGCTCACCGGATTCTACTTGGGTTTTTGAAATCATATAAAAGAAAAAAATTGGCTACAAAGTAACAACACTTGGCCAGCACCTCACATGCCTCATTAAGAAAGGAACATTTATGCTATGTTTGCTTTCATTCAATTCAGTTGTTCTCTAAAAGAAGACATTTGTATGTATTTCCCATAGGGTCCTATGTTAAACCAAGTCCCCTGCTGGAAGCCAACTTGGTTGATGGATTGGCTACAAAGTAACAACACTTGGTCAGCATGTCATAAGGAACATTCATGTTATGTTTGACTTCATTCCATTCAGTGGTTCTCTAAAAGAAGACATTTAATGTATGTATTGCCTATTGGGTCCTATGTTAAACTAAGCCCCCACTGGCAGCCATTTTGGATGATGGATCCGCTACAAAGTAACAACACTTGGTCAGCACCTCATAGGGAACATAAATACCAAGTTTGGTTTAATTCCATTTAGTGGTTCGCGAAAAGAAGTCATTTGTATGCATTTCCCATAGGGTCCTATGTTAAACTAAGTCCCCCGCTGGCAGCCATTTTGGATGATGGATCTGCTACAAAGTAACAACACTTGGTCAGTACCTCATAAGGAACATTCATGCCATGTTTAGTTTCATTCCATTCAGTTGATCTCTAAAAGAAGTCATTTGCATGCATTTCCCATAGGGTCCTATGTTAAACTAAGTCCCCAGCTGGCGGCCATCTTGGATCATGGATCGGCTACAAAGTAACAACACTTGGTCAGCACCTTATAAGGAACGTTCATGCCATGTTTGGTTTCATTCCATTCAGTGGTTCTCTAAAAGAAGTCATTTGTATGCATTTCACATAGGGTCCTATGTTAAACTAAGTCCCCCACTGGCGGCCATCTTGGATGATCGATCCGCTACAAAGTAACAACAATTGGTCAGCACCTCATAAGGAACATTCATGCCATGTTTGGTTTCATTCCATTCAGTTGTTCTCTAAAAGAAGTCATTTGTATGCATTTCCCCTAGGGTCCAATGTTAAACTAAGTCCCCCACTGGCAGCCATCTTGGATGATGGATCGGCTACAAAGTAACAACACTTGGTCAGCACCTTATAAGGAACATTCATGCCATGTTTGGTTTCATTCCATTCTGTGGTTCTCTAAAAGAAGTCATTTGTATGCATTTCCCATAGGGTCCTATGTTAAACTAAGTCCCTCGCTGGGGGCCATCTTGGATGATGGATCGGCTACAAAGTAAAAACACTTGGTCAGCACCTTATAAGGAACATTCATGCCATGTTTGGTTTCATTCCATACAGTTGTTCTCTAGAAGAAGTTCAAAATGTAAAAAGTTAACGACGACGACGGAAGACGGATGCCAAGTGATGAGAAAAGCTCACTTGGCCCTTTGGGCCAAATGAGCTAAAAATATCTATCAGTGATTTCTTCATAAAAATTTAAAGAAGGAAAAAGCCATATGTACTCTTCAAAATAAAGCAAAAAAAAAGTGTATGTCACCGACCTCTCAAAAAAGTTATGAGTAATTTTCATGTTTTTTCTCGTTCATTTTGAAGAAGAGTTGTCTTTCTTCAGAACATTGCATCTGACGTCATAGTACAAACTTTCCTTGCTGGCGCACTATTTGAAAAAAGAAATGCGCAAATTGGACGTTTGAAACCACCATTTAAATTTCCAAGAATAACAACTACTTTATTATCCGGATATACTAGAGATTAAGCATGTATCAGTTTCAGATCTTTATGATGTTGTTGCCGCACAATATAAATCTTCAGAAACACCATCCGCCGGAATGGAAAATTGTTTGGAATAACCTTTCACGTCGCTTTTGTATTGAAAGTCTGTTTTTGTCCTCTGTCCCACATAATCAAAATTATTGAAAATAAAAATAGAAATCAAAGATGGCACTGGTTAACTTACAGAGTATTTGAATATACCAGACAAGATGTGCTTGTTTCTTTTTCACGTCAATTTCAGAAGTTTGCCGTAACGAACTCATTCGGTACTGTTGAAAGACGGACATACTAAAGCATGGGCGGAGTTCTTTATACCACTATTTTTCCCGACTAAGACGAACGTTTTGAAATTATTGCATCGAGTTTGTGAATTCATTATTTTAGAATATTTAAGATATAAGGAAATTAAAATTATAGGTATTATATATGAATGAAAGTTTTGATTCTAAAACGTTATACATCTATCTTAAAATACAATCCTTTTATTACTACCTCATGTGTTTTCAATAAACGAGACAGTAAATATACCAGGCCTCTACAATAACTTTTTTTTTAACTTGTCCTGTAGGACAAGTACTTACCAAAATGAACTTGTCCGAATGGAATTTTACTTGTCCGAAAAATAATTGTGAACTTTTTTTTTCTTTTAAAAATATAGTTAATTTTTATGTTAATGGGCTTTGGCTTGCACAAAGTTAAATAAAAGAATATAACAGTTATAGTTTATATATTTATTATCTAGTGACATCCTAGTCAAAAATGGCTACTGCATTTAGTCAAAAGGGTTCTAATTATCTAATTGTCATCAATGTCATCATCAGAGTGAGTCTGTTCCATGTCAGGATCTGGCAGTGCTCTCATTCCTATAAACTCATGAGGGTTGAAGCCTGGTCTTTTCTGTCTTCCACTTGACCACCAGTGATTGAAGACTGAGTTTGTATCAAAATGATTGAGTTCAGGTCCTTCAACAGTTATGAATAGTAACAGTATCAACATTTCTGGTTTTAGGGAAGATCTCCAGTCAGTCTTGACTCTTTTCATAGCAGGGAAGCCTCTTTCACACACAGCACTAGACAGAGGAAAAGAAAGAAGCAGCTCTAGTACCAAGATCATATTAATAAATCTTCTTTTCAGATCAGGGTAAATAAAAAAGTTCTCAACAGCCACTGTTGCCTTGTGTCTCCCTATATATGCCTTAAAATCTTTCCATTCCCCGTTTTGGTCCATGATTGCATCTAAATTACATCCATATCTTTCTAGAATTTCATGGAAATTCTCTAACAGGTATCCCATCTCTTCATTCCCATATGTGGCTAGGTCATTTCTATCTTGTGGCCATTCACTAAAAGAAAGAATGAGTGATGCTGCCTTAAGTACTGGGTCTTTCTCCATGGGTTCAAACCTGTTGTCCAAAGCAGCAACAATCAAGTCAACTATTACTTGTTTCTGTCTTGTAAAATCTTCATCAATGTTCATGTTTGAAAGTTGAATGTCTTTATATGTACTGTTCTGGGAATCTACAGTAGCAAGAAAATTTGTCAACTCTTTGTCATTTACAGTTTTTAGTTCAATCAAAGACAGATTTGCAGTAGAAATTGCATCAAACATTGCTGACAGGGTCAGGTAATCTTGCTGAAATTTTAAACTAAGAACACGGAGTACTTTTAAAATGTCAAGGCAAAAAAATACTATGTACAGAAACTTGTAATCTTTGAGTTTTTTGCTGATAAAGGTAGCTCTACCTTGGACTTCTGCAGATCCAGACCTAGACTCCCGAATATGTTCAAAATGTGCTAGCAATACTCTGAACTCTCTAACCAAGACTTCAAGGGCCCTGTGAATGTGTGGCAACCATCTTGTACCAGCAAGTTTGGTGGGCTCTAACACCTTTTCTTCTAAAGCCTCACCTATCTGCCTTAACTCTCGTAAGGCCTTTGGGGAGTATTGATAGTGCTTATATAAATACTGCAGTAAATCCTGTATTTCTTTCATATGCTTGTGGTTTTTGATTGCACTATTTGCTGCTAACTCAAGCCTGTGTGCTATACAGTGTGTTATAACTAAATGTGGAACATCACGTTTAATCAAAGTGGCTATACCACCACGGCATCCTAAATTTACAGAGGCTCCATCCGAACCAAACCCAATTAATTTATCCTTCCAATTGGGTATCCCATTCCTTGTGAAGGCCCCCTCAATTTCTTTCAGAATCCCCTGGGCATCTGCTTTTTCTACATCTTCTATACTGAAGTAGTGGTTAACTGGCCTTCCGTTTTCAACAAATCTCAGATAAATTAATTCATTTTCTGTAACAGAAGAGTCTGTAGCTCCATCAATCAGAATTGAATAAAAGTGCAAATCATTCTCTATTTGCACCTTCACACCTTTGAATAGGTCTTCATATATATACTGGATAAATCTGAAAATATCAGGGATGATAGTGTGTGTGAAAAAACACATCTATGAAAAAAGGAGATGTGGTATGATCGCCAATGAGACAACTCTCTAATTCTCTGACTAAAGTCAGTCACTTGTATTAAAGCATAACAGCAATGAATGATTGATCAGTAATATTGGGTATTGTAAGGTATATATATTAGTTTAGCAAGCATGATCATACTAAAATAAATAATTATATCATATACAAAGTAACATGCATGAATTGAAAGCATAAATAAAAGCTGCAAGAAAGGTTAAAGTGCAAGTAGAAGCAGGCATAATTATCAGAAAGCTGCTGCAGTGCAAACTAGTACATTGTGATGATGATGATGAGGATTAATATACTAGTACATGTATACAAAGTCAAACTTGCAGTATAAAAATCTTATTACAATATATTTACTAAAATTTCAAATAATTGAGTAATTCAGTTTACCTTCTACAAGCATTATCAGATCTATAAAAATTTCCCATGTCTAGACCATTAACCTCTTGTAACTCAATCAATCTTGGAAAGTCAGTAAAGGGCTTTTCATGCTTGCAAATAAAGTAGGCAGTGGTGATTAGTTTCTTGATTTTGTCTTCATTTTCCTTTTCCTTTTTCCTAACAAAGGACAAAAGAGGCCCAGACTGAGAGGAACTACAACTTCCAGATGCCTCAATTTTTTTTAATTCATCTGATTTTTTCTTCTCCTCACATTTCCTGTGTGAATTGCTTTTCCAGTGAGCAATTAATGTATCTTTTCTGAAGTTCCTATGAACATAGAGCAATTTCTATCTGCTAAATCAGGATAGTTGTTACACGTTTGGCATATCATAGTTTTTGATTTTGACTCATCAACCTTCCCATCATCGTCCGTATGAACAGCATATTTTAACCAAGGAATTCCTCTTCCCAGCTCGGTAAATACGTCCTCTGTCTTTTAAGCTCGTATTCTTTCTTCCTTTCTTTATACTCTTCTTCGTCTTTTGTTTTTTTCTTTTTCCCAGATGTAGTGAAACCAAATTTTGTTAAGTTCATGATTGTATAAAGTTTCTCCACTGGAGGTTGTTCTAAATGATCGGAGGAAGATTCAGTAGTAAGAGTGTCGATGACTGGTTTACGTTTACAGAATGTGTTTTTTCTATGCCGAAGTATATGACAAGACAACAGTTTAAATTTATTATCGATTGATTTTGTAATCTTATAACAGGTCAAATTAAATAACATTTTTAAAACCTTATTGATTAACGAATGTCATTTGATCATCAGAGTGGGATTTAAATTATTTTCTACAGATTATTTTACTTGTCCCATCGGACAAGCTTTACTGGGGTTTTACTTGTCCGCCCCTTTTTACCTCTGGTAGCGGACAATCGGACAAGCGTTAATGTCGAGCCCTGTATACAAGAGTGCACACACTGAAATGTCTCGCCTTCTTCACTGATCATTGATATTATGTTGATAGTCCTAAGTATAAAGCGTTATTACAACTGTCACATAAACTTAACATTTATAAACAAGATAGTAAAACAAAGACCAATGAACCATGAAAATGAGGTCAAGGTCAGATGAACCATGCCAGGCAGACATGTACAGCTAACAATGCTTCCATACAACAAATATAGTTGACCTATTACTTATAGTTTAAGAAAAATAGACCAAAACACAAAAACTTAACACTGTCCAATGAACCGTGCAATTGAGGTCATGGTCAAATAAAACCTGCGGGACTGACATATAGATCATAATATATTTCCATACACCAAATATAGTTGACCTTTGGCATATAATATTAGATAAAAAGATCAAAACTTAAAAACTTAACTTTGACCACTGAACCATGAAAATGAGGTCAAGGTCAGATGACATCTGCCCGCTAGACATGTACACCTTACAATCATTCCATACAAATATAGTAGACCTATTGCATAAAGTATGAGAAAAACAGACCAAAACACAAAAACTTAACTATAACCACTGAACCATGAAAATGAGGTCAAGGTCAGATGACACCTGCCAGTTGGACATGTACACCTTCCAGTCCTTCCATACACCAAATATACTAGCCCTATTGCTTATAGTATCTGAGATATGGACTTGACCACCAAAACTTAACCTTGTTCACTGATCCATGAAATGAGGTCGAGGTCAAGTGAAAACTGTCTGACGGGCATGAGGACCTTGCAAGGTACGCACATACCAAATATAGTTATCCTATTACTTATAATAAGAGAGAATTCAACGTTACAAAAATTCTGAACTTTTTTTTCAAGTGGTCACTGAACCATGAAAATGAGGTCAAGGACATTGGACATGTGACTGATGGATACTTCGTAACATGAGGCATCTATATACAAAATATGAAGCATCCAGGTCTTCCACCTCCTAAAATATATAGCTTTTAAGAAGTGAGCTAACACCGCCGCCGTAGCCGCCGGATCACTATCCCTATGTCGAGCTTTCTGCAACAAAAGTTGCAGGCTCGACAAAAATACAAAAAGTGTTTGATTCAAAAATTAATTTAGAAATAATTTTCGGTTGAAAAAACTACAAAGTAAGATTTCTCCAACAGGATAAAATATAATAAATCTAAATTGCTCATTTTGGAAATTAAAACAAAGAAAAGGTTGTTGCCGGCATTGAAAATTGAAATTTGTTTTCAATCTTTCTGGTCAAAGTTGTAGCTAAATGAAAGGAGCGATTTTATGCAAGATATTATTCTTGGAGCAATTGTTTTTGTCATAAGTTAAATTTAAAATAATTTAGTTTTAAACACCAAAAATTTTGATTTTAATTCACATTCGCTGAGTATTAGTTTTATTAATATTTTTTGCCTTGCAGCTAATTTCCTAATGCATGTAGGGTAAAACTTTGGTTGGCTTCCTTGCTTTGTTTGTATAAATGTTTACTCAAGCTCTGTAATTAAGATTGACATCTTTATATATAGGTTTGTAAACCTGTATATATGCTATTTAATTGAAAAGTATAATTATACAGAATATACAAACAAAGCAAGCAGACAAACCAACGTGTTGATCTACATACATTAGGAGATTAACTGTAAGCTTCAGTGAGATTAGACAATATGTTTATCATTTCTCCTTAGAACAATTTGAAATGAAACAAATGACAAACAAAAATTACCCTTTGTCATCATTTTATTTTAACTGTAAGATTTTGTCAAATAAGCAGTATAAATAAATTTTAAATTCATTGCAAGATCGGACATTATTTTACGAGAATCATCCAGACATCAGTTACATGCATATGTTGCCAGTATGTCAAAACTTTTAGGAATAATTGATTATCGGCCTATAAACCTTGTGAATACTCATTTTTTATTTTTTTATTTTTTAAATTGACACTAAAATTAGAAGGATCATTGCATAAGGAACATGTTTACTAGGTTTTAAGTTGATAGGACTTCAACTTCGTCAAAAACTACCTTGACCAAAAACTTTAACCTGAAGCGGGACAGACGGACGAACGAACTGACGCACAGACCAGAAAACATAATGCCCATAAATCGGCCATAAAAAAAACTTTCACCTAACCTGTACACAATTGGTGCAAACGAAAGACAAAATCTACGCAAGCGAAGAAGAAAAAAAAATGAAATGCAGATCGACGCAAATATAAGACAAAATATACGCATGTGAAAGAATAAAAAAAAATGAAATGCAGAACGTCGCAAATGCAAAAAGTCGAGATAAAAATTTATATTTTATTATTTTTATTAGAACGAAGGTTAAATATAGTGTAGTATCTTATGTGTCCATTTGTGATAAATTTCCACAGGATATTAAAGTAGCGTGACCATGGTGACGCATAATAGTTCCTCTTTTCTTGGGAGACATAGCGTACCTAGCAAAGATCATGTTGGAATCCGACAAAAACGCGAAATAGAACATTATAATTTGACGTTTTTTCATTGCTAGAAACAACGTCATAGAGCTTTTATGTCACTACCAAGTTGCGTTAGCTGATGCGCATAAACAAGCGGCCGTTTGGTCTTTTTAAAAGAATTATCAGGACTGTAGCTGATGAGTTGACGCAAATGAAAATAATCTATCACTTTTAAACAAAACAAAGTTTTTTTCCAAAAATAAAAGGTCAAATGTCTTCAACAAGAGTGTACACGCTGAAATGTCTCGCCTCCTTTACTGACCATTGATTTCTTGAAAGTCTTACCGTTTAAGGTTTAACTATAAGTATTACACAAATTAAACATTAAAGATCGGACATTGAGGTCAAGGTCAGATAAATTCTGACAGACAGACATATACACCTTACATTTTTTTATACATCAAATATAGTTGACTTTTGGCTTATGGTAATTGAAAAACAGACCAAAACAAAAACTTAACATTGACCAATAAACCATGCATGAAAATTAGGTCAAGGTCAGATTATACCTACGAAACAGACATGCACACCTTACAATTATTCAATATACAAAATATAGCTGACATATTGCTCATATTGTTAAAATGTATTTGAAAAACAGACCAAAACAAAACAAGAGTGCACACGCTGAAATGTCTTGCATCCTTTACTGACCATTGATTAAATGAAAGTCTAAAAGATAAAATTTAACTAAAAGTATTACACAAACTTAACATTTTAAAAGATCTATAAAATTGAGGTCAAGGTCAGATAAATCCTATCAGACAGACATTTAAACCTTACAATTTTTGGTAATTGAAAAACAGACCAAAACACAAAATTGAACATTGCTTATGTTGCTATAATTATTTGAAAAACAGACCAAAACTTAACAAGAGGCCACATGCTGAAATGTCTCACCTCCTTTACTGGCTACTGATTTTATGTTGTTATTCCTAAATATAAAGCTTTACTTCAAGTATCACATCAACTTTACATGATCCAAGAAAATTTGGTCAAGATCAGATAAACCAAACCAGAAATACATGTACAAATCACAATCGTTTCAGGCACAAAATATAGTTGACCTATTGCTTATAGTTTCTAAGAAACATATCAACCAGGATATCTAAGAAAGAACATAACCATGTACTAATTAACCATGAAAATGAGGTCAAGGTCAGATCATACCTGCCAGACAGACATATATACCTTACAATCATTCGATACACCAAATATAGTTGGCCTATTGCCTATACAATCCAAGAAAGAAACTTAACCATGAAAACTTAATATTGATCAATCAACCATGAAAATGAGGTCAAGGTCAGATCATACCTTCCAGACAGACATATACAACTTACAATCATTCCATACACCAAATATAGTTGGCCTATTGCCTATACAATCCAAGAAAGAAACTTAACCATGAAAACTTAATATTGACCAATCAACCTTGAACATGAGATCAAGGTCAGGTGATACCTACAAAACAGACATATACAACTTACAATCATTCGATACACCAAATATAGTTGTCCTATTGCCTATAGAATCCAAGAAAGAAACTTAACCATGAAAACTTAATATTGACCAATCAACCATGAACATGAGGTCAAGGTCAGGTGATACCTACAAAACAGACATATACAACTTACAATCATTCGATACACCAAATATAGTTGTCCTATTGCCTATAGAATCCAAGAAAGAAACTTAACCATGAAAACTTAATATTGACCAATCAACCATGAAAATGAGGTCAAGGTCAGTTCATACCTTCCAGACAGACATATACAACTTACAATCATTCCATACACCAAATATAGTTGGCCTATTGCCTATACAATCCAAGAAACTTAATCATGAAAACTTAATATTGACCAATCAACCATGAACATGAGGTCAAGGTCAGGTGATACCTACAAAACAGACATATACAACTTACAATCATTCGATACACCAAATATAGTTGTCCTATTGCCTATAGAATCCAAGAAAGAAACTTAACCATGAAAACTTATTATTGACCAATCAACCATGAACATGGGATCAAGGTCAGGTGATACCTACAAGACAGACATATACAACTTACAATCATTCCATACACCAAATATAGTTGGCCTATTGCCTATACAATCCAAGAAACTTAATCATGAAAACTTAATATTGACCAATCAACCATGAACATGAGGTCAAGGTCAGGTGATACCTACAAAACAGACATATACAACTTACAATCATTCGATACACCAAATATAGTTGTCCTATTGCCTATAGAATCCAAGAAAGAAACTTAACCATGAAAACTTATTATTGACCAATCAACCATGAACATGGGGTCAAGGTCAGGTGATACCTACAAGACAGACATATACAACTTACAATCATTCCATACACCAAATATAGTTGGCCTATTGCCTATGCAATCCAAGAAACTTAATCATGAAAACTTAATATTGACCAATCAACCATATGAACATGAGGTCAAGGTCAGGTGATACTTACAAAACAGACATATACAACTTACAATCATTCGATACACCAAATATAGTTGACCTATTGCCTATAGAATCTAAGAAAGAAACTTAACCATGAAAACTTAAAAGTGACCAATCAACCATGAACATGAGGTCAAGGTCAGGTGATACCTACAAAACAGACATATACAACTTACAATCATTCGATACACCAAATATAGTTGACCTATTAATAATAGTTCAAGAGAAATAGACCAAAATACAAAAACTTAACAATGAGCAATGAACCATGAAAATGAGGTCAAGGTCAAATACACTTGCAAGACTGACATGTACATTGTAATTTACTTCCATACACCAAATATAGTTGACCTATTGCATATAATATTAGAAAAAAAGAACAACACAAAAAATCAAATTACACCACTGAACCATGAAAATGAGGTGAAGGTCAGATGACACCTGCCAGTTGCACATGTACACTTTACAATCATTTCATACACCAATTATAGCATAATTTTTTATTATTGTATCTGATATATGGACTTGAACATGACAACTTAACCTTGATCACTGAACAATGAAATAAGATTGAGGTCAAAGGAAAACTGTCTGACAGACAAGGGGACCTTACAAGGTACATGTATGCACATACTAAATAAAGTCATCCTATTTATTTAAAATGAATCACAAAAGGTTTATCCAAGACATGAAATATTTTTATTTTATCATATTGAAAATAAAGGCAATTTTTTGAATTTTTCATCATTTAATCAGAATGTAATACTGTAAAAATAATCAGGATTAAAAGATGTTTTGAAAAGTAATTGATTAAATAAAATTACTTGTAATTTTTGGTTGATTAATGATTACAATGATTACTTAAAAAATTGAAATCAATTATAGCTGACTAATGATTACAATTACAATTACCCCAAACCTGATCTGGGATGAGACTAGTTAACCATGAAAAGGAGGTTATAAACAGACTGTCGGTGTAAGAATCTCAAATAGAATTTTACAAAGCTTGTTTTCGCCTTAACACTCTTGAATGAAATAAAAGACATCTACTAATTTTCATTAATATTGACGAAATCACAAACCAATAATTTCCTGAATTCAAAATGGTGGCTTAGCTTTGTGAAAGGCTGGTAAAGAGTTGAATTTAGCGTCTCAATTATATGAATTTGGCCAACAATGGCCAATCAAAATCGTAATAACAAATAAATTTCATTAGAATTTGAAATTTTTATTTCAAGACATAAAGAATGTCCCCTAGAGTATCCTGGTGTTGTACCTGGTTTATTCTAAGTGTAAGCATTTGTAATTAAAAGTATATGTACCTGTAAGTATTCCATCACTTCTTTATACTGCCCCAATTTCGTTGCTGCTGCCAGATCGTATGGAGTCTTACCCTGAAATACAAATCTTTATATTGCCTTTATCTGATTATTACAAAGAAGACTTTTGTTACACATATCATACAATAAACAAGACCAGTAGCAGCTGAGTGGTATGTTATTTTGTTTTTACAGGTGCTAACCATATTATTTTTAATTATAAAATATAACTCATGAACAACATTCTGAATATTTTTGTAACTTTTTCTGTAGCCTTTAAGAAGGGTTTTAACTTTTTTAAAAGCATATGAAATAATTTCAATCTGTCAGCATTTAGTCTTTGTATTTTTTTTACGTTTTTTTTTTAAATCTGTTAATGCATCCTTATGTCTAGATGAGGGTTGTAGGATTTGTTTTTTTTTTACTATTTTTTTTTAATTTTTTGGACAAATTATTCCCAAGGTTTTTTTTTATATATTTTAGCACCCCATTTTTCTTTATTCTTTATATTTTTGCACCCCATTATTTTCTATTCATCATCTTTTTGACCAATTCTCTCTATTCCTGAAGTTTTTTTCTATCATTCATGATTTTCTATTCTGTATACCCTATCCATACTCTCTTATAACTGTATATTGTTATTTTACAGATTTCATAGTTTTTAGTGTTAACACTGACATTGTATAAATAAGGAAATACATAATTACCGTAAGTACACGCTTATAAGTTGGAAGTTTGGGAGTAAAATTCAGAATCCAGAGAGGGGTACCGACTTATAAGCGAGATCCCGAGACCAGAGGAAAAATCCAAGCTCAAGAAAGGTGGTCAGATGTAAATTTCCTGACCAAAACTACATTTGTGATAGCCAAAACTACATAAATCTCTAAATAAATGGCTTTTGTGGAAAATAAATGACTACAATACTGTCTTTGTGTTTTATTTGCTCTCTGTTAACATTTGTGTTGAATTTCCCACAGTTTCCGTTTTATGTATTGACTTTTCATAGTCACATGGTTTTTGTATCATCCCAAAGGAAGAGCCAAGAACCAGAAATAAGAAGATATTACCAATGTTATTTCAACTGATCGGGCGGAGCTTACGTTTTAATTTGCATAAGGACAGTCTACTTGAAGATGTGTGTGATTAGGATGATTGCCGTTATAATTATTACTGATTTCTAATCACCTATCAGTGTCATCAAAGAAATTTACAAAAGAATTACTGGACACTTCATAGATGAGTTTATCCAAAAACACCTATCTATAGATGGACTGGTTTATTATGAGCGAACCGGTTAAACTCCGCCCAGTCAAGTGAAATAAATCGAGTAATAATAATGTACTTAATCATATAAAAAGAATGTATCTAAGGGGTCATCCATAATTGTCAACCATTTTCCAAAGTGTACAAAACGTACACTTTATCAGACCCCCCACCCTCCCTCAAAAAGTGTACATCAACCATTTTCAGATTTCAAGAGAAGAATCAGTCATTCTTAATAAAAAGAAGATCCTGTTTATCCTGTTTATTATATTTTAGTTTAATATAGAACTTTGCATTGAAAAAAACTAAAACATATCTGACTATTTTATTTGATGACATCTATCTGTGATGTTTGTGTTTTGTCAGAATAAAGAGTACAAAGATTAGTGTTTCCCCTATCACACAGTGGAAATGGTAACTCCAATAAAATAGGGCACCTAGAGCATGCAAAAGATTAACAAAAGGGCACATAAATTATGCTAAGAATCAAAGAAAGGGAAATGCATGGTTTTATTGCATTGGTAAAGTATCATGAGTATGGACTGACAGTTGTTGATGGAATCAGAGCTCAAGACAGCAATCAATAAAAGTGTAATGTTTTAAAACATTTTGAGTTTTTAAATTTCCCGCCTGTATTTCTATTTAAATGGTCCCTGTAAATATGCCATTCATGGCACTATTATCGTTTATGTATATATACTGTAACGTGTACATATATTGGATATTTTCTAAGTTAAGGTTAAACTTCATATGGAGGTCCTCCTAATTGAAGGAGGCTTTTACTAAGAAAAATAAGTTTACTTCCGGTTTACTGGTTTACTATTTTGGAATGCATTACAAGGAAATTAATCGAAGGACCAGTTTAAAATCTTTTCACAAAATGGGGTCTTGTCAAAATCAAAACATTCAAAGAATTTAGTGTTTCAATCAATTTTGTTTATTAAACAGAGTAAAACGATATCGATCAATAATAAAGCAGGTGAAATTGAAAATCGGGGGTACTGAGAAATGCTTGCAAACTTTTTGTTAAAATAATTTTACTAGTTCACATTTTTGAAAGATTTCGTTTTCATATGATTTGATCTTTTAATCGTTCAACCCCGATTGAGTAGAATTATGATATCGAAATCAATATCATCAAAGTGAAAATAATAAAGAAGAAATAAGAAGAAAAACACACCCAAGCCAATTCTCGATTTTATAAATCGACTTTCCCTACAGAAACGATATAAATTCCAGAAATAAAAAAAAAAGCGTATTGTAAAAATGTTGATTTTTTAACCCCCTCCCCCCAAGTGTACGTTTTGTACACTTTGGAAAATGGTTGACAATTATGGATGACCCCTAACAACTAATTGTGTTATTATTGTTTTATTAAAAATTACAACATTTATTGACAAGCCAATATAATCCATGAATAACCCCTAATTAAGTGACAACGAGTTCACTATAGGTGTGAACCAGATGCTTTGCATGGCACAGCTTTATACGACCGCAGAGGTTGAACCCTGAACGGTTGGGGAAAGTATGGACACAACATTCAAGCTAGATTCAGCTCTAAATTTGGACTGTGATTAAATAGTTGACACAGCATAGGTTTCTGACACAGAATGAATGTGGTCTAATGAACTTAAAATTTTTGTTTTGCCTTTGAGAAATTCACTATGCTGTTGAATATTAATCCTCTCAAAAAAATTGAAGCAATTTTCTTTTTATTGATGAAATCTGAAATGAGAAAAATTTACCCCCCCCCCCCCCAATTTTTTTTTCACATCCCCCTTTCCCTTATTCCAAAACTGATCTCAATTCGAATTTCTAATGGCACCTAGCAATAACTACTCATTTAAATACATCATAAAATATTAAAATGTAAAAAAAGTTCTTGTTATCACTGAATGGTAAAGATTGTTTTAATTTATCAGTTGGTAGTAAAAGTGAATATACATTGTATATTGTATAAAATAATGATTTAAGTTGATTCAACTACTATTCTGGACAAAGAAAGATAACTCAAATTGAAAATGTTTTGCTATTGCACAATATTGTGCAATTAGATATTTCTTGCTATTGCGCAATACTGTGCAATTGAAAATACTTGCCATTGCACAATACTGTGCAATTGAAGGTTTCTTGCTATTGCTGAATACTGAATACCAAGAAAATGCTTATTTGGGCCCCTTTTTGGCCCCTAATTCCTAAACTGTTCGGACCTCAACTCTCAAAATCAATCCCAACCTTCCTTTTGTGGTCATAAACCTTGTGTTTAAATTTCATTGATTTCTATTTACTTATACTAAAGTTATGGTGCGAAAACCAAGAATAATGCTTATTTGGGCCCTTTTTTGGCCCCCAATTCCTAAACTGTTGGAGCCAAAACTCCCAAAATCAATCCCAACCTTCCTTTTGTGGTCATTAACCTTGTGTCAAAATTTCATAGATTTCTATTTACTTATACTAAAGTTATGGTGCAAAAACCAAGAAAATGCTTATTTGGGCCCCTTTTTGGCCCCTAATTCCTAAACTGTTCGAACCTCAACTCCCAAAATCAATCTCAACCTTCCTTTTGTGGTCATAAACCTTGTGTTTAAATTTCATTGATTTCTATTTACTTATACTAAAGTTATGGTGCGAAAACCAAGAATAATGCTTATTTGGGCCCTTTTTTGGCCCCTAATTCCTAAACTGTTGGAGCAAAACTCCCAAAACCAATCCCAACCTTCCTTTTGTGGTCATAAACCTTGTGTTAAAATTTCATATATTTCTATTCACTTTTACTAAAGTTAGAGTGCGAAAACTAAAAGTATGACGCCGACGTGATACCAATATACGACCAAAATTTTTTTAATTTATGCGGTCGTATAAAAATATCAGTGGCAGGTTAATAGGTTAATTAGTTAGTGTCCCTTGATTTCTATAATCCATTTATTGGTGGTGTCTATCCTGTGTCTCAGTTTATTTATTACTATGACTGGTCTGTTATGAATGATTAACTGGATTAATTTATTTTTTCGTTTGACTTTTATTTTGTTAAGGTTTATGTTGGTTTATATTCGATTTTCTCAAACAATAGGTGTTTGGTCATACACTACAAAATCACTGATGCATTACGTAAATAGTATGAGGCAAAACAGTGAATAACAAGAATGTGTCCATAGTACACGGATGCCCCAATCCCACTATCATTTTCTATGTTCAGTGGACCGTGAAATTGGGGTCAAAACTTTAATTTGGAATTAAAATAAGAAAGATCATATCATAGGGAACATGTGTACTAAGTTTCAAGTTGGTGTAACTTTAACTTCATCAAAAACTACCTTGACCAAAAACTTTAACCTGAACTTTGCACTATCATTTTCTATGTTCAGTGGACCATGAAATTGGGGTCAAAACTATAATTTGGCATTAAAATTAGAAAGATCATATCATGGGGAATATGTGTATTAAGTTTCAAGTTGATTGGACTTCATCTTCATCAAAAACTACCTCGACCAAAAACTTTAACCAGACGGACGAACGAACGGAGGCACAGACCAGAAAACATAATGCCCCTCTACTATCGTAGGTGGGGCATAAAAACAAGAAACAAGAAATGAATACATCTTTATTATTATCAACAGAATAAATTATCAGGATGAAAATCAATTCTACATGTACTTATTTAAAGAATCAAACATTCATTCAATACATGAATCTCAATTTAATTTCTTGATTTTGCCAATGATCAGTTACTTTCTGCTGCCAAAAAAAGTCCCAATTTAAACCGATTTATAGGCGGGTCAAGACTATATCGCTAGATTTTAAAGCTGAAAAGGGCATCCGACTTATAAGTGGATCGACTTATACTCGAGTATCTACGGTATGGCACAGATGAGTTTTTTCTGCAACTATTCCAACTATATAGATTAAAAACAAGAATTTAAAGAAATTTGCAGTCTTAAGGGGGTACAGAACACCTAAGAAAAGATAACTCTCACTCATGGTCTGATTCATTGCTACGTTTTAAAATCATGTGCAATATGCAAGCTTTTAAAATATCATGATTAGAATGTTTACATTATTGCTAAAAGCAGCTGTACACCTATTGTTATTCATTTAATCTACTTTTAATCCATTTAAAGTTACTCATTTTCCATGAATGAATCTTTAAAGAGACATAATAGGGAGATTTCAGAGTGAAATACATTTTCCAACAGAAAACCTGGACGTTAGAAAAAAGAAGGAAACAGAAAGGTCAAAGGACCATGACAACTGTTTTCGTTTTTTACTTGCCAATGACTAGGTCTTACATAAAAATGAAATAAAGTACAAAAAGACAAAACTCTAAGGATGCTACCATTTGATTTTATGGGGGGAGAGGAGGGCTAGAAAATGTTGTCCTGCATTTTTCTAGTTGTAATCATTGGGGAAGGGAGGATTGGAAAGGGATATTTTTTTAAGCTCAGAAATTTCGGGATCCAAGAATTGTTTTTTTGAATTTCAGGATGTCGGGATTTAAATTTATTTAAACTCAGGAATTCGTGTTTTAAGCCCTAGATTTCGGGATCAGGACCCCTCCTACCCTCCCTTATCATGCTTATCTGACATCATTTTCCTGCATTTTTATTTTTCATTCTTTAGGGACCTTCAATTTTCATTAGTTTGTCCTGATATTGTTTACATAAATTGTAATCTGCTTGTTGTGCCAAATTACTGTTCCTGCCTTTGTTCGCTCAAAAGCCTGTCTTGCCTTTTTTTCAAATTTCGTACAAGCCCCCCCCCCCCTCCCCCTCCGTAAATGGTAGTTCCCTCTGACAATACGATTTTAACAAAATAAATAAATAAACCATGGACAATTATACAATGCTTCTGTTCGAAGATCTTCGTACCAAATTGATTAAAACAAAAATGAATTGACTCCACAATACTTATTCTTTAATAACTATACCTGTAGTATTTAATGAAATACACTATGGGCTTAGTAATACACGAAGTAATGCTAAATAGGTGATGAATAATTTTTAATATTAAAATTTCTGGCATATTTTTAAAAAGTGCAATTGAATATTTTATTACACGATTCATATATATATTCATGTAAAAAGTTAGAAGATACCGAAGGGGGATAATCAAACACCAGTGCATTAATTACATGTCACGGAACAACGACAAAAAGAAGAGAAACAAACATCCGATTCAGTCCACAAAACACTTCACATTTTTATGCACTCTCACTTTCATCTAAATAAATACTACATCTTTCTAGTATCTTTTTTCAACATTTATCCTGACAGGTGTAGAAAATAAACGGGTGTCTTCTATTCCGTCCGCAATTTTAGGGAAAGTGAAGTCTATATTTAGAATCATGGTTAAAACTGAAACTACACATACATGATATAAGCAATAGAACATGTTATTTTTGCTTTATCAAAATTTAAATTTCGAAGGGATAGCAAAATTTGTTATTTTTCTTTTGTTGTGCTTTTGTCATGTTTGTGTATCTTTCCGAAATTTTTAAATCAAAATGCAATTTTGAAATAAATATAAAAAAGAAAGTGTGGTGTTTTTACACTTGACAAGTGAAAATGTTTCTTCTCAAGTTTCAATTCAAGATTATTACTGAATACAATAATCATTCTCTTTATTAATAAGAGGCCCAAAAAATAATGTGAAACTTGTTACTGCCGTGCTTTTTTTTTTTTTTACAAAAAACAGTTGTATTTAATTTTCATAACCTCTGCAGAAATGCTAAAAAAGTTCTATGTTTAACGAACTAGATTTCACAGTATAAGGATTTTGCACAGTCAGCTCTATTTCATCTCTCATGAACCGTGGTTCTTTGCACGAATAGTTTTGTTCTTAAATTTTGAATTGTATATTTTTGAATCTGTGGACCAATAAAGTGAAAATCTTGATCATGTAAAGCAACTGCCAACTTTAAAGCATTTCCTTATGTATCATATGTATTTTTGGCGTGTCATGCTTTTAATTTCAACAGCTCGTATCTCAAATCAAAAATCAGTTACATCCTTTGGAGGGAGGGGGGGGTATTGTTTTACCCCTGTCCGTCTGTCCTTCCGTCCATCCCATTATTGGTATACAGTTATTCGGCATAACTCCTCCTACTGTTTGATTCCTAGGAAGTTTTCACTTTGCTGTCTGTTGAGTAGTTAAGTATGTGCATTGCGCTTCAATAGAAACTATTCCTTTTTCAAACATTTTTATGTGACTACCTGTCCATTATGTATTCCCTGTGCATGGAATGGGTTGAAATGTCATAAAATGTGTCTATATTGTTGTATGGTCGATTGAAGCTTGTGTAATATGATTTTTTTAAATAAACATGAATTCATAACTACATAAAAGTCATGGCCCATACAAATGTTTCTTACCAAAAAACACAATTATCATCCTCAAGGTAAAAGTTCAAGGTCACATGAAGGTCAAAATTTAAAGAAGGCACACCACCTCATGATGATACATCCACATGCCAAAGATGTAAGGCCTAGGTCAAAAGGCGAAGAAGTTATGGCCTACATGGGTGTGTTTTTCACGAAAAAAACTCAACATTGACCTTGAGGTCACATTTGAAGGTCACAAAAAGGTCATCATGATGCAAGACACTCAACCCTGTGATGATACATCAGCATGCAAAATATATATGGCCTAGTTCAAAAGACGAAAAAAAAATATGGCCATTATGCACTTTTTGAATAGATTTTGCTCTTATTTACTGAATCAATTTCAGGGTGGGGCATATTTTAAACTTAAATACCAAAAAATCTAACGGTTAAATTTTAAAAAGATTTTGCAAGAACAACCGACTAGTATAGCACTCCAAATGCTTAGTTTTTCGAAAAAAAATTAAACGACACATTTTTTTCAAAAAAAAATTCTTCTTCAAATACTAGAAGCACAGCATTCACTTTTTGGGGCTGATTCTGATAACCCTTTTAAAATTCGGACAAAATTGTAAATCCGGAATAAAAAACTTACAAGAAAAGGGTATAAATGACATTATATTCACCTCAGCTATCATTATTAGCTATGCTATTGTCAATTTAGGATTTAATTAAAAAAAAAATTAAATATTTAACCCTATACCAATATTTCAGAAACTTCCAATTTTGGCCATTACTAGTATGTAAAAGATGAAATGTTTGAGTTGCCAAATCTTTTAAACCTATGGTTCAAATCTTTTAAAATTTTTAGAAGATGTTCAGGTTGGCCTAGTTTATCAATGAAAAAAATTAAGAAAAATTAAACGACAGGATTTTTTTGGGGTATAGTGTTGGGTACCCCCTTAAGGAGGCTGGGGTGTCTTCCTCCATATTGGATTTTGAAAAAAACAGACAATAAACAGTCGAGATGTTTAATAAAATTTGAAAATTTCGAAAGTTGTATGTAATTTATGTGTAAGACTTTTCATGTTTATATAGAAAATAAAGTGATTTATCATATTTACTGCTATATTTTACAAAAAACAGATTTATTAATTGTTTTTAAACTTTGCCATATACATGATATAAGGAGAGATAACTCCGATAAAGTAACTGTTACAATAATATGTTTTTTTAACTATTAAATTATAAATATATGATGAACTTGTACGTCTGGCGTATTACATTTTTAACCTGGTACCTTTTGTTGGCTATTATTCATTTGTTTCTCTGTCCTATATTTTCTCCAATTTATTTGTATTGTAGTCTTCAGGGGTGTGGAAATTTTTGTTGTGAGCACTTGTCCCTGGGCAAGTAAAACTAAAAATTTTACTTGTCCGGAAAAAACATTTACTGACCCTGATGATACCAATAAATATTTAAGTATTTTTTGTTAATAAGCTAATATATGATTCTTACTTAGCACTATTGTGCATCACAAACAAATAAAATCCATTTGTTTATATGTGTAAATAATTAGGAAAATAGGAAATGGGTTAACATCAAAGGGACAGAAACCTAACAGCAAACCAACCAATGAAATGACATGTAAAGGATAATTTTGTTACAGTTTTGGAATAAAAATTGTAGCCAGTAGGTACATAATATACTAAATTTGAGGACAGTGATTGAAGAAATGTAAACTAAATAATAGATAAACTATTGATTTTGTGGTGTTTCTCTCAACTGACACACTTGTTTTTTTTGATTATTTATTATTGTCTTGATGTGCATTTATTTACCAGTTTGACAACAAAAAATGTTGACCCTTCATCTATAAATAAGACAAAAACTTAATTTACTTTCCGAATTTCAATAGATAGCCATCTGAATCTAGATACAAAATTTAAAGAAATGACACTACAAATATTTTGATGGATAAAACTTAATCGACAAAGCCAATGCAATGTTACGCGACTTGGGGTCGCATACTTATTCTTATTTATTTTGGTAATCGATCTATTTCCTAGGAGTCGATATTAAGAATTAAACGTTGGTCAGTCAGAGCGTGAATTTTTCTTGCTACCTGATTGGAAGATATTACGAGACGTGAATAATCAAAGTTTATTGATTGGTTAGGACAATCCAAACCTAGTAAATGTCCTTCAATCCCGTAGAGTATCGGATTTGTCCTCTCTATTTTAGCAATTAGATTTTGCCTGGTCACTAATCATGCATATTCATGATATTGGTACACAGGTAACTTTTATCTATAAATAGTCGAATCTTCTGGAGTTTCGTAAACAACAACGTTAAACGATATATACTACTTCATAACATGTGACCTCACGTGTGTAGTTAAATTTGTTGATTGATGCACGTGGCTATTCTAGTAAATGAATAAATCTACAAAGCGAGAGCACTTTCCATTTTCATCAGCTAAGAGTCAACTTAGCCCTTTTTGAAAGGCTTATGCTTGTGTAATATTTATCGTCATGAACATTGATGTTTTTACTTGCTGAACATTGGTTTCTTTATACATTTTGAAATTAATTTTATGTCTTTGTTGGATTTGAACTGTGTCTTGTATATTTTTTTTACTTGTCCACGGGCAACCATTAATTAACATCGCCAATAAAGCGGGAGGTTTGGCATGCCCACCATTTTTATTTTAAAATGCCCTGTACCAAGTGAGGGAAATGGCCATTGTTATATTATAGTTCGTTTCCTGTGTGTGTTACATTTTAATGTTGTGTTTCTGTTGTATCGTAGTTCTCTTATATTCGATGCGTTTCCCTCAGTTTTAGTTTGTAACCCGGATTTTTTTTGTTCTCTATCGATCTATGAATTTCTACTACTGTTGCCTTCATTTAATGTATTGCTTAAGACTATTTTGATACTATCTAATAATTTTGTTATCATTGTTACGACAACGGATTGGTGTATGGGTCTTTTGACAGTTTGTTTGTTTTCATTTTGTTTAATGACAACAAGTGCCATATTCAGGATATTGCCAGGTCTAATTTTGAATCAATACAAATTATTATTTTTGATATCAAAAACTATTTTATCCATTTACTTATAGGTTATTACTATTGCTTCTTTTCCCTAAAACTGAGATATTCATATAATTTGGCTTACAAATTATGGAATAATAACATTATCTCTTTTTAGTATAACTAATCACCCAAAATGTATTAGTGGTCTATAAACAAAATCATTTTATTTTTGAAGATTTTGAAAACAAATACTGGATTTCTTTTATATGATCATCTATGTTCATGTGTTTTATAGTAAAACTAAGCCATACAAGTCTATAAAACACTTCCATATTTTTAGTTCAATTTAAAGTATCATATGACATATGTGTAACTATAACCTTGAGAAAAAAATTCCATTTGACCAAAAATATCTTAAACATCATTTTAGTGATGCATTATAAACTAGTTGAATACTGAGCATTTACTATAATATATTACCTCATGTGTTTTAACAAAGGGACTGATGCCTCCTTCTTCTACTAGATATCTTGTGACATGTAGCTCTCCAAACTCAGCAGCCAGATGTAGAGCTGTTTTACCATCTCTCTATAATTATACCAAATAACAGGTAAATATTATGGATACTACTTTGTTACCAATATAAATAGTATACAACATATCCTACAACTGATATAACACTTGTCTGATAAACTGGATAATGTTGTGTAATAAATAAAAACAAAATGTATCTCACATGAATCAGTGGTCAAAACTGAACAAAATGACCAGTCACACTTGTATTTATATTCTACATAAACAACAAATAACCAACAAGTATTATTGTGGGATGTCAGAACTTCCATCAGAAATGTCATGTTAACCTTTTTTCAAGAAATGCATAAAATATTTATATCAATGGATTCAGTAAAATGCACAGAGATAGATGAGATCTCACTTTATATAATTATAGCAAGTATTTGTTGATATAATAATGAAATCTGTCTGATTAACATGGTTTAGAATAATGATCAATTTAAAAAAAAAAACTTTTTCAAAGAAATATGAAAAATATTTACATTTCCTGATTTAGTACGAGGAGACAAGTAAAATGAGACCCCACTTTAGATGATTCTAACAAATAATATTAGTTGTTCATTAAACCTGTCTCATTAACAACATGATTTTGTGTTGATTAAAAGTAATGTAATCAGATTTAGTAGATAACATACATCTCTGATATCTTTGTTACATCTGTTCTCCAGAAGTAGTCGAGACACTTCCACATGTCCTCTCATGGCTGCCAACATTAATGCTGTCAATCCACCATCCTGGAATAATACAACTGACATCAAAACTTGTCTGATAAACTGGACAATGTTGTGTAATAAATATAAACAGAAATGACCAGTCACATTAATTAAAACTGTCTGATTAACAACAGGATTTAGTGTAGATTCAGTAAAATCATAAATTTTATAAAAGTAAATTTTTCAAAGAAATATGAAAAAAGTTATTTTTTCTGATTCAGAATAATACTATGAGTAAAATGAGACCCCACTTTATATAATTATTACAAATATTTGTTCATTAAAACTGTCTAATTAACAACATGATTTAGTGTTGATTAAAAGTAATGTAATCAGATTTAGTAGATAACATACTGATGTGATATCTTTGTTACATCTGTTCTCCAGAAGTAGTCGAGACACTTCCACATGTCCAAACAAGGCTGCCCACATTAATGCTGTCCATCCATCAACCTGGAATAATACAACTGACATCAAAACTTGTCTGATAAACTGGACAATGTTGTGTAATAAATATAAACATAAATGACCAGTCACATTAATTAAAACTGTCTAATTAACAACAGGATTTAGTGTAGATTCAGTAAAATCAGTAATTTTATAAAAGTAAATTTTTCAAAGAAATATGAAAAAAGTTATATTTTCTAATTCAGAACAATATTACGAGTAAAATGAGACCCCACTTTATATAATTATTACAAATATTTGTCCATTAAACCTGTCTCATTAACAACATGATTTTGTGTTGATTAAAAGTAATGTGACCAGATTTAGTAGATAACATACATCTGTGATATCTTTGTTACATCTGTTCTCCAGAAGTAGTCGAGACACTTCCACATGTCCAAACAAGGCTGCCCACATTAATGCTGTCCGTCCACCATCCTGGAATAATACAACTGACATCAAAACTTGTCTGATAAACTGGACAATGTTGTGTAATAAATATAAACAGAAATGACCAGTCACATTAATTAAAACTGTCTGATTAACAACAGGATTTAGTGTAGATTCAGTTTGATCATAAATTTTATAACAGAAATTTTTCAAAGAAAAATGAAAAAAGTTATATTTTCTGATTCAGAACAATACTATGAGTAAAATGAGACCCCACTTTATATAATTATTACAAATATTAGTTTTCCATTAAACCTATATAAATTAACAACAGGATTTAGTGTAGATTCCATTAATAATAAATTATTCAAAAAAGCATGAAAAAAGTTTTATTTTCTGATTTAGTACAACATAAAGAAGTTGAGATCCTCTTTAACATGTTTAAATAAAGATTATTATTATTATCATTATTATTATTCATTCAAGCATTTGTTGTCCATTAAACATGTCTAATTAACAACAGGATTTAGTGCAGATTCAGTATAATCATTAATCTAAAAAAACAAAACAAAGAAAAGTGAAAAAGAGTAGTATTTTCAGATTCAGAACAATTATATGATTAAATGGAATTACATTTTATATGAATCTAATGACTATTTGTCCTTTTTACAAGATATTTCTACATTAGATCTTTATACATATCACTACCTGACCAAAGTTGTTAACACAACATCAAGTGAAACATAAGTGTAAAAAATTGTTTCATGTCAAGAAGCAAAATAAGAACACCATCCATAACTCAAACAAAAAGAGAAATATTTTAAAATCAAACCATGCATGCATTTTTCCATTAAAACTGTCTAATTTAATTCAGAATTTTGATTTAATGTTGATTCAGTATAATGACTAAGTATCAGTTTCCATACAGACCAATGGTAATTGAATAGTGCAGGTTTTATTATTGTGTGCTTTATTTTTAATACCAATGGTCTAGATATGCCAAAGGGGAATGGTACAAAAGCATATATGGTTTAACCCCCCACATTTTGTGCCCGTACCAAATAAGACAACCTGGATCATGTGTTGTTTGTTGTTATATTTGTTTGTCTATTTACTGAGTAGTCAGGTCAGGTCTGGGCCATGTGTTGTGTGTTGTTATATTTGTTTGTCTATATACTATGAGTAGTCATGTCCAGACCCTGTGTTGTTTGTTGTTATATTTGTTTGTCCATTTACTCTGAGCAGTCAGGTCAGGTCCAGATCATATGTTGCTTGTTGTTATATTTGTTTGTATATTTACTCTGAGTAGTCAGGTCAGGTCCTACAGGTTACTGTGGCACCAATCGTGTTGCTTATGTGATATCAAATCCGGTAAATAGTCTAATTCGGTAGGTCACATTCATGAAAGGGAAGGGGATTGTAGTTACGACGTAAGGAACATATCCAATATCATTTGTGAAACGGTTATTCCATAACGGTCAACCAACTCGTGATGGCGTCCGTAAAATTTACGAAGGGATGATTTCAACTTCACCATTTGGAACTCTTGGTTTAATAGCTTCCTTGTGAACAGCAACCCTCTATCAAGAAAATCATGATAGGAAATGCAAGCACAGGAATATCGTATCAGTTGGGAGATATATACCCCATATGCAGGTGCTGCTGGAATGTTGCTGCTTAGAAATGGAAAGTTCACAATTGGAAAGCTGAAATCATCTCTTTTGTCGTAAAGTTTTGTTTTCAACCGACCCTCGTTGTCAATTTTTAGATGTAAGTCAAGATATGAGTCCGACTTAACTGTATCTGTAGTATCATTTATCTCTAGCTCGATTGGATAGATGCGTTCCACAGTCACTTAATTTTAAATTTTTTAGTGAAAGAACATCATCTATACAGCGAAAAGTAGAGTTAAAGGATATTGCGAACTTCTTATCTTTCTTCCTAAGAAGTTCCTGCATGAAGTCAGCCTCATAATAATAAAGAAACAAGTCGGCAAGTAGAGGGCCACGGTTTGTTCCCATTGGAATGCAGATAGTCTGCTGAAAAACAGTTGTAAGTTGTTATATTTGTTTGTCTATTTACTCTGAGTAGTCAGGTCCAGACCATGTGTTGTCTGTTGTTATATTTGTTTGTTTATTTACTCTGAGAAGTCAGGTCCAGACCATGTGTTGTTTGTTGTTATATTTGTTTGTCCATTTGCTCTGAGTAGTCAGGTCCAGGCCATGTGTTGTTAGTTGTTGTATTTGTTTGTCTATTTACTCTGAGTAGTCAGGTCCAGATCATATGTTGTGTGTTGTTACATTTGTTTGTATATTTACTCTTGAGTAGTCAGGTCCAGACCATGTGTTGTGTGTTGTTATATTAACTGTCTATTTACTCTGAGTAGTCAGGTCCAGACTATGTGTTGTAAGTTGTTATATTTGTTTTTTTATTTACTCTGAGTAGTCAGGTCCAGATCATGAGTAGTTTGTTGTTATATTTGTTTGTCCATTTACTCTAAGTAGTCAGGTCCAAAGCATGTGTTGTTTGTTGTTATATTTTTTTGTCTATTTACTCTGAGTAGTCAGGTTCAGACCATGAGTTGTTTGTTGTTATATTTGTTTGTCCATTTACTCTGAGTAGTCAGGTCAGGTCTAGACCATGTGTTGTGTATTCATGTATTTGTCTATTTACTCTGAGTAGTCAGGTCAAGACCATGTGTCGTTTGTTGTTATATTTGTTTGTCTATTTACTCTGAGTAGTCAGGTCAGGTTCAGTCCGTGTGTTGTGTGTTGTTATATTTCTTTGTCCATTTACTCTGAGTAGTCAGGTAAGGTCCAGACCATGAGTTGTCATATTTGTTTGTCTATTTAATCTGAGTTGTGAGGTCCAAACCATGTGTTGTTTGTTGTTATATTTGTTTGTATATTTACTCTGAGTAGTCAGGTCAGGTCCAGACCATGTGTTGTGTGTTGTTGTATTTGTTTGTCTATCTACTCTCAGTACTCAGGTCCAAAGCATGTGTTGTTAGTTGTTGTATTTGTGTCTATTTACTCTCAGTAGTCAGGTCCAGACCATGTGTCGTTTGTTGTTTTATTTGTTTGTCTATGTACTCTGAGTAGTCAGGTCAGGTCCAGACCATATGTTGTGTGTTGTTATATTTGTTTGTCTATTTACTGAGTAGTCAGGTCAGGTCCATACCATGTGTTGTGTGTTGTCATATTTGTTTGTCTATTTACTCTGAGTAGTCAGGTCCAGACCATGTGTTTTGTGTTGTCATATTTGTTTGTCTACTGACTCTGAGTAGTCAGGTCAGGTCCAGACCATGTGTTGTGTATTGCTGTATTTGTTTGGCTATTTACTCTGAGTAGTCAGGTCCAGAACATGTGTTGTGTGTTGTTGTATCTGATTGTCTATTTACTCTGTTGAATCAGGTCTAGACCATGTGTTGTGTGTTGTTGCATTTGTTTGTATATTTATTCTGAGTAGTCAGGTCCAGAACATGTGTTGTTTGTTGTTATATATGTTTGTCTATTTACTCTGAGAAGTCAGGTCCAGACCATGTGTTGTTTGTTGTTATATTTGTTTGTCCATTTACTCTGAGTAGTCAGGTCCAGGCCATGTGTTGTTAGTTGTTGTATTTGTTTGTCTATTTACTCTGAGTAGTCAGGTCCAGACTATGTGTTGTAAGTTGTTATATTTGTTTTTCTATTTACTCTGAGTAGTCAGGTCCAGACCATGAGTAGTTTGTTGTTATATTTGTTTGTCCATTTACTCTAAGTAGTCAGGTCCAAAGCATCTGTTGTTTGTTGTTATATTTTTTTGTCTATTTACTCTGAGTAGTCAGGTCCAGACCATGTGTTGTGTATTCATGTATTTGTTTGTCTATTTACTCTGAGTAGTCAGGTCAAGACCATGTGTCGTTTGTTGTTACATTTGTTTGTCTATTTACTCTAAGTAGTCAGGTCAGGTTCAGTCCGTGTGTTGTGTGTTGTTATATTTTTTTGTCCATTTACTCTGAGTAGTCAGGTAAGGTCCAGACCAAGAGTTGTCATATTTGTTTGTCTATTTAATCTGAGTTGTGAGGTCCAAACCATGTGTTGTTTGTTGTTATATTTGTTTGTCTATTTACTCTGAGTAGTCAGGTCAGGTCCAGACCATGAGTTGTGATATTTGTTTGTCTATTTACTCTGAGTAGTCAGGTCCAGGCCATGTGTTGTTAGTTGTTGTATTTGTTTGTCTATTTACTCTGAGTAGTCAGGTCAGGTCCAGACCATGTGTTGTGTGTTGTTGTATTTGTTCGTCTATTTACTCTAAGTAGTCAGGTCCAGGCAATGTGTTGTTAGCTGTTGTATTTGTTTGTCTATCTACTTTGAGTAGTCAGGTCCAGGCCATATGTTGTTAGTTGTTGTATTTGTTTGTCTATTTACTCTGAGTAGTCAGGTCAGGTCCAGACCATGTGTTGTTTGTTGTTGTATTTGTTTGTCTATTTACTCTCAGAAATCAGGTCCCAAGTATTTGTTGTAAGTTGTTGTATTTGTGTTTATTTACTCTGAGTAGTCAGGTCCAGACCATGTGTCGGTTGTTGTTGTATTTGTGTCTATATACTCTCAGTAGTCAGGTCCAGACCATGTGTCGTTTGTTGTGGGACCATGTGTTGTGTGTTGTTATATTTGTTTGTCTATTTATTCTGAGAAGTCAGGTCCAGACCATGTGTTGTTAGTTGTTGTATTTGTGTCTATTTACTCTCAGTAGTCAGGTCCAGACCATGTGTCGTTTCTTGTATTTGTTTGTATATTTACTCTGAATCGTCAGGTCAGGTCCAGACCATGAGTTGTGATATTTGTTTGTCTATTTACTCTGAGTAGTCAGGTCCAGATCATGTGTTGTTAGTTGTTGTATTTGTTTGTCTATTTACTCTGAGTAGTCAGGTCCAGAACATGTGATAAGGTCTTTGCATCGGAACTAAACACATTTATTCTAAAAACAGTTGTTGGCATGACACGGGTTATGTTCTTCTCATATATGTTATGATGGTATGATACTAAACCCCTAACGGGAAGGATTGTACCTGATGTTCATATAATGAAATCATAATCTTTCAGTCAGTTTAATTGAAGTCTGGAGCTGGCATGTCAGTTAACTGCTAGTAGTCTGTTGTTATTTATGTATTATTGTCATTTTGTTTATTTTCTTTGGTTACATCTTCTGACATCAGACTCGGACTTCTCCTGAACTGAATTTTAATGTGCGTATTGTTATGCATTTACTTTTCTACATTGGTTAGAGGTAAAGGGGGAGGGTTGAAATCTCACAAACATGTTTAACCCCGCCGCATTTTTGCGCCTGTCCCAAGTCAGGAGCCTCTAGTCTTTGTTAGTCTTGTATTATTTTAATTTTAGTTTCTTGTGTACAATTTGGAAATTAGTATGGCGTTCATTATCACTGGACTAGTATATATTTGTTTAGGGGCCAGCTGAAGGACGCCTCCGGGTGCGGGAATTTCTCGCTACATTAAAGACCTGTTGGTGACCCT
Source organism: Mytilus edulis (assembly GCF_963676685.1). Taxonomy (NCBI): domain Eukaryota; kingdom Metazoa; phylum Mollusca; class Bivalvia; order Mytilida; family Mytilidae; genus Mytilus; species Mytilus edulis. Next base: position 57,524,861 of record NC_092355.1, on the reverse strand, counting down.
CTACTGTTGTTTTTTATTTTTTGTTTGTCTAATAACTCTGAGTAGTCAGGTCAGGTCAAGACCATCTGTTGTGTATTGTTGTATTTGTTTGTCTATTTGCTCTGAGTAGTCAGGTCCAGAACATGTGTTGTGTGTTGTTGTATTTGTTTGTATATTTACTCTCAGTAGTCAGGTCCAAAGCATCTGTTGTTAGTTGTTGTATTTGTGTCTATTTACTCTCAGTAGTCAGGTCCAGACCATGTGTAGTTTGTTGTGGGACCGTGTGTTGTGTGTTGTTATATTTGTTTGTCTATTTACTCTGAGTAGTCAGGTGAGGTTCAGACCGTGTGTTGTGTGTTGTTATATTTGTTTGTCCATTTACTTTGAGTAGTCAGGTCAGGTCCAGACCATGTGTTGTCTGTTGTTATATTTGTATGTCTATTTACTCTGAGAAGTTAGGTCCAGACCATGTGTTGTTTGTTGTTATATATGTTTGTCTATTTACTCTGAGTAATCAGGTCCAAAGCGTGTGTTGTCTGATGATATATTTGTTTGTCTATTTACTCTGAGTAGTCAGGTTCAGATCATGTGTTGTTTGTTGTTATATTTGTTCGTCTATTTACTCTGAGAAGTCAGGTCTAGACAATGTGTTATTAGTTGTTGTATTTGTTTGTCTATTTACTCTGAGTAGTCAGGTCCAGAACATGTGTTGTGTATTGTTGTATTTGTTTGCCTATTTAATCTCAGAAATCAGGTCCAAAGTATTTGTTGTTAGTTGTTGTATTTGTTTGTTTATTTACTCTGAGTAGTCAGGTCCGGACCATGTGTTGTTTGTTGTTATATTTGTTTGTATATTTACTCGAGTAGTCAGGTCAGGTCCAGGCCATGTGTTGTGTGTTGTTATATTTGTTTGTCTATTTACTCTGAGTAGTCAGCTGGTCCAGACCATGTGTTGTTTGTTGTTATATTTGTTTGTTTATTTTGTCTGAGTAGTCAGGTCAGATCCAGGCCATGTGTTGTGTGTTGTTATATTTGTTTGTCTATTTACTCTCAGTAGTCAGGTGCAGAACATATGTTAGTATTAGTATGTCAGTGTTATGCTTTAAAAAAAAGGTAGGTTTCACATTTAGTGCAGTACTCTGATTACATGTATAGTTCAGTGAGGTTTAATGATGTGTCTCATGTTCTGTGTTGAACATCAGTGTTGTGTCCTGTTGTGTATCATGTTCTTTGTTGAACATTACTATTTTGTCATATGATTCATGTCCTGTGTTGAACACCAGTAATGTGTCATGTGATTCATGTTCCGGTGTTGTACATCAGTGTTGTGTCCTAATATGTGTCTTGTTCTGTGTTGTGTCCTGTTGTCTCTCATGTTCTGTGTTGAACATAAGTGTTGTGTCCTGTTGTCTCTCATGTTCTGTGTTGAACATCAATGTTCTGTCATATGATTCATGTCCTATGTTGAATATCAGTGTTGTGTCATGATATGTCACATGTTGTCTTTAAATGCATGTTGTTTCATGATGTGTCTCCTATTTTGTATTGAAAACAAGTGTTGTGTCATAATATGTCTCATGTTGTGTGTTGATCATCAGTGTTGTGTCATGATGTGTCTAATGTCCTGTGTTGAAAACAAGTGTTGTGTCATAATATGTCTCATGTTGTGTGTTGAACATCAGTGTTGTGTCATGATGTGTCTCATGTTATGTGATGAACATCAGAGTTGTGTCATGATGTTTTTTATGCCCCACCTACGATAGTAGAGGGGCATTATGTTTTCTGGTCTGTGGCTCCGTTCATGCGTCCGTCCGTTCGTCTGTGCGTCCGTCCGTTCATGTTAAAGTTTTTGGTCAAGGTAGTTTTTGATGAAGCTGAAGTCCAATCCACTTGAAACTTAGTACACTTGTTGCTTATGATATGATCTTTCTAATTTTAAAGCCAAATTAGACTTGTGACCCCAATTTCACGGTTCACTAAACATAGAAAATGAAAGTGGGAGTTTCAGGTTAAAGTTTTTGGGCAAGGTAGTTTTTGATGAAATTGAAGTCCGATCAACTTGAAACTTAGTACATATGTTCCCTATAGTATAATCTTCCTAATTTTAATGCCAAATTAGATTATTACCCAATTTTCACAGTCCATGGAACATGGAAAAAGATAGTGCAAGTGGGGCATCCATGTACTTTGGACACATTCTTGTCTTGTTCTGTGTTGAGCATCAATGTTGTGTCATGATGAACATCAGTGGTGTGTCATGATTTGTCTTTATGTTCTGTGTTGAGCATCAATGTTGTGTCATGATGTTGTTCATGTGTTGTGATGAACATCAGTGGTGTGTTATTATACTGTTATAATGTGTCTCATGTTCTGTGCTGAACATCAGTGTTTCATCATGATGTGTCTCATGTTCTGTGCTGAACATAAGTGTTATGTCATGATGTGTCTCATGTTCTGTGTTGAACAACATCAGGGACTAGACTTAACTGTTTTTCTAGAGGGGCCAAGCTGGCCCCTAAGATATTTTTTTCAGGGGCCCACTTGAAATTCTAGGAGCCCACTAAATCTTTATACTAAAAGAATAACAGAAAATAAAACTGAGAATTACTTTTTATATACTAACAGTGTTTCAGCTTGAATCTCAGGGCAGAAGGGTGCTAGTTTTCTGAAAAGGCACTTAAGCCAAGAGGATCATATTAGTTTGATGCAACAATACATTGCATATATTGCACAATCTTAAAACTGTTAATTCTCCATAATTGTTAAAAGCAAAAACATTTGTTTCATAAATACAAGTAGTAAAACAGGAAGTACAGTTTTTATTTATGTTCAAATACAAATTTCTTTAATTCTTCTTTAAATGTACATGATGTATGTTCATGGTATGAAACAAAACAGTTTTTCTAATGAAGCCTTATTATGGAATCCTACTTGTAAGTTTTGAGTCTTGAAAATGTTTTTGTGTGGTAACCTTTATAGTTTATAATATTTGATTTATTGCCACCAGAAATGTATCATAAGATTTGACAATATTTATTTTAGGTCATTTCCTAACAAAATTATCTCCCTTCAATTTTTTCAATTCCTGTTGACATGTAGACAATATGGCTCTTTCTTTGAATATTAAATACTATCTCAATCCAATCCATCCTCTTACATGTCTAATAGTGTTTATCAAAATATATTTTTCAAATAGTTTTTAATGAAGATTGGATATCAAACTAGATATTAAGATATTTATTTACGAGATTTTGTGTTTCATTTTTTCATCAAATATTTTTGTTATTAGCGAATCAGGGACAAGTTACCATCTAACACAGGCTTGTAATGACTCCCAGGACAATACGAAAACATCCCTTTCGCAATGCTTATTGACATGATTGAACAGTTTAGAATAAAACACTATTCAATAATGAAATAATCGTAGAAAATTTAGCAGAATTAAGAAAACATGCGGAAAGAAAGAGTTATATGCCATATCGTGACTCCGGATTGAAAACAGAGCTGTCCAACTGGGTTTAGGTTATTAGACAGAACCTACTGGTTTTCGGAAATATATTACTATATTGCTTTGATAAGACAAACAGGTTTCCTTTTGGGAACAGTCTATATTAATATTGTGGGGGAAAGGGTACAAAGGGGATTTACTTCAATTTTTTTACAGTCCCCAGCTGGGCGATCAGGATGATTAAATATATTCGCCAAGCCGAGACTCTGGTCGCCTTGGGCCCCTCAGCGAGTGTTAAGTTTAGGCCCTGAACATCAGTGTTTTGTCATGATGTGTCTCATGTTCTGTGTTTAACATCAGTGTTTTGTCATGATGTGTCTCATGTTCTGTGTTAAACATCAGTGTTTTGTCATGATGTGTCTCATGTTCTGTGTTAAACATCAGTGTTTTGTCATGATGTGTCTCATGTTCTGTGTTAAACATCAGTGTTTTGTCATGATGTGTTTCATGTTCTGTGTTAAACATCAGTGTTTTGTCATGATGTGTTTCATGTTCTGTGTTAAACATCAGTGTTTTGTTATGATGCGTTTCATGTTCTGTGTTAAACATCAATGTTGTGTCATGATGTTGCTCATGTGTTGTGATGAACATCAGTGGTTTGTTATAAAATAGTGTCTCATGTTCTGTGTTGAACATGAGTGTTTTGTCATGATGCGTCTTGTGTTCTGTGTTGAACATGAGTGTTTTGTCATGATGTGTCTCATGTTCTGAGTTGAACATGAGTGTTTTGTCATGATGTGTCTCGTGTTCTGTATTGAACATCAATGTTGTGTCAGGATGCATCATTTTGTGTGTTAAACACCATGGTTGTGTCACGATATGTCTCATGTGATGTGGCTCATTTGTTGTGATGAACAACAGTTATGTTATGATGTAGCTCGTGTTCTATGTTGATCTTCAACATTCTGTAATTATGTGGCTCCTGTTCTGTGATAAGAATCAGTGTTGTGTCATGGTGTGTCCCATGTTCTGTTTTGAACATCAGTGTTGTGTAATGTATCATGTGTGTCCCATGTTCTGTGTTGAACATCAGTGTTGTGTCATGTATCATGTGTATCTCATGTTCTGTGATGAACATCAGTGTTAAGTCATGTGGCTCATGTATTGTGTTGAACATCAGTTTTGTGTCATGATGTGACTTATTTTTTGTGTTGAACATAACTGTAGTGTCATGATGTGTTACATGTTCTGTGTTTTACACCAGTGTTGTGTCATGATGTGTCTCTTGTTCTGTGTTGAAAATCAGTGTTTAGTCATAATGTACCATGTTTTGTGTTGAACACCATTGTTGTGTCATGATAAGTTTACCGACTTGATATTCAATGTAACAAGTTTACCTACTTGATAATCAATGTTAGCTCCATTCGCTAGGCAAAGCTTCAATTCTTCTACTCTTCCATTTTCAGCAGCTTCAAAGAGTTTCTGTAAATAAAAAATAGATTTTACATTTAACAGAATGTAAAGAGTGTAGTAACTTAAATGTTTTTCACGCTAATGCCAGACAATAACTATATTTTAGAATGACCAATTTTTATTGGTTAATACAAGGGAGAGAATGTTCTCTATTGAATACAATGTGACAAACATTAGTTGGGGTAGGGGGAGGGGGTGTGAATTGAAAGCGGTGAAAAATATATATTGTTTTGGCAAAAGCAGTGGTGAAAAAGAAAATAGACCCAGAGGAAACCCTGCTTATGATTACATTGTATGCTGTTCCTAAGTTTTGAAGAAGAAAAAGATTTTTTTTTAAACATTTCATCCTCACATAATAAAGCTAATCTGAGTGAAAATTGTGTTTCAATACAAACATGTAATTTATGACAACTTGGTAAGGAGCAGTGTAATATTTGTATGTTTGATGATATATTATTTTTTGACAGATATACTTTGAATGTCTCTAAGCTTTCTCTGTTAAAGAAATAACAGTGTTGTTTTTAATATTTTAGCCTAAAAACATATTTTCAATCAAGAAAAAGAAATTAATAAATAGTGACTATTTAATGATCAAGTACCCTTTTTGTCAGTGGGGAACAATCACCTGTGGGGACGTATTTGACACTTATGTGTTTTTACAGATGTTAATCACTACTTCCAAGTTTTATGACAAACAATAGGTAAGCTTGGGTAATTAAAATGAATAGACCTCTTTTGAGTTGGTTGCATTTCTGTCAAAAACTTTTTGTTTTAGTGAACATCATTCATGAATGCGCTTAGGGGTTTTTGTCACTTCTTCCCCATGTTGAGAGAGCAGTTAAAAAATATAATGCTTTATTGCACGAGTTATAATGGTTACAGTATTTTGTTCATACAAAAGCTTCTGTCCAAGTTTCTTAACATTCCATGAAGGTTTGACAAGAAAAATTGATGTCTAAAAAAAAATTTAACAACAGACTGAACCTTAATGTTGACGCCGTTGAGGGAATCTAGGATCACATTGTCTCGCTTTCACGACATAAATGTTGTAGGCTCAATTAAATCACTCGACTATAAAGAAGAAAAAATCTTACCTTATTCCAATCTTCCATATTTTCTAAAATAGAAAAATAGATGTATAAATCTGTTGAGTAATTATTGCGTTTAAACCCGCTGCAATTGTTTGCACCCTTCCTAAGTCACGAATTTGATGTTCAGTAGTTGTCCTTTGTTGATGTGGTTCATAAGTGTTTCTCGTTTCTTGTTTTTTATATAGATTAGACCGTTAGTTTTCCTGTTTGAATGGTTTTACACTAGTAATTTTTGGGGCCCTTTATAGCTTGCAGAGCGGTGTGAGCCAAGGTTCCGTGTTGAAGACCGTACTATAACCTATAATGGTTTACTTATAAATTGTGACTTGGTTGGAGAGTTGTCTCATTGGCACTTATACCACATCTTCATATATCTATATACGGCAATACTATTTGGGTTGGACAGATCATTCACACATCCTACAGCTCATCAGTCTTACAAAAGTCAGACTATTAAAGAGCGTATGGTACTTTGACAAGTTATTGCACAGCTTTCAACAATGAGAAGTAAATACCTTAGTTACCTATACCTTTTTATCTTACATTTGTACTAGTATTCAGAATATTTTAAGTCTATAATATAAAATTATATTCTTTTTTATCATGAAATCAACAAAGTATTAAACAAAACAATCCATATTTGAATTATAAACCATCTGAGCCAGGTTTTAACTTTTGACTTCAGATAGAAAGGCATAGTAGCAGCAAATATAAATTTTTAATTATGGGTTTAAATTTACACGACAATGGATTTACCCATCAGCCTCCCAAACATGAGACGGATTTTTACAATTTGACAAGAGTTTTCAATCAAAGAGCTGATAGCTCTGAGGTGGAAGAAGGTGAATAAAAGGTAACCTGAATTACCACAAAAGCAGCCCCACTTACCAAGGCTGCTTTGTTCCATTATCGTTATGATGTATTTTTTTTTTCTTCAAACAAGAAAAGGTCATAAGTACATGGATTTCCCATCCGTACAATCATTTTCTATGTTCAGTGGACTGTGAAAATTAGGTAAAATCTTTAAATTGGCAGTAAAATTAAGAAGATCATATCATAAGGAACACATGTGCACTAAGTTTCAAGTTGATTGGATTTCAACTTCATCAAAAACTACCTCGACCATAAACTTTATAACCAGAAGCAGGACGAACGGACAGACCAGAAAACATAATGCCCATAAATGGAGCATAAAAATAGTAAGGCTTGTTACATACCCGCCAACTTTTGAAAGTTCCCATAGGGGTTTTTAGTGCACAACAACAATTTTAAGGTTACAATTTTAAGCGAAGTATTTTGCACGATCTGGATTGTCTAGAAAAAGTGTCATATTTGTATGATGAACCAAGGAAACTTACATGCCTTTTTCTTAAGTCTGTTTGCATGGTTCTAGTTATTAAACCGGTAGAAGAGATGAAGCTAGCAGATCAGAGTTTATTTTCTTGTAACAAAATATTTGTTCCGGGGTGACATTTGTTCCGCCGGAACAAATTTCATATGAAATATGTTCCACCAGAACTTATTTCATAGAAAATATGTTCCAGCACCATAAAATTTTTTCCGGAACTAATTTTTTAAACAAGTGTGAAATAAGTTCCGGAACAAAAATTACAGCACCATGAGTTTTGTTCCAATACTAAAATTTAAAAGAAAAGGTGAAATAAGTTCCTGTGATATTAGTTTTGAATAAAGGTATTTTATAGAAATCAATGAAAATGTTCTGCTCGAACCTATTTCACAGAAAATAAGTACTGTGCTTGCATGGGGTACATTTGCAATTGAATGCATGACTGTAGGATGGAGATAAGAAATAAAAGCGATGATAATGTATCATAATTTGTATCTATGTTTTATCCTTTATGTGATATTCGACCTCCTTGTTTCCTGTTGATCTGTCATGGGTGTTCTAATCATACATGTACTTAGCTATGGTCATTGCAGTTTTTAAAGAGTGTGGCTTTTGTTTCGTTGTCTTTTAAAATAATTGATCAGTCACTTTGTCCTTTTTTTAAAAGTACAAATGTTCATCTTTAACTATGATACCTTTTTTTGGGGAATGACTATTATTATTATTTTTTATTCTACTCTTTCCTGGTTCATAATTGTCATTTTTAGTATTATCATGGAAGTATTATATTGACAATATAATACTTCCATGGTATTATTAATTGAGTATGTTATTTAACTTTTGCTGAACTCCACATGATCCAAATTGGATGTTTACACTTTTTATTTATTACATTATCAATATGATACAGACTAAATACATGTTTTTATAATGACTTTAAACTGACTGATGACAAGTGCTCAGTATATAAGATAACTTGTTAAACCAGTGGAACATATTTCATAGACAAGGAACTTATTTCACCAGGTGAGAAACAAATCTCACAAATCCAGAACTTATTTCACCAGGTAAGGAACAAATCTCACAAACATGGAACTTATTTCACTAGGTAAGGAACAAATTTCACCAACCCAGAACTTATTTCACCAGGTAAAGTGTGGAACTTATTTCATATAGATGGAACAAATTATATAGAAATTGTCTGTGTAAAAAGTTCTCCCAGAACAAATTACCTGTGAAATTAGGTCCACTGGAACTTTTTTCACAGGAACAAATTTTGGCTCACATAACCTTATTGGAAGAACATTACAACCCACTGTAAAAAATGAGCACATTTTTATTCATATTATTTGATGAAACTTTCCCCCAAGAACTATGCATCTATTAAGTACTAAATGGTCAAAATATGTCAAAAGAATGTTCTGTTGTTTCAAAACTTATATCTTCTTTATTAACTTGACCCCTCATTTAGAAAAGTTGTTCCAAATATACGAATTTTCCCACTTTTGAGTTTAATAAAAATCTTTAAAATGTTCTTTCTTTTTTTTCAACAGTAAAATGACCCCTTGTTTTAGGAACAGTCCCTTATTTAAGGGACACCACTCATAATTGGGGGGTCCCAACCTGAATACAAAAATAAAATATGTTACAACCAGTATTATGTCAATATATTAGTGAAAAAAAATACTATTTACTATCTTTATCATGTTTATGGTAGTACAGTAGACTCCGGACAATCGGATACCCAAAATGTTAGCTAAAAATATCCGATTACCCGATATATTCAATTAGACGATGAATGTATATTCAATTAATATTCTACAATAATAAGTAGATCTATTGCTTAATATGTGAAAGGGCTGGAGGATTGATGGAGTGATTTTTATCAGTTACATCACCACGATGTTTGCGAGAAAAATTATCAGCTGATTATGTAGCTAATGATTAAATTTGTTTCACTTGCAGTTTTTAAATCCTATATTTATTAAAATCAATCAAATGTCCTGAAATATTTATGTAAATTATTATCTTCCATCCATAGTTTGTCTTTACTTGTTTAGTAAACAAATTATTTACATTTTCACACAGGTAAACTAATTTGGCTATAAATAGATCAAAGCATGTCTGAGTAGAATCTCTTATCTAAAATCGTAATTGTTATAATTTTATTTCTTTAAATAATCAAATTTAAATTTATGAAAATAATCATGATTGATAAAATAGTATTGCATAAAGTTTACGCTTTCAGAGACTGTTTATGTTTAGGTCATGGTTCTACAGGCTTCTTCACATATTTGTAAACAAACCAATATGGCCGCCACACGTGATTACCTTTGCCAGAGACATATATACACATATATGTCTCTGCCTTTGCACATATGAACAAAATATTTCTGACAAAAGTCAGATTTCTCTTGTCAAAAGGGATTTATATTTATATTGCAATAAATTATTCAGAAGGAGGTACATTCAGTTTCAATTATATTTCTTATTCTATGAGCATTTAGAGTTTAATCAAATTCTCCCAACAGTAACGTACTGTATTTTATAAATAGATTCAAACCATTTGAAGTAGAAAGGCGTCTAATTCACATGACAAGGAAAACAATGAATAAAGACACCAATTTAATAAGAAATAGATCCTTTTTATTTATTAACAAGAATGTGTCCACAGTACACGGATGCCCCACTCGCACTATCATTTTCTATGTTTAAAGGACTGTGAAATTGGACTAAATTCTCTAATTTGGCATTAAAATTAGAATGATCTTATCAAAGGGAACATGTATACTAAGTTTCAAGTTGATTGGACTTCTACTTTATCAAAAACTACCTTGACCAAAAACTTTAACCTGAAATTTGCACTATCATTTTCTATGTTCAGTGAACCGTAAAATTGGGGTCAAAACTCTAATTTGGCATTTAAATTAGAAAGATCATATCATAGGGCACATGTATACTAAGTTTCAAGTTGATTGGACTTCAACTTCATCAAAAACTACCTTGACCAAAAACTTTAACCTGAAGCCAAAAACTTTAACCTGAAATTTGCACTATCATTTTCTATGTTCAGTGAACCGTAAAATTGGGGTCAAAACTCTAATTTGGCATTTAAATTAGAAAGATCATATCATAGGGCACATGTATACTAAGTTTCAAGTTGATTGGACTTCAACTTCATCAAAAACTACCTTGACCAAAAACTTTAACCTGAAGCCAAAAACTTTAACCTGAAATTTGCACTATCATTTTCTATGTTCAGTGAACCGTAAAATTGGGGTCAAAACTCTAATTTGGCATTTAAATTAGAAAGATCATATCATAGGGCACATGTATACTAAGTTTCAAGTTGATTGGACTTCAACTTCATCAAAAACTACCTTGACCAAAAACTTTAACCTGAAGCGGGACAGACGGACGAACGAACGAACGAACAGACGGACGAACGGACGCACAGACCGTAAAATTGGGGTCAAAACTCTGATTTGGCATTTAAATTAGAAAGATCATATCATAGGGCACATGTATACTAAGTTTCAAGTTGATTGGACTTCAACTTCATCAAAAACTACCTTGACCAAAAACTTTAACCTGAAGCGGGACAGACGGACGAACGGACGCACAGACCAGAAAACATAATGCCCCTCTACTATCGTAGGTGGGGCATAAAAACAAAACCTTCTTGTCTGCAAGATTGCAAATTCGTAACTTCAAGGGCGAACTTGTAAACAGGGCGAGTTGTCCCGATACCAAATTCACGCATGCGTACTACAAATATCTACAGTAAAAACATCCGGTTACAAGTAAACAAATAACTTTCATGGATTTCATGTGGATGAGATGAAATCTATTAAATTACATAAATAAAAAGGTCATATTTACGATAGTGATTGTTTTTCAATCCTAATTTACAAATTAAATGATTCAGATGCTTAATCATGTGTAAAAATCGGTGTCAGGAATCTCAAGTTGTTATGAAATTGTAATACACAGAAACGAATGCGGCATACAGAGGCTCAATGAGTTAAAGTCGGTCCCATAGGTCTTCAGAATTAAGACTTGACGTCTTCTTCCACCAAAAATAAGATTGTTCAAAAAGGCAGAAACATTCAAAACTCAAAAGGAACTAGCAAATTATTTATAAATATATCATGCGTGTGGAATTATTTGTGACCACTTGTCCCTGGGGAAGTATAATTGTAAATTTTACTTGTGCAGAAAAAAAACTGTATGATTTTTAAAAGTGTTCTGAAACAAAATAAATGATGTGTGTGTATATAAAAGTAGGTATGGGGTTAAACATCAATGAAATTTCTTTCTCTGCCTGCATTTTCTGTTTTTTACTTGAGTCATCAAATATTATTTTCATTCCTTTTGTCTTGATTACCTGGTGCATCTGTTTTTAGCAGGTTTTATCCATCTTGATAGAAACTCAGTCGAGAAAAATTAAAATGACACCTCCCATGGATAAGGCATAAATCCTAATAGAAGATTACTGGTCAATGGACTAAGATAACGTAATGTTTATGAGAACTGGGTATGCATACTTATGTTTTGTTTTTATTTTGGTAATTAATATACTTCCTGTTTTATTTAATTCATGAACATTGCTGTTTTGACTTGAATACGTTTTTCACATGATGATCATTGGTAACCTTAGTGATTTTCAAAATTCTAAGGCGACTTAAATCGTCATTTCGCAGGCAAGGTTATGGCCTGCATAGGTTTCCAGGGTAATTATTTACTTGTCCAAGGGCAAGTCAGACAAAAAAAAAATACTTGTAAGGTTGTTCAAATGTACGAGCTCAGGGGATAGCATTTCCACATCCTGCCATACATAAACATGGTAAATACCCCCAACTTAATTAAAAACAAAAAGTATATTTAATAAAATAACATAAATAAAGTATGACCCTTTTGCAAATGTTTTTCAACATAACATAAGATGTGGTATGATTGCCAGTGATGCATGTCTCAACCAGAGACCAAATGACATAGAAGTTAACAACTATAGGTCACCTCACAGACTTCAACCGATAATTTACAAGGCTTGATAATATGTATGATCGTTTCGTGTGTATTTGAGTCCTGAGGGCATTCAAATAAGAATCGAGTTGACCTCCAAAAACTGCTGACTGTTATATAAGGGATATAAACATTAATATAGATAAAAATAGATAGATAGCTAATTCATGCCCACAGCCATTTTCTATAAGTACGCTTTAAAATTTGCTAAAAAGAATGTTAAGTCCTGGACCATGTAGACCATTTGAATTTTCAAGTGAAAGGCCCTCCTCAAGAAATGTAATGCTACTGAAAAAAGCACTAACGTAAAGGATGGGTGGCCTTGGATATTTGTTTTCCAATTTCAAAGGTTTCCTCTCAGAAATGAAAGGGCCCAGATCATTGGGCCTAAACAAATCAAACCCCTGAAAAGTATGTAATGGTGTGTTATATTGCTAAGGCCTTCACTAAAAGCCCTTTTCGAATATGTCACTAGCCTATGCTCCGAGACCCTAGTGTAACTTGGAACGAGACAAAAACATCTCCGTCGCTGCATGAAATACTGTTAATTCACAAAACACAGGAAAATAGGTCATAAAAGGGCAAAAACTCGAATAAGGAGTCGTCTGATGATTTCAGTCATGTTTGACTTATATGTAGATTTGCCTGCTTGATAATTTTTGCTTTTAAAATTTCCTCCCTATCTATTATAGTTTGGATAATTGGCAGAAATGAAAAAAAATCAGTAAAATTTGACATTTAAGTGCAATGACTCCTTTTAGAAATCGTCTAGACAGTTTTGATGTAAATAAACAGCAGGCAGCTCTCAACATTCATAAATCTATAATACTAAAATTACGAGGTCCAATTTGTCAGCCGTCATCACGTAAAAACTATGAATCAAAGAATTCAACTTTATATATAACTAATATAGTACAATGATGTTGATTAAAAATTACACCACTCTAGGCCCGTTTGTTTTCCACGTAATTAATATTGCCAATAATTAAGAAGTTCCGGATCGAGTCCGACACCGATACCAATAGTATATTCACCTGTTACCTATTACCTTATCTGTACGTTCCGCATCTGACAGGCGCACCACCAAACAGTGAATTTAGAATTTTGCTGTATACTGTTGAGTAAAAAATACTCCATTCCAGGCCCTTTTGTTTTCCAAATTATTAATATTACCAATAATTGATAGGTTCCAGGTCGACGGGTTCAAACAGAAAGATTTTGAAAGCAGAGAAAACTGTGCACCTTATACATGTTATAATCGGCATGACTTTATCAGATGACAATACCAATACTAAAATAAGGCATACGCATAGTTATATATCAGTCACGGACCCGCGATATCACCGGTGTGTTCTAGTATTATTTAAATATACTTGAAATGTCTGAAAATTGGTTTCATTTAACTTGAGGTATATTGTCTCAGGAAACCTTACCTCACTTTTATGTAACTACATGTAGGAAATTTCAAAACCAAACACTTGTCTCCATATCAAATTGTGTTCACGGCCTTGCAAGAAGAAAGTTCTGTTTTCCCTCAGACTTATCGTCCTGATTTTTCGGGATCAATGTTTCTTATTTATTTTTCTTTTGTTCATTGATTGCCCTTCTGTATTCTGTTAGTGTTGCATTCCTTTTGTAATCTAGTAATTTTGTTATGAACTTGATCATGAGTTTAAAAAAAAAAACAGCAGCCACGTACAGACTTATAATAACTATGTGAATTCCATTTTTGCTTTATCATGCACATTGGTCTTTTGATGTCCCTAGAAACTTCAGTCTTACACTGAATTTATACATTTTACAACAACAACGATAGACAACTGACGCTAAGTGATGAGTATGCAAGGTGAACTAAAACATATATATGATACAATACATACTAATTTGATGAAAACTGAGGTCAGCTGAATTTATCAGTAAGAATGTGCCATCATCTAAAGCATCTCTGAAAAATATTTCTAAATCATATTTACTTGTTTAAGCTTCATATATGTAAAATAAATGAATCACTTCAAAATACTTTATATCGGTACTTCTTTTTTCAGTAACTGTTGTGATATATATGAATTTTTCTTTATCTTATAAACATATCAATGTTTGTAATATTTCCTGTTTCAACAAAATAACTATGAACAATAAAGGTATATTTTTCAATTATTTCATTAACAAATGATTAACATGAATAAACCCTTACTTTTATGGCCAGCGTCATGAAAATCTAGACCTTGTCATTTGAAGATGTTTTGTATTTATTGACTATATATTGACCTCTACATATTTCCGTTCTTGTTTTGTTGGGTTCTCATCGATATATACTGTTGAAATATTGCGGGAGTTATAATGTTGTGTTGTACCTGTTTAATATAGGGTTGATATCAGTGTGATGTACACAATGTAGACTTAAGCACTCATTTTTTTTTTCTATCCTTTACCCAAAGTTCACACATAAGTTTAACCTTTCTATTTTTTAAGAAAAATAATTTTGCAATGATGTGTCTCGTTAAAATGTTGGTCTTGGGTATTATGAATGTTGAAACTATTTAGTTGATTATCTCCCCTTATAGAGTTTGAATATTTTACATTCGAAACAAATTTCAGTATTAAAATGATCCTATATAGTTCACATATGATGTACTTACCTACAGGCCTGGGGCCATTACATTGCAATGTAATGCATTACATTACAATTACTTTGTGATTCTTCCATTACAATTACAATTACAATTACATTTTTTCTCACATGTAATGCATTACATTACAATTACTTTGCCTGTGTAATGCATTACATTACACATTACTTTTTCAATATAAAAACAAAAAGCATTTCAAAAACAGAGGTATATGTACATATGTGTACAGTGTTAGGGACATAGACTTCAAATACTTAATATGTCCATTGCACTTTATCATCATAAGTGGTTTAAATGTGATGCCATTAAGAGAACAGCGATCAGTTCTGTACACCTTTCCGGCAATACTTAAGGGGGTTCGCGGGTCTAAATCATTTATATAGGATTTCTCTATATTTTTCTATAAATTAACTTTATCTTATAGTTAATAGAAACATAAAATAAAAAAATGGGGTCACCGTTCATTTGCGCTCACAATCTGCCTTCGAAAGAAGCATACATCTTTGTAAAAGTGTTTTTGTTCTGTTGAACTAATAGGTGAAATAAATGTAATATCGAAATAAAAAAAGAAATTTATTACAGAAATCGCTCAAATTTTACAATAATTTAGTTTAAGTACAGCAGATATCGAAATTATATTAAAAAATATAGGTCACCGATGAGTTAAAAGAGATATTTCCATTTTAAAGTTAAAAAATGGCATTTTTCCACCAAAGGGAGATAATTTGGAACTTTTTCAATGATGTTTACATTTTAAAAGTCATCTGAAGCCAACACGAATTAATTGTTTTGAATGTTTTTTGTACCATATGATAAAGTAACAACTACAAAAGGTAATAAATAAAATTTGTAATGAAAAACAAATGTTTAATTTTTTCTGAAATTTTTATACCCTCGAGCCTCCTTAAAAGCCTTTCTACAGGAGCTTATGTGTGGGAAATGGCTAAATACTTGATAGCTGTATTAACCAAAGAAGAAAGGCACACTGAATTTGACTTCCATTATTCCAGTGCATTGATTGAAATTTCTTCACATGGCTCAGACAAGTAGATGTCAACATCATGTACTGCACCTTACCTGTGTCTATACCCTTTGATTGAGTAGTAGGAGGCATGAAACTGAAAAAGTCACTTTTAAGTTTCTTAGGTGGTGGTAAAAAATAAATAAATTATCATATAATTTTGTTTCTAACATTGATCACTTAATCATTAAGACATCACTAAGGATTTCAAGGGGATATAATAAATGTGTCATTAAAGGATTATCTTGTGAAATGCCTAGGGGTTCTGTGAGGACAAACATAAGTTGAGAAGATTTGATTGCAATAAAACATTGTGATATTAATTAGGTGAAATAACAACACACAGTTTGGTTTAAAAATGTTGTTTGATATATTCAATATTTGATTGAAATAAATGTAAGGTGTGTATAGAATTATGAAATTTTCATCTTCATATTTTTTTCATTGATCTATATAGTTTGTTTGATAATTTTTTTTATAAGATTTTTCAAAGACCACCTAACACCAAAATATTCCCATATCATATTAAACAAATATCAGAAACCAAGATCAAAGACTTGATATTGTTTACCATTTTATATTTCTTACCTTATTTAATACAGTAATTAACTGTGACAAAAATTTTATTCCATACTTTCTTTTGTTTTTGTTAATATTTTATTTTTATTATACAATATTCTTCAATTTTATCTATTTTACCAATTTGTAATGAAAAGTAATGTACTGTAATGGAGGCATTACATCAATTTTTAACTAAAGTAATCATTACATTACATGTAATTGTAATGCAGAAAATGTGCATTACAAATTACTTTGCATTACATCCAAAAAAAGTAATATTACAATGCATTACAATTACAAATTACCATTACCCCAGGCCTGCTTACCTATAACAACAGCCTGACTGGACAGGGATCAAATCCACTGGACAAGGTTCAACTTGACTGGACAAGGATCAACTTGACTGGACAGGGATAAACTCCACTGGACAAGGATCAACTTGACTGGACAAGGATCAACTTGACTGGACAGGGATCAAATCAACTGGACAGGGATTGACTTGACTGGAAAGGGATCAAATAAATACTGATAATATGTTTAAAATGAGAATATAAATGTTTCTATTTCAGGTTGGAATATAATTATAACATATTATAAAGATGCTTGTCTATTGTTTGATACACATTTGACCTCTTTCATTGATTGGTTGCTGTCTCATTGATATAGACCTTTAAACTTTCACTTTTACAGATGTTTTAGGGTCTTGTTTATTACATAAAAAACTAGAGGCTCTAAAGAGCCTGTGTCGCTCACCTTGGTCTATGTGAATATTAAACAAAGGAAGCAGATGGGTTCATGACAAAATTGTGTTTTGGTGATGGTGATGTGTTTGTACATCTTACTTTACTAAACATTCTTGCTGCTTACAATTATCTCTATCTATAATGAACTTTGCCCAGAAGTTTCAGTGGAAAAAGGTTAATAAAAATTTACAAATTTTATGAAAATTGTAAAAAATTTACTATAAAGGACAATAACTCCTTAGGGGGTCAATTGACCATTTCGGTCATGTCCACTTATTTGTAAATCTTACTTCGCTGAACATTATTGCTGTTTACAGTTTATCTCTATCTATAATAATATTCAAGATAATAACCAAAAACAGCAAAATTTCCTTAAAATTACCAATTCAGGGGCAGCAACCCAACAACGGGTTGTCCGATTCATCTGAAAATTTCAGGGCAGTTACATCTTGACCTGATAAACAATTTTACCCCAGTCAGATTTGCTCTAAATGCTTTGATTTTTGAGTTATAAGCCAAAAACTGCATTTTACTCCTATGTTCTATTTTTAGCCGTGGCGGCCTTCTTGATTTGATTGCCGGGTCACCGGACACATTTTTAAAACTAGATACCCCAAAGATGATTGTGGCCAAGTTTGGATTAATTTGGCCCAGTAGTTTCAGAGGAGTCGATTTTTGTAAAAGTTAACGACGACTGAGGACGGACGCAAAGTGATGGGAAAAGATCACTGATATTTTGAATGTAAAATATATCTGTTAATGATCTCCCCCTGTCAGAGTTAAAATTCTACATTCACATCTTTTTTTAAACAAATTTCAGTAGTAAATGATTCTATCTAGTTCACATACAATTAAACTTACCTATAATAGGAACTCAACTGGCAAGGATCACATTGACTGGACAATGGTCACACGGACTGGACAATGGTCACAAGCAGGCCTGGGGCCATTACATTGCAATGTAATGCATTACATTACAATTACTTTGTGATTCTTCCATTACAATTACAATTACAATTACATTTTTTCTCACATGTAATGCATTACATTACAATTACTTTGCCTGTGTAATGCATTACATTACACATTACTTTTTCAATATAAAAACAAAAAGCATTTCAAAAACAGAGGTATATGTACATATGTGTACAGAGACAAGTAGATGTCAACATCATGTACTGCACCTTACCTGTGTCTATACCCTTTGATTGAGTAGTAGGAGGCATGAAACTGAAAAAGTCACTTTTAAGTTTCTTAGGTGGTGGTAAAAAATAAATAAATTATCATATAATTTTGTTTCTAACATTGATCACTTAATCATTAAGACATCACTAAGGATTTCAAGGGGATATAATAAATGTGTCATTAAAGGATTATCTTGTGAAATGCCTAGGGGTTCTGTGAGGACAAACATAAGTTGAGAAGATTTGATTGCAATAAAACATTGTGATATTAATTAGGTGAAATAACAACACACAGTTTGGTTTAAAAATGTTGTTTGATATATTCAATATTTGATTGAAATAAATGTAAGGTGTGTATAGAATTATGAAATTTTCATCTTCATATTTTTTTCATTGATCTATATAGTTTGTTTGATAATTTTTTTTATAAGATTTTTCAAAGACCACCTAACACCAAAATATTCCCATATCATATTAAACAAATATCAGAAACCAAGATCAAAGACTTGATATTGTTTACCATTTTATATTTCTTACCTTATTTAATACAGTAATTAACTGTGACAAAAATTTTATTCCATACTTTCTTTTGTTTTTGTTAATATTTTATTTTTATTATACAATATTCTTCAATTTTATCTATTTTACCAATTTGTAATGAAAAGTAATGTACTGTAATGGAGGCATTACATCAATTTTTAACTAAAGTAATCATTACATTACATGTAATTGTAATGCAGAAAATGTGCATTACAAATTACTTTGCATTACATCCAAAAAAAGTAATATTACAATGCATTACAATTACAAATTACCATTACCCCAGGCCTGGTCACAAGGACTGGACAATGATCACAAGGACTGGACAATTATCAAATAAAAAACAATAATAGACATAATAGATGTTCAAACTGAAAATATAAATGAAATAAAAACAACACGTTATAGAGACACTTGTCTATTGTTAAATACCACATTGACCTCTTTTGTTGATTGTTTGCTGTCTCATTGACATAGACCTCCCATCTTACAATCATAAAACACATTTTGATTTCTTAGTTCACAACTCTATTTGTAATGCTTGCAATGTTTAATTAGTTACAACATCCAAATGTAATTAATTTTGTAATTGTGTCATTTTATTTTTTGTATCCTGTCACAAAAGTTGCTGAGTGCAAAATGTTAACCTTGTTCTAAAAGAATTAATAAAAAGCACTGGTCTAATGCTATTTAGAATGAATCCTATAGCTCTGTATTATCTCCCCTTTAATACAAACACTGGTCTAATGCTATTTAGAATGAATCCTACAGCTCTGAATTATCTCCCCTTTAATACAAACACTGGTCTAGTACTATTTAGAATATATCCTATAGCTCTGGATTATCTCCCCTTTAATTTACATTTACAATTTCAATATATTTCTGATTTTCATTTGATAAAAAAATCATTAATTGTTCCAATACAATACCAATGTAATGTTCACTGACCTATAGATAGTAATAACTTGACTGGACCTTGAATCAATAAATACTAATGGTAGATCTTCAAACTGAAAATATAAAAAAATACATGTAGCTCAATTTCAGTTTGTTTCACGTTTATATAAATATTTCCCTGAATTTTTATGTCCCTGTCATGAATTAAAAAAGAAAAGGTACATGTACCATACAAAGCTAATTAGTGGAAAAGTTTTTAGGACATATTCATTATAGCATGAAGTCATTTTGTGTCCTATGCAATTGCACAATACTTAATATAATAATTTACACATCCTGTTTGGTGTGTATCTCCTGCCATATCAGTATAAAAACACAAAAATTATTAAGAAAAACACCCCCCCCCCCCAATTTTTTTTCTTTTAACCCCCCTTGGAGTAATTACCCCCAAACTCAATTCCTGCCTGTTATGATACCTTGCAGTACAATTTCAGAGAGATCGACACATTTAAACACAAGTCACCTTAACTTTATACGACCGCAGAGGTCAAACACTGAAAGTTTGGGCAAGTATGACAATTAAAATCTGTACTCAACATTACTGGTTGAGCAAAAAAATGGACTTTTCAGACTCTGAGCTGTTAGTTTGTAGTGAATGTACTCAACACATTTAATATGATTTTTGTCTATTGCCTGATAAACTACATTTAGTAATTCATCACATTTACCATTGTTTACAGTTTCTCTACTATGAGTTTACAGCTACAGTGTATGAATATTTCAACAACATGGATATGAAATAATGTAATAATTGCTTTATGCTAGACAAAAAAACCTATTATAGCTAATATGTATATATTTATTTATGTAAATAAATACTGTTTATATAATTTTAAAGTTTCATAATATTCTGAATTAACTGCACAATTTACCTGAATCACTTTCCTTCTTTCTATATAACAGATCTATGTAGGCCACATATATATATATCTAACATGTCTAAGAGGACATTATTGTTTTTATATTTCTGTACTCTTTTCTTCAGCATTCACTATGTTTTAGACCTAAAAAAAAAAGAGTATCTAAATAATATTTTTTTTGTGTTGAAAAGTAAGAAATCTAGTCCCAGTTTCAATTCTAAAATAAAATAGTTGCCCCATTTGTAAACACATTAGACATGTGTTTGTGTCAAGTCAAGAAGATTAACACAAGTTACAGGGCCAAATATTCTCAATGTAAATGAGATGTGCTAAGGCTTATATATATATGCATTCTTGAGTTATTGACTGAAAACTGGAAAATCACCCTTTTTTAATGAATAAAACCCCATAACTCGGAAACGTAAAATCTGAAATTTATAAATAAACAGCTGCGCCATGAGCGCATGATACGCCCGACGTCTTGTGTGGAAGTTTTATGCAATAATCATAAATAGTTTCTGAGAAAGTTTTAAGCAATTACCATTTATTGCTTTTGAGACACGGCGGGACATGTGAAACCCCCCCCCCCCCCCCCACCCTGTTTTTTTTTTTACAAATATCACTAAAATAAAATTTTGAATCAAACCAAAAAAGTATACAGATCTTTAGATTAATATAACAAAGAAGTGTGTATAGTTTCAAGCAATAATCATAAATTGTTTTTGAGATACGGCGCGACATGTAAAAAAAAAAACTCCCCTTTTTTACAAAATACTCAATAACTCAAAAATAAAATTTTGAGTCATCACCAAAAAGTATACAGATCTTTAGATTAATATAACAAAGAAGTGTGTAAAGTTTTAAGCAATAATCATAAATCGTTTTTGAGATACGGCACATGTAAAAAAAAACTCCCCTTTTTTACAAAATACTCAAAAACTCAAAAATGAAATTTTGAATCATCACCAAAAAGTATACAGATCTTTAGATTAATATAACAAAGAAGTGTGTAAAGTTTTAAGCAATAATCATAAATCGTTTTTGAGATACGGCACGACATGTAAAAAACCCTCACCCTTTTTTACAAAATACTCAATAACTCAAAAATGTAATTTTAAATCATCACCAAAAAGTATACAGATATTAAGATTAATATAACTAAGAAGTGTGTAAAGTTTTAAGCAATAATAAAGAATCGTTTTTGAGATACGGTGCGACATGTGAAAAAAGACACCCCCCTGTTTTAGTTACAAAGTGCCGTAACTCAAAAAGTTTAAATCTTATTTTCACCAAAAAGTATACAGATCATTTGACCATCATAAAAAAACAACTCTTTTAAGTTTCATGCAATTTAGATAAGTCGTTCTCAAGTTACGGTGCGACATGTTTACGCTGGACAGACCGACGGACAGACAGACGGACAGAAGGACGGACACCGGACATTTGTATACCATAATACGTCCCGTCAAAATTTTGACGCGCGTATAAAAACAAAAGGGAGCTCACATCAATAGATATAAACAATTCACCCAAGTTTTATGCAAATTGGTTAAAGCTTTTTTGAGTTAATGTCCGACATGTTGACGACGGACGGACAGACGGACAACGGTATACCATAATACGTCCCGTAAACAGGCGTATAAAAACAAGTATGCAAACCCAAGTCTCATAAACATTACATCAATTTAACTGGGATCACCAAAAAAGATTTATCTGCCAGTCTGCACTGATAGTTACTAGTCCGATGCCACAGACTAGTAAATCATGTAAATGTTGATTCGGACTAGTGTAAATTTTCAAAATTTTATATAGTCATATTGGGACAAGTTTTGATATTTAGTTTCAGGATTAGTAGATGAAAAAGTTTTTGGCGCAGACTGATCTACCATCTTACAGAAGTGACATTCTAATTTTTCAAGAATTGAGTTCTATCCAGATTGATAAATTTATACATTTTTCTCTGATAAAACACCTAGAACGGGTTATTAAGTCAAAAAGATGAAAATAGTTCAAAATACTTACATGCATGCATGAGGAGTCTAGGTAATACAAATAAATGGGGAATGTGATGCCCCCCGCTTGCATATACATGTATCATATAAACATGTAACACACATAACTGAAGAATGATAAAAGTGACGCTACCCCAATTTGTAATTGATCTGAGTTTTGCAGTAATAAGTATATATTGTGTATAAGTTTCATAACATTTGGTTCAGGCAACCTTAAGTAAGAGAACAGAAACGAAAAAATCAGCAATTTTTCCTTTTGTAAAGGGGCATAACTCTAGAACAGTAAAAGTGACACCGCCATAAAACTAGATCTGTATTTTGAGGTAATAAGCATTATGTATCAGTTTCATAACATTTGGTTGAGGCAAACTTAAGTTAGAGAATGGAAACCAACACTGGGACGTACATGTACATACGTATGGACGGACAAGGGTAAAGCATAATGCCCCTCTGCTACGGCGGGTGTATAAAAACGGAGAGGGAGAACAGGCCTCTACAATAACTTTTTTTTCAACTTGTCCAGTAGGACAAGTACATACATTGTACGTATACCAAAACTTACTTGTCCGAATGAAATTGTAACTTGCGCAAAAAAAATCTTAATATTAACCTTTCTTGCATTTCAAGTTGATTCAAGGAACAAATAAATGAATTAAAAAAAAATTGAACAGAATTTGATTTATATCCTTTGAAATACTTTTAAAAAGATATGAGCCATGAACAACTGAATTTAGTTGTGTCACAGGACTTACATGTAGGTTCTAGTTTTTATCAATGCTAAAGTCTCATCATACAAATTTCAAATATATTTTATTGCTAATCAAAGCGCCCACAAGGAGCAGAACAATCAACATTAATTACATACAAATGATTACAAGTGATTCAATATGATTAAGACACAATGTTATAAAAAAAAACAAAAAAAAAAAAACAACCAAACCAAAAAATATTTATTAAGACAAGTACAAGAATACAACAAGCACAGTGTTTAATAATATAAGGGGGGTCACTGGGCATTTCTATATCTATATATCATTTAAGGAAACTTTCCTGTACTTTCCTGTACATGTCATACATGTACTTTGCACATGAGGCACCATCTGATTGTACACTCATTGGATTTTTATCCTATTTTTTTTAAAGTTGAAAAAAGTTTATTCAAATGCAATCAATAAAAAGAATATGAGGTATGATTGTCAATGAGACAAAAGACCAAATGACACAGAAATTAACAACTTTAGGTCACTGCATTGCAAGTATTGGTTTTTCTACATAAAGATCAAACATGATTTGATGATTTTTAAGGTAAATAATTTCCTCATTCTTATTTAAACATGAGGCTCTCAAGAGCCTGAATCGCTCACCTTAATTCTTTTGGTTAAATCTCTCATCAATGATTATTTTGGCTTTTCAATTTATTTAAATGTTTTTTGGATCGTCCTATTTTCTTCAAAAGCCAAAAAAAATAATCATTTTCTCCTATGTTCTATTTTAGCCATAGGAGCTATGTTTCTTGACATACAAGGAAATAAAATATAAAATTTATACTAGATACTCTGAAACTCATTTAGCCTAAGTTTGGCTGAAATTGATACAGCAGTTTCAAAGGAGAAGATTTTTTAAAGTAAGTCAACATGATGAACAAATTGTGAAAAAAGTCTTTAAAGGGCATTAACTCCTTAAGTGGTCAATTGACAATTTTGGTCAATTTGACTTAATTGAAGATCTTACTTTGCTGAACATTATTGCTGTTTACAGTTTATTTCTATCTATAATTATATTCAAGATAATAAACAAAAACAGCAAAATTTCCTTGAAATTGTCAATTCAGGGGCAGCAACCCAACAACAGGTTGTCTGATTCATCTGAAAATTTCAGGGCAGATAGATCTTGACCTGATAAACAAAACTGCATTTTACCCCTATGTTCTATTTTTAGCCATGGCGGCCATCTTGGTTTGTTGGACTGGTCACCTGACACATTTTTTAAACAAAACACCCCAAAAATGATTGTGGCCAAGTTTGGATTAATTTGGGACTAGTAGTTTCAGAGAAGAAGATTACTAAGATTTACGAAAAATGGTTAAAAATTGACTATAAAGGGCAATAACTCCTAAAGGGGTCAACTGACCATTTCCGTCATGTTGAATTATTTGTAAATCTTACTTTGCTGAACATTATTCCTGTTTACAGTTTATCTCTATCTATATTCAAGATAATAACCAAAAACAGCAAAATTTCCTTAAAATTACCAATTCAGGGGCAGCAACCCAACAACGGGTTTTGTCTGATTCATCTGAAAATTTCAGGGCAGATAGATCTTGACCTGATAAACAATATTACCCCATGTCAGATTTGCTCTAAATGCTTTGGTTTTTGAGTTATAAGCCAAAAACTGCATTTGACCCCTATGTTCTATTTATAGCAATGGCGACCATGTTTGTTGATAGATCAAAACTTCGGATACAATTTATAAATTAGATACCCTAAGGAACATTCAGTTAAAGTTTGAAAGTATTTGGCCCAGTAGTTTCAGAGGAGAAGATTCTTGAAATAGTTTACGATGACAGACGACGACAGACGACGACGGACGCCAAGTGATGGCATAAGCTCACTTGTCCCTTCGGGACAGGTGAGCTAAAAATACGGTATGGACAATGGTATTAATTATTATAAAGCAACAAAATAAGGTAGGAAAAGAGGTTCTGATTTGTCTTGGTCCAGAAATGTCTACTGCCTTGCCAAACTGTCTATTAATCATGTCTATGAAATATGTCTCCTACGGTGCCCAACTGTCTATTAAACTTGGAGCCGAATCATTTCCGAGCTGGTAACGAACTGTCTTTTAAAGTTACCTTATCTAAAAAGTGCATGGTTGAATGGGATCGGTAAGACTGGTTTCCGAGAAAAGTGTGCTTTTTACCTGTTAAAAGTACTTGACAATTTCAAAGAACCAGTTTTAAATTGTCGATTGCAAGTCTGTCAGAGGGGTCTTGAGAAATAAAAAGTTTCAATTAGTTTCAGTTTAAAAAGGAAAGATGTCAAACCAATCTTCTTTTCTTGTTTTTTTGTTGATAATTATACTTTGTTCATCAAAGTTGGATTAACATTTATTTTCTGCAGAATGATTCTACATGTACTTGTCCCATCGGACAAGCTTGGTATAGCTTTTACTTGTCCGACCTTTTTTACCTCTGGTACCGGACAAGCGTTATTGTCGAGGCCTGGAGAAAATACAGAGAATATGAAAAAATGAAAACGAGAATTTGATTGATTGATTGATTGTTGGTTGTCTAACATCCAGTGGCAAATATTTCATGCATATTCAGGACGAACGAGAATTTGAAAAGTCATGCTTAACATGCTTAACAGATTTCCCCTGCCCTTGGCTCTCCAGTAAACATGGTAAAGAAACTTCTGAAATAAATTTAATCTTTGCACAATTTGTAGAAAACACCAACATCTTGCTAATCAAAAGTATATACAAATTATTACAATGTATTAATTTGTTGGCAATTTAATAGATAAAAGGAACACTTAATCATTTATTATAAATACATGTATTAAGTAGTCATTTCTTCACTTGTTTTAAAACTTATAAAATGTCATGGATCTATATATCTATACCATGTATACTGGCTATCATTCAAAATACATTGCAAAATTGCCCTTCACATGTCTTTTGGTTGTTTTGCTTTTGGGTTTCTGTCTTATTGAAGTTAAGACCAAATAATCTGTCTCTTGTATGGGTACATTTGTCATTTCATATTTTCTTTTCATCATTTGGCTATTTATTTTTTTATTTATTTTTTGTGTGTGTGGAACAACCATTTAACTTCAAAAGGGGGGGGGGCTTATGTTTTTTTTCCTAGATCCCTTACTTAATGAAAAAAAAAACATTCTGTTCAAGCAGATGACAAAAAAAAATATTCTGAATCCAGATTTTCCCCATACCTTAGGCCTAAAAAAAAATGTTGTGTTTCCGGTCACCCGACCGACCGTCCTTCAGACCCCCCGACTCAAAAGTTTTTAAAGCTGATGTGGGAAAAAAAATAATTTGTTTACCTACCGACCGTTTTTTTCTGAAAGAAAATAAAAAATCTAAGTCCCTCGATCTTTTTATCGCCCCAAAAGAAGACAACGCTAATTTTAAACTTGAGGCTTATTTTTAGAATGTACTGGAAAGTGGAATTTTCTTGGCTAATTATATATGCGGGAGCATGCGCAGTAGTTATTTTTGTTTGTCAGTGTTTGAACATGGCAACACAACGCGTCCTATTCAATGCTCAACGCGGAAAGTGTGACCATTTCGCGGAGAAAAAAATATTTCTAAATTTTACAGAAAGTAACACCTTTTTTGACATTAGCCATGAAATTCATCCAATGTCTAACATCGATGAAAAAAAATACACAACACAAATTTTGTGCTCGGCCACCGGCAAAAATGACTGGACCGAGATTGATGACAATAACACAACTGTTGGAACAATGTAATCTTTTAGAATTAAATTTATCAAATTTTCATGCCAGACCCTTCTTCAAAATGAACCTGATATTAATCCATCTGAAACTGGTCAGCCAATCAACGCTTTAGACATTCTGATGAAAAGCCACAGATGCTTTGCCAAAAGAAAGTGTCCTGCCAGGTACAGTGTATATATAATATATTTGTCTTTCTGTAGGTTTGGGATAATGTTTGGTTCATGTTCCTATAAATGAATCTGCCCCACATCTTCTCAAGTTCTTTCTCTGACAATCCCAAGTTTTTGGTCCTGAAATAGGGGAATTGGGTTCAAAAAGCTAATTTCCTAGGGGAAGTGCTGCCCAAATTTTTTTTAGGTTTGGACTTAGTTTTTTTTCAGGGGTATTTTAATGGGGGTAAACTAAAAGTTATTTCAGGGGGATTTTAAAAGGGGTAAACTAAAAGTTATCTCAGGGAGATTTTTAAAGTGGGTAATCAATCTCTTTCTATTAAATGCCAAACTTTTGTCTGGTAACTGGAAATTGAGTTTTATACATGTATAACTTAAGCTTATTTCATAATATTATAATAAAAAAAAAAACAAAAAAAAAACAAATCTCTACCTACCTTCAAAATTTCAAGGGGTGATCGGAAACACAACATTATTTTTTTTAGGCCTTATAGTGTTAGTTTGAAAAAGATAATTTGATTGATACATGTAGCGTTGAAAAACTTGAAAAACTAAATAAAATTGTTCAGGCTTTTCTAAAATTTTTAGAAAATGTAAACAAAACTAGTTTACAGTGGCGTAGCTAGGCCATTTTTACGTGTACGCCCGAACCTCGATGAGGGTCCTGAAGGAAAAAAAATCGCACAATAACAATATGTCACCCAACCTCCATCATGGTGACATAACTAATTTCAGCTGATCTATTGATTGTTATCCCTCATATCCAATTTATCATAAATAAATTGAAATATTTATATTTTTCCGTGTTTGGTTTCAATCAGATATTAATAAAAATTGATAAATGGTTTAATTTTTATAGTACAGTGGCAAATTCAAAAGGGACACATAATTTAAAGAATAAGCATATTGCTTACTGAATAGATAAGAATGACCAAAAGAATGACAGAACAAAGAAATATAGAAATGATGAACCCCCCCCCCCCCCCCCCCAAACTCCCTGTTGCCCCCAATCCAGACCCTCGTATATCAATGTGACAGATAGTTCCATTTAGTTTATCTAGCTGTTTTTGTCTTCAAAAAGAATATTTTATTTGTGTACTACATGTAAGTGTTGTTAATATACCATGCCCTCTCAGTCGAAGTCGTAAATAAATCTAATTTCAATGTAAGAAAGTATTCGAAAGCTTGCCTACCTGTGCAATATGTTATTAAACGGTGGCCAGATCGTCTGATTTAAATTGCACAAAAATACGACCGCCTGATGGTACATGTATAAAACTAAAAAATGAACGAACAAAATGTTGTTTCAGAAATTAACCATGAAAAAAAAATCAAGAAAGTTTAATTAAATTCGACGAACGTTTAAAAAAAGTAATTGATAATGTAACAAATTTTAACTTTAACCTGTAAATGCAAAAAGAAATTCCTTTTATTCATAAAATACGGGAAAACTCATCATATATAAATTCGTCACTTTGCTCTCCATACAGTCATACTCGTTTGACCATAAACAGTTTTTGTCCAGCTACCGTAAAATTTTACGAATGTTTGACAAAGTTATTGATACTTTCAAACTTTAACCGCGTAATGAACCTACATGTACATAGTTATATTATTGGCACCGTCAACGAAAGTTTGGACCGAAATGTCTCTTTCATTTTTATTTTATAGATGAAAATATTTTTTTTTTACCAAATTCAAGTGTACGCCCGGGGGTTTTGACGTAAACGTAGCTACGCGCATGGTTTATTTCTTTTCATAACCATAGTAAATAGGTCGTTATATACTGGTAACGATAAATTTTGATAATTTCATATTTTTTTACATGTCGACTGTCGTTCTACATGTTCTAGAAAAACCAACTTTTTTTCGATTGAAGTCTTTTTATATTCACTTACTTTTCTGTGTTCTTTGGTTATATCTTAGAGTATATTTTAACAAAATCGTCTGTTTTTCCATTTCTTTCACAATTACAGGAAACAGACTTTTGACAGGGGGCGCGAAATCTGGTGCGCATATATTGTACAACTCGTTTCAGGACTTATTTCTCCGGAAAATCTCATGATAAATATATCCGACAAGGTTGCAGTCGCAGTGGCGGTTCCAGGCTGACGAAGAGGTCGTACACTCCCCCCTTTGAACAAAAAAAAGTTTTCATGTTACTCACGATTTATATGTTTTTTACAATAAAGTTGTCCAAAAAAAAAATCGGCTCGCTCCGCTCGACGGTATATAAATTCCGTTTTTGGAAATACCCCCCCCCCCCCTCAGTTTCAAAAATCCTGGACCCACCCCTGAGTCTAGTATACTAACTGATTCATAGTATTAAATATTGAACAGCTGATCTTTAAAAAAAAAAGCCCAAATAAAATGCACGATGATAGGAGGGTTGAGAAGTTGGATGAGCCGGTCCTTCATTTCTATATTCTTTAATTTTTCTTACGTTTTGCCCATGTTTTGCTATTCTTTATATTTTAGCACCTCATTATTCTATATTCTTTTTTTTTTGTCCATTTTTCTCTATTCTTTATATTTTGTCCATTATTCTCTATTCTGTTAACCCCACCCACGTGACTCTCCTATAGATGGGCGTGGTTTTTTGGTTCTTCGGTAGTGAGCCAGAAGAGGTTCATTTCTGTTTGTATTTCTTTGCATTGGGAATATCTTCTGTCTCTCCTCTCCCTCTTCCTTTTAGATATATAGTTAAGACGACAGAGGCACATAACAAGTGTAAATGGCATTAATAAATTTATGAATGTAGATATAATAGAATGTGAGCTGAGTGATAAATGTTTTCATGGTAAGGCAGCCTAGGTAGAACATCCATGTAGGGACGATAAGCTGTATGAATATTATAAAAAAAACTACACGGACAATAACAGTAAGAAGATGACTATTTGATATTCTGAGGAGGGGAGGGGCAGAATGATTTTTTACTGATTTATTATTCCGATTTCAATTGATCTGTCGCTAAGCTTGCTATTTTTGTCAGCTCTTACCAGACCATCATATTCATATTCAAAATCATCGGACTTAGATTCAGATGCTCCATACTAAGAATCACACAAAAAAGACACCAGTCAACCATGACTACATCCTTCATGGTCACATTCTTCAAACTGAAACAGCTACAAAATATTTGTGCATAACCATCCAATCAGATCTCAAATGAAATAAACATGTAGATAATAGAACAGCAAATGCAAATCGACAACTAAATTTTCTAAAACGTAACCTAAAAGAATCATCCAAACATATAAAAGAAAGGGCATACATGTCGGTAGTTAGAACCAAGCTTGAGTACAGCTCTTGTGGATTGGACCCTTACAACAAAAATCAAAACAATCAAATTGAGATGGTCCAGCGAAGAGCTGCCCGCTATACATGTAATAGATACCACAATACAAGCTCTGTCTCAAATATGCTTGATCACCTACAGTGGTCTACATTAGAACTGAGACGAATACAGACGAGACTAGTGGTTTTCTATAAAAGTACACACCACCATTTAGCAATATACTCTAAAGATCTTCTCATTAAATCAGACAGCAGAACAAGACATAAACATACCAATCACTATATAAACAAATTCAAACCAGTAAAGATTCTTACAAATTCTCATTTTATGCGCATACAATTATAGTACCATGGAACCTACTTCCAACCTCAGCAATCCTTTGTACAAAAGTTGACGACTTTAAAGAGCAGATTTCTATATCTGCTATTTCGCAAATATTCTAAACACTGTATAACATGTACATAGTAACAATTTTTTTTTAATTAAATCACTGTTATATATTTTATTTTTTCTGTTCACCAATGTAACGTTATATTAGTGAAGAGTTTATTTCTTTTAAATTGTAAATAAGCCACGCATGCAACGGCACGTGCTAGTCAAAGTTGTGACGGAAATAAGAAGATAGATAGATTTATAACGTGATTAAATTAATTGATTGACTGGTGGTTGATTATTTTTAAAGTCCAGTGACAAATATTTGATGAAAGTTATTGAAAACACAAGTTCAAAAGTCAGGTAGATAATATAGAACAAGGGAGGTCCGGTATGGTTACAATCCATCAGAGTTCAAATGAAGTGGATTTAAGCAATTCGTAAAGTCACCCGTTCGGCCTTCAAGAATGACAAAAACCCATACCGTATAGTTGGCTATGAAAGGCCCCGACATAAAAAATGTGAAACAATCCAAACGAAAACTATAACGGCCTTATTATATATATCAAAACAATTTACAAAAATCAAATATGAGTCAAAAGACATGAACCAACGACAACCACTTAAGGTAACTACATGCTTCTGATTTAACACAGGCACATATTAAAAGAATATGGCAGGGTAAAACATTCCGGAACGCACACTCCTTCCATAAACTGTGACAGTGGCGTAATAGTACAACATAAGAACCAACTTTAAAAATCATGCAGTTGCAATAGGATAAACTCAAAAGACCGGTACGAGACACAAAAACAACTAACTTTAAGACAATAGACACAAAGCACCGAAATAAGAGTATATTCAGCTACTAATTTTTTTTCTACGCCCCCCCCCCCCCCCCCCAAAAAAAAAGATTAAAGAAAATCTTGTTCTCTCAGACTAAAGTTTCAATCAGTACAGAACCAACGAATTTAGTCATAACGTATGGGAAACGCCATGACCTTGTAAACCTTGTATACAGACTAGTTGTCTCTGACGGATAGTTCTCTCTGATGGAGAAGCCATGACCTTGTTAACCTTGTATACAGACTAGTTGTCTCTGACGAAGAGTTGTCTCTGATGGAGATGCCATGACCTTGTAAACCTTGTATACATCTACTAGTTGTCTCTGATGGACAGTTGTCTCTGCTGGAGAGTTGTCTGTAATAGAGAGTTGTCTGTGATGGAGATTTGTCTCTGTGGAAAGTTGTCTCTGTTGGAGAGTTTTATGATAGAGAGTTGTCTTTAGTAGAGAGTTGTCTCTAATGGAGAGTTGTCTGTGATGGAGATTTGTCTCTGATGGAAAGTTGTCTCTGATGGAGAGTTATCTCTGTTGGAAAGTTGTCTCTGATAGAGAGTTGTCTGTGGTGGAAAGTTGTCTCTGATGGAGAGTTGTTTCTGTTGGAGAGTTGTTTCTGTGGACTGTTGTCACTGATGGAGAGTTGTCATTAATGGAGAGTTGTCTCAGATTGAAAGTTATCTCTGTTAAAAAGTTGTCACCGATGGAGAGTTGTCTCTGATAGACGGTTGTCTCTGATAGAGAGTTATCTCTGATGGAAAGTTGTCTGTGGTGGGAAGTTGTCTCTTATGGAGAGTTGTTTCTGTGGACTGTTGTCACTGATGGAGAGTTGTCTCTGATAGACGGTTGTCTCTGATAGAGAGTTATCTGTAATGGGGAGTTATCTCTGATGGAGATAGTTGTTTCTGTGGTTAGTTGTCTTTGTTGGAGAGTTGTCTAATAGAGAATTGTCTCTGGTGGAGAGTTTTATGTAATAGAGAGATTTCTGTGAGAGAGAATTGTATCTGATAGGGAGTTATCTCTGATGGAAAGTTGTCTCTAATAAAGAGTTGTATGTAATAGAGAGTTGGATTCGATAGAGAGTTATAACTGATGGGGAGTTATCTCTGATGGAAAGATGTGTTTGATGCAGGGTTGTCTCTGATGAAGAGTTGTATCGGATGGAGAGTTATCTTTGTTGGAAAGTTGTTTCTGATGGAGAGTTGACTCTGTGGACTGTTGTCACTGATGGAGAGTTGTCTCTGTGAACTGTTGTCACTGATGGAGAGTTGTCTCTGTGGACTGTTGTCACTGATGCAGGGTTGTCTCTGTGGACTGTTGTCACTGATGCAGGGTTGTCTCTGATAGAGAGTTGTCTCTGATGGAGAGTTGACTCTGTGGACTGTTGTCACTGATGGAGAGTTGTCTCTGTGAACTGTTGTCACTGATGGAGAGTTGTCTCTGTGGACTGTTGTCACTGATGCAGGGTTGTCTCTGTGGACTGTTGTCACTGATGCAGGGTTGTCTCTGATAGAGAGTTGTCTCTGATGGAGAGTTGACTCTGTGGACTGTTGTCACTGATGGAGAGTTGTCTCTGTGGACTGTTGTCACTGATGCAGGGTTGTCTCTGATAGAGAGTTGTCTCTGATGGAGAGTTGACTCTGTGGACTGTTGTCACTGATGGAGAGTTGTCTCTGTGAACTGTTGTCACTGATGGAGAGTTGTCTCTGTGGACTGTTGTCACTGATGCAGGGTTGTCTCTGTGGACTGTTGTCACTGATGCAGGGTTGTCTCTGGTAGAGAGTTGTCTCTGATGGAGAGTTGACTCTGTGGACTGTTGTCACTGATGGAGAGTTGTCTCTGTGGACTGTTGTCACTGATGCAGGGTTGTCTCTGATAGAGAGTTGTCTCTGATGGAGAGTTGACTCTGTGGACTGTTGTCACTGATGGAGAGTTGTCTCTCATGGAGAGTATAGTCTCTGTGGAGAGTTGTCTCTGGTTGAGAGTTGTCTCTAATGGTGAACTTGTCTGATAGAGAGTTGTTAATGTAAGGGAGTTGTCTTTGGGGATTGATGTCTCTGATGGAGAGTACGTTCTTTCTGATGGAGATTGTCTCTGATCGGGAGTTGTCACTGATGGAAAGTTGTCACTGATGGAGAGTTATCACTGATAGCTAGTTGTCTATTATGGAGCGTTGTATCTGTTGAAGAGTTGCTTTGTCAACTGGAAACTTTGTTATAAACAATGTCATAATATTTGTTTACTGATGGAGAGTTGTCTCTGATGAAGAGTTGTCTTTGATTGAGAGTTGTCTCTGATGGAGAGTTGTCACTGATGGGGAGTTGTCTGTGATTGATAGTTGTCACTGATGGAGAGTAGTCCCTGATTGAGAGTTGTCTTTGATGGAGAGTTGTCTCTGATGGAGAGTTGTCACTGATGGAGAGTTGTCACTGATTGAGAGTTGTCTCTGATTGATAGTTGTCTTTGATGGAGAGTTGTCACTGATGGAGAGTTGTCTTTGATGAAGAGTTGTCTCTGATGGAGAGTTGTCAATGATGGAAAGTTTTCACTGATGGAGAGTTGTCTTTGATGGAGAGTTGTCTCTGATGAAGAGTTGTCACTGATTGAGAGTTGTCTCTGATTGATAGTTGTCTTTGATGGAGAGTTGTCTCTGATGGAGAGTTGTCTTTGATGAAGAGTTGTCTCTGATGGAGAGTTGTCACTGATGGAGAGTTGTCACTGATTGAGAGTTGTCTCTGATTGATAGTTGTCTTTGATGGAGAGTTGTCTCTGATTGATAGTTGTTTTTGATGGAGAGTTGTCTCTGATGGAGAGTTGTCTCTGATGGAGAGTTGTCTCTGATTGATAGTTGTTTTTGATGGAGAGTAGTCCCTGATTGAGAGTTGTCTCTGATTGAAAGTTGTCTCTGATGGAGAGTTGTCTTTGATTGATAGTTGTTTTTGATGGAGAGTTGATTCTGATGGGGAGTTGTCGCTGATCTACAGTTGTCACTGGTGGAGAATTTTCACTGATGGAGAATTGTCACTGATGGAGAGTTGTCCCTGATTGAGAGTTGTCTCTGAAGGAGCGTTGTCTCACTTGTATAGTTGTCTCTGATGGAGAGTTGTCACTGATGGAGAGTTGTCTCTGATGGAGAGTTGTCTATGATCGAAAGTTGTCACCGATGAAGAGTTGTCTTTGATTGAGAGTTGTCACTGATTAAGATTGTCTTTGATAGGGAGCTGTCTCTCACGGAACGCTGTCTCTGTTGTAGAGTTGTCTTTGATGGAGAGTTGTCTTTGATGGAGAGTTGTCTCTGATGGAAAGTTGTCCCTGAAAGACGGGTGTCTCTGATAGAGAGTTATCTCTGATGGAGAGTTGTCTCTGTGGTAAGTTGTCTTTTTTGGAGAGTTCTCTAATAGAAAATTGTCTCTGGTGGAGAGTTGTCTCTGGTTGAGAGTTGTCTCTTATGGTGAACTTGTCTAATGGAGAAGAGGTAATTCCCGGAAAAGCGGAAACCTCTCATCCTACACGTAACATGTCTTGCCAAGGTTCGGGCGTACACGTAAAAATGACTTAGCTACGCCACTGTTTATAAAAGAAAAGATGCGCAGTTGTATAGAAACCACATTGAATAGGCGAAAACGTACCTAAATTTGTCTTAAAATAATCAAATTGCCAATCACCAATGCATAGATTTTTTTTTAAATTGATATATTGTTGATACATATATTTCCGTTTTAATGATGGAAAATAATAACACAGTTCAAAGTTCAAGTTTCAATTTTAAATTTCCGTCTTTCTACATGTTACGTGTAGGATGAGAGGTTTCCGCTTTTCCGGGAATTACCTCTTTTCTATATGTCAAAAATTGAAGTAAAACAAATTTTGATAACTAAAATATTCTTTTAAAAACATGTAACTATTCAGATTTGACAGGGTTTAGAAATTTTTCAAAACTATAAGATTAAATCTTGATTTCTGCCGTTTCAGATAGGAGAGGCTTCAGCAAAATAAGTCATTCTTTTCCTGACATATTGTCGCCAATGAAATCTTCCGGTTTTCATTGTGATTTTGTGTAATTCAAAAATCATTATAATATTTATTTCATTTATATATTTGCTTTAGACATCCGTTTTATGATCCTTCTTATGCTGAGTCCTTCTTTAAAAACTTTTGATTATAGTACATTTTTAAACTTCTAATTTTCCCACGGTTTGAAAAGGTCTTTAAGCATGGTTCTTAAAAGTTGAAAAAAAAATTCTTAGCATTTTGAAGGAAAATGATCATGCTATCATACAACTTAATATCATATTTACCTTTCTGAGCAGCATGTTAGAAAAACGCCTTGTTGTCTAAAAGGCCTCAGCTCGATGAGTAATGAACACAGGAAGAGAAAACATGAAGTGAAAACGAGACAATATAAAAGCACTGACGTACTGTTAACTCGGAAGACCCCATATATATTGATTTATTTCTTCGTCTGTCTACTTGCATAGTGCTTGGAACTCCTCAACCACAAATACTTGAACAGTATATTAAATGGAAAAAGGGGGGAGGGTTCGATACATTGTTTTAATTTATGGGTTTTTACTTTGTAATTTTGAGAAGAAATGTAGGGCTATTGATATTCTGTTACACCGTTCCGTAATTTATACAGTTCGTTTGATTATATTCTTAATCTATTTATGTGTTCCAGTCTAGGAGGATTATTCATCTTTAACCTTATAAGAACATTAAAACATCGTATCATCGCTACCTTTCCCCTGCTCACACGGATCTCAAACCGAACATTGCAAGGTCATACCAGTTCTGGAGAACTTTTCAAAGGACAAACGTCATCTAGGACACAATTCGTGGCTAACCACAGAGTGAGTTAACTTTACAACATTGTTTTTGAAGCCTTCAAATTACTCTATACATATTTGAACATTCTCTCCGTGAAACACTGGAAATTTAACTGCTCTTGAAACATTTTCTCGGATTCAACGGACTGTGCTATCTATTACCTTTGACATTTCGTTTTAATAACATTAATTGAACACATTGTAAAATTGTATTTTATTTGTTTTTCAGCTTTTTACCATATGTCAGATTGGTTCATAATTAAAGTATCAGCACCTGATAGTCTTTTCTCCTTGAGCCCAATCGTCGGTTATACTTAATGGTCAGGCCATTACAGTAAAAAGTCTACAACTTGCCTGTTGTGTCTCACAGATAACGCCACTCCACGTTAGTTATACAGCTATATAACTACCTACCTGTTGAGCCCTGCATGTACGCGTCATCCCTTGACGTACAAGTAAATTGACGACAACCTGTCTTTACATATCCAGACAAGGAACGACAACGTAGCAACGTACATACGTACATACCTTTACACTGACAGTGTAAACTCTTGTGTGAACTCGACAGCAACCTAACAAAGTTGAGTCAATATGGATCCCAGTCATGTGGAACAACAAGAAGAGATTCAGCCCCAAGAAGGAGATGTCCTTGAACTATTATAAAATCCGTCTAATACATCACAGTCAGATGATACTCCCGAGGCTAGGCGAGTACGTGACCTCACGGAAAAAGGACAAGGAGCTTTCACTGAAAAACGTGACAAGTTCTGTCAGGAACTAGAGGCTCTCTGGGCAGACATTGAATCCCAGTTATTGGAAGTAACAACGCCTCCTAACGATCTCCAGCAACTCCTAACAGTCCAGGACAAACTTGTTAAAGCCTGTAATAATTATCGTAGGCTCACAGATGAATACCTAGACTTTCTGAAAAGGACCCGAACATTGGAGAGTCAAAAAGAAATTGATGCATGTAAACTCTCTTTGGATTTACGTCTGTCCAAAGTGGAGCTAGTTATGGAAAAACTACACGAGCATCGCCTCGCTCTTACGAAGGCTAAATCTACAAAAACAAAGACATCTAGAGGCAAGAAATCCTCACACAGTGGGAGCTCCCACGTCTCTGACATTTCAAGTCTTGCACGGAAGAAGCGTGCTAAAGCAGAGGCTGCCAGAACTCAGATAGCCTTTGCTGAAAAACAGGCATTGCTCCTAAAGCAGGAGGCAATGATAGAAGAACAGACTCTTTTCAAGCAAAATGAAATAAAGGCCGAGGCAGAACAAGAAGCCATCAGAGCAGATCAAGAAGCCACAAGTAGAAATGCTGAGGCTGCACACCAGAGAGCTGAAATGAAACGTGAGGCCATACGCAGGAAAACTTTAATGGAACAGGAGGCTGCACGTGCAACACGGGAAAAGGCCGAAATTAAAGCTGCTATGAACATTCTAGAAGCTCAAAGAGAAGCTGCAGCCGCAGAAGCCGAGGCTCGTGTCCTAGAATACGACGGCAGCCAAGCATTTAGCGATCTTCCTGATGAAAAGGAAGACCCGCTCCAGCGTGTGCAAGATTTCGTCAATAAACTTCCTGTATCAACTGTTGTAAAGGAAGTAACGGGACCTCAAAAGAAAAAACAAATTCCTGTTAAGATCGAGCTGAGTCACGAAGCACCAGCGTTCGTGCCATCCGTGGCACTGAACTTACTGTCACAGACATCTGCTGTCTTGCCTTCCGATACTAAGTCACCGGAAGTTACCTCTATCCCAGATCTGGGATTAGTAACCGGCATACAAAAACTAGGCCTTTCAGATGAGATCCCTGCTGAACACCAAAAACAGGGTGTTAAAGAAGCGATCCCTGTCTTACGCACAAAACAAGACGTCATAGAAGAGATCCCTGTTTCACACCAAAAACAAGGCGTAATAGAAGAGATCCCTGTTGCACACCAGCAACAAATCAACTCAACATCGGAGATTACTAGATTTCTCTTGCGCAAGGACCTGCTTTTCTCCCGATTAACAAGCTTTAACGATCGGGCAGAATCCTTCCATACATGGAAAGCAAGCTTTAAAAACGTGACGGACGAGTTACAAGTATCTGACTCGGAACAGATTGATTTATTGATCAAGTGGCTCGGTCCAGAATCTGCTAAACATGCCATAAGCATAAGAGCGTCGAACGCCAATAATCCTACAATAGGTATACAAAGATTATGGAAAAGGCTTGACGAGCGGTATGGTGCACCAGAAATGTTGGAAGCCTCTCTCAGGAGTAAACTTGACAAATTCCCAACATTGACGAATAAGGACAACGCACGTCTTTATGAACTATCTGACATTCTATCAGAAATAGAATACCACAAGGAAAATCCCAAGCTGGGATGTCTGCTAGCTTATTTTGATTCACCGACCGGAATAAACCCTGTCATTGAAAAACTACCATATGGACTTCAGGAAAAGTGGATTACAAGGGCGTCTAGATACAAATCTAACCACGGCGTTGCCTTTCCTCCCTTTACAGAGTTATCTGCTTTCATCAGTGAAATCAGTAGAATTAAAAACGATCCTGGATTAATCTTTGGGTCAAAAGTCACACCAAATACAAAAGGTGCTGCGCCAAGGTTCACGTCTTACCCCAAGACTAAAGTTGGTACTCATAAAACAGCGGTTGAGCAGCAATCTGGAGACGCCAGCAAACAAGGTCTTTGTATTCTGCACAATACAAGGCATTCCTTAAATGAATGTCGAGCGTTCCGAGCCAAGTCAATAGAGGAACGCAAAGGTCTTTTGAAAGAAAACAATGTCTGTTACAAGTGTTGTGATTCTACCAAACACAGAAGCCGGGAATGCAATGCACGCATAAGTTGTAAAGAATGTGGAAGTAAACAACACACTACCGCACTACACATCACTAGACCACAGCAACCTGCAAGTTCTCAGTCAAGCATACCTAAGCAAGCCTACGGCGGGGAGCCTACAGAATCGGCTGAAACTAAGTCAACCTCAGTTAACTCTATCTGTACTGAGATCTGCAAAGATACATATAGCGGGAAATCGTGTGCTAAAATACTTCCTGTATCACAAAGATAACCAGTACAAAGTTATTCGCATGTACGCCATCATTGATGACCAAAGCAACCGGTCACTAGCATCACCTGAATTCTTCAATCTTTTCGACGTAAAAGATAAACCGGAGAACTATACTCTATCAACATGCTCCGGCAAAGTAGTCACTTCCGGGAAAAGAGGAAGAGGTTTCGTCATGGAATCAATCAATGGTAATGACAAGTTTGATCTTCCTGTACTGATTGAATGTGATCATGTTCCCAATAATAGGGACGAAATACCTACTCCTGAAGTTACAATGCATCACCCTCATTTAAGAGAACTTAGGGCTAGCATTCCACCAATAGAGGAAAATTGCCAAATTCTCCTCTTAATTGGCAGAGACCTTATAGAGGCACACCATGTCCTTGACCAGCGCATAGGACCACCCAGAACTCCATATGCACAACAATTGAAACTGGGTTGGGTAGTGATAGGAGAAACTTGCATTAACAAGCAGCATGTGCCTCTTGAGTTAAATGTCAAAATAACTAACATTTTACCTACAGGACAACCTTCAACGTTTCAACCATGTACAAGCAAATTTGACATTCGGGAAAACTACACAGACCCCGTTAAGAAAGATTTACAATCGCCATTCTTTGAAAAAACAATGGACGATGATAAGCCTGGAATGTCATATGAAGACAAAATGTTCATGAAACAGATGGACAACGAATTTGTCAGAGACTCGGAAGGAAGTTGGGTAGCACCGTTACCGTTCCGAGTGCCAAGACAGCCATTGCCAAGCAACAAACCACAGGCTCTTCATCGTGCTAACATGTTAGACGCCAGTCTGAATAGAAACCCAGTAAAGCGGGAACATTTTCTTACGTTTATGAGTAAAATCTTAGATAATAATCATGCAGAGCTCGCACCACCGTTGGGCGAACATGAAGAGTGCTGGTATTTACCATTGTTTGGTGTTTATCACCCGAAGAAACCCGATCAGATTAGGGGTGTGTTTGATTCTTCCGCCAAATGTAATGGCGTTTCACTCAACAGCGTCCTGCTAACAGGTCCAGACTTGACCAATGATCTCTTGGGAGTACTGCTGCGTTTCCGGAAAGAAATGGTCGCAGTAACTGCAGACGTTCAACACATGTTTCACTGCTTTGTAGTGAGAAAAGACCACCGAAATTATCTGAGATTTTTATGGCATAAAAACAACGACCTACAAGAGAACCTTGTCGAGTTCCGCATGAGAGTTCATGTT
Source organism: Mytilus edulis (assembly GCF_963676685.1). Taxonomy (NCBI): domain Eukaryota; kingdom Metazoa; phylum Mollusca; class Bivalvia; order Mytilida; family Mytilidae; genus Mytilus; species Mytilus edulis. Next base: position 57,483,689 of record NC_092355.1, on the reverse strand, counting down.
TTTGGAAATAGTCCGTCACCTGCCGTTGCTACGCTTGGACTCAGAAAAGCAGCTCAGGCATCAGAACAAGAGTTCGGCAGTCACGTGACTAGCTTTGTTACAAGAGACTTCTACGTTGACGACGGTCTTACGTCATGTCCTACCAAAGAGGAAGCTGTTAAGCTCATGAAGGACACACAGCAAGCATTAGCAAAATATGGAAACTTACGCCTTCACAAGTTTGCCTCTAATTGTGCGGAAGTTATGTCTGCATTTCATGCCAGTGATTTGGCTTCAAATCTTAAAGATCTAGACTTAGAATGCGACAGTAAACCCTTACAACGTAGCCTTGGACTCAGTTGGGATGTAAACACTGACAATTTCTTATTTCAATTATCATCTGAAAACAAACCAATAACTCGGAGAGGAATTTTATCGACGATAAACAGTCTCTACGATCCTCTTGGATTTTTGGCTCCTGTGATTATTAGAGGGAAACTACTATTAAGGAAAATAGTATCAGAAACCGTCGATTGGGACCAACCTCTCTCTGATGAAACAGAAGCGGAGTGGAAATCTTGGAAAGATACTCTAATTGCTATCGAAACATTACGCATTCCACGTACCTACGTACCGTATCTCAGCAAAACAGCCACAGAGGAGTTGCACGTCTTCTCTGATGCATCAGAAAAAGCCATAGCAGCTGTTGCATATCTACGCACGACCGACAGTAGTGGTGAACCAAACATAGGTTTCATTCTTGGGAAAGCTAAAGTTGCACCAACAAGTGGTCATACTATTCCACGCCTTGAACTATCTGCTGCAGTATTAGCAGTCGAGATAACACAGACCATCATGGATAATTTAGATTTACATATAGACACCGTAAAATTCTACACAGACAGTAAAGTAGTCCTAGGCTACATCAGTAACGAGACAAGAAGGTTCTTTATCTATGTCGCCAATAGAGTAGAGAAAATAAGGAAATTTAGCTCTCCAAGTCAATGGAATTATGTACCAACTAACCGTAATCCCGCAGACTCGGGAACAAGGTCTGTACCTGCTCACGAAATTCATAGCAGCGAATGGTTATTAGGACCAAGACAACTTCTTTTCTCAGAACAAAAGAATTCTGAGAACATATATCAGCTAATAGACCCAGACGAAGATGGAGAAATACGTGCAACTGTTAATGTTGCAAAAACATTTGCCACACTTGAACATAAAGGTATCGGAACTGAAAGATTCAACAGATTCTCAAACTGGACATCACTTGTGCGAGCGATAGCCTTTTTAGAACGTTTCTCCCGTTTACACGGGTCAAAACAAGCAGCACCAGTGAATTCTCTTGAAGGATTCTCGAATGCCGAAAATTTCATTTTAATATCTGCTCAATTTGAAGTTTACGGAGATGAAATAGATTGCATTAAACGTCAGGAACAAATTCATAAGCGGAGCCCGATAGCTAACCTTAATCCGTTTTTGGACGAACGAGGACTATTACGAGTAGGAGGCCGTATTGCCAAATCTGACTTAAACCTCCGTGAAAAGAAACCATTGATCGTCCCTGGACGCCATCATATAGCGACATTATTAGTCCGACACTACCATGACAAGATAAAACATCAAGGTCGCCACTTCACAGATGGAGCGATTCGTTCCGCAGGATTCTGGATCGTCGGAGCTAAACGCTTGATTTCTTCTCTCATTCACAAATGTGTGACTTGCCGCAAACTTAGAGGAAAAACTGAGTGTCAAATTATGTCTGATTTGCCAGAGGACCGTCTTGAACCGTCACCTCCATTTACCAACGTTGGAATAGACACATTTGGACCCTGGACAATTGTTTCACGTAAAACACGTGGTGGATACGCAAACTCAAAACGTTGGGCAATTCTTTTCACATGCTTAGTGACTAGAGCTGTTCACATCGAACTAATCGAGGAAATGAGCTCTTCAGCCTTCATAAACGCCGTTAGAAGATTCGCCGCTATAAGAGGTCAAGTTAAGATTTTCCGATCTGACCGTGGAACAAACTTTATTGGCGCAATCGACGATCTAAAGATTGACTCAATCAACGTCGAAGATGGACCCTTCAAGAACTTTCTGTACAATTCTGGTACAACTTGGATCTTCAATCCACCGCATTCGTCCCACATGGGTGGAGCCTGGGAAAGAATGATTGGTATCACCAGGAGAATTCTTGATTCTATGCTTCTAAATACAGCCGGAAGAAGCCTTACGCATGACGTGCTCAACACACTAATGGCAGAAGTTTCAGCAATAGTGAACTCTAGACCTCTGGTACCGGTATCAACAGATCCAGAAAATCCGTTAATATTAACTCCGGCTATGTTATTGACACAGAAAACCGACTACGTATTCACCTCAGATCATCTCGGAGAATTCGATAAACGAGATCTATGTCTTGCCGAATGGAGACGAGTACAGGCTCTTGCCAGTGTTTTCTGGTCCCGATGGAGGAAAGAGTACCTGCCGTTACTACAACAACGACGAAAATGGACCGAAGATCGCCGTGATCTCATCGAAGGAGACGTCATTCTTCTAAAGGACAAAAACATTTGCCGTACCCAATGGCCCGTTGGAATCATAGTGAACTCATTTAAAAGTTCAGACGAACATGTCCGAAAAGCAGAAGTGCGAGTAATCGTTAATGAGAAAGCCACAACCTACACACGCCCTATCGTGGACATGATTCTTCTCGTAGAGAACAACTCTGTGTAATTATTTGTATATATTTTGGATTTATATAGTGACATTTACATGTGGAATACTTATGGAATAGTGATATCAGATAGACATCAGACGGGGAGTATTCTGTTACACCGTTCCGTAATTTATACAGTTCGTTTGATTATATTCTTAATCTATTTATGTGTTCCAGTCTAGGAGGATTATTCATCTTTAACCTTATAAGAACATTAAAACATCGTATCATCGCTACCTTTCCCCTGCTCACACGGATCTCAAACCGAACATTGCAAGGTCATACCAGTTCTGGAGAACTTTTCAAAGGACAAACGTCATCTAGGACACAATTCGTGGCTAACCACAGAGTGAGTTAACTTTACAACATTGTTTTTGAAGCCTTCAAATTACTCTATACATATTTGAACATTCTCTCCGTGAAACACTGGAAATTTAACTGCTCTTGAAACATTTTCTCGGATTCAACGGACTGTGCTATCTATTACCTTTGACATTTCGTTTTAATAACATTAATTGAACACATTGTAAAATTGTATTTTATTTGTTTTTCAGCTTTTTACCATATGTCAGATTGGTTCATAATTAAAGTATCAGCACCTGATAGTCTTTTCTCCTTGAGCCCAATCGTCGGTTATACTTAATGGTCAGGCCATTACAGTAAAAAGTCTACAACTTGCCTGTTGTGTCTCACAGATAACGCCACTCCACGTTAGTTATACAGCTATATAACTACCTACCTGTTGAGCCCTGCATGTACGCGTCATCCCTTGACGTACAAGTAAATTGACGACAACCTGTCTTTACATATCCAGACAAGGAACGACAACGTAGCAACGTACATACGTACATACCTTTACACTGACAGTGTAAACTCTTGTGTGAACTCGACAGCAACCTAACAAAGTTGAGTCAATATGGATCCCAGTCATGTGGAACAACAAGAAGAGATTCAGCCCCAAGAAGGAGATGTCCTTGAACTATTAGAAAATCCGTCTAATACATCACAGTCAGATGATACTCCCGAGGCTAGGCGAGTACGTGACCTCACGGAAAAAGGACAAGGAGCTTTCACTGAAAAACGTGACAAGTTCTGTCAGGAACTAGAGGCTCTCTGGGCAGACATTGAATCCCAGTTATTGGAAGTAACAACGCCTCCTAACGATCTCCAGCAACTCCTAACAGTCCAGGACAAACTTGTTAAAGCCTGTAATAATTATCGTAGGCTCACAGATGAATACCTAGACTTTCTGAAAAGGACCCGAACATTGGAGAGTCAAAAAGAAATTGATGCATGTAAACTCTCTTTGGATTTACGTCTGTCCAAAGTGGAGCTAGTTATGGAAAAACTACACGAGCATCGCCTCGCTCTTACGAAGGCTAAATCTACAAAAACAAAGACATCTAGAGGCAAGAAATCCTCACACAGTGGGAGCTCCCACGTCTCTGACATTTCAAGTCTTGCACGGAAGAAGCGTGCTAAAGCAGAGGCTGCCAGAACTCAGATAGCCTTTGCTGAAAAACAGGCATTGCTCCTAAAGCAGGAGGCAATGATAGAAGAACAGACTCTTTTCAAGCAAAATGAAATAAAGGCCGAGGCAGAACAAGAAGCCATCAGAGCAGATCAAGAAGCCACAAGTAGAAATGCTGAGGCTGCACACCAGAGAGCTGAAATGAAACGTGAGGCCATACGCAGGAAAACTTTAATGGAACAGGAGGCTGCACGTGCAACACGGGAAAAGGCCGAAATTAAAGCTGCTATGAACATTCTAGAAGCTCAAAGAGAAGCTGCAGCCGCAGAAGCCGAGGCTCGTGTCCTAGAATACGACGGCAGCCAAGCATTTAGCGATCTTCCTGATGAAAAGGAAGACCCGCTCCAGCGTGTGCAAGATTTCGTCAATAAACTTCCTGTATCAACTGTTGTAAAGGAAGTAACGGGACCTCAAAAGAAAAAACAAATTCCTGTTAAGATCGAGCTGAGTCACGAAGCACCAGCGTTCGTGCCATCCGTGGCACTGAACTTACTGTCACAGACATCTGCTGTCTTGCCTTCCGATACTAAGTCACCGGAAGTTACCTCTATCCCAGATCTGGGATTAGTAACCGGCATACAAAAACTAGGCCTTTCAGATGAGATCCCTGCTGAACACCAAAAACAGGGTGTTAAAGAAGCGATCCCTGTCTTACGCACAAAACAAGACGTCATAGAAGAGATCCCTGTTTCACACCAAAAACAAGGCGTAATAGAAGAGATCCCTGTTGCACACCAGCAACAAATCAACTCAACATCGGAGATTACTAGATTTCTCTTGCGCAAGGACCTGCTTTTCTCCCGATTAACAAGCTTTAACGATCGGGCAGAATCCTTCCATACATGGAAAGCAAGCTTTAAAAACGTGACGGACGAGTTACAAGTATCTGACTCGGAACAGATTGATTTATTGATCAAGTGGCTCGGTCCAGAATCTGCTAAACATGCCATAAGCATAAGAGCGTCGAACGCCAATAATCCTACAATAGGTATACAAAGATTATGGAAAAGGCTTGACGAGCGGTATGGTGCACCAGAAATGTTGGAAGCCTCTCTCAGGAGTAAACTTGACAAATTCCCAACATTGACGAATAAGGACAACGCACGTCTTTATGAACTATCTGACATTCTATCAGAAATAGAATACCACAAGGAAAATCCCAAGCTGGGATGTCTGCTAGCTTATTTTGATTCACCGACCGGAATAAACCCTGTCATTGAAAAACTACCATATGGACTTCAGGAAAAGTGGATTACAAGGGCGTCTAGATACAAATCTAACCACGGCGTTGCCTTTCCTCCCTTTACAGAGTTATCTGCTTTCATCAGTGAAATCAGTAGAATTAAAAACGATCCTGGATTAATCTTTGGGTCAAAAGTCACACCAAATACAAAAGGTGCTGCGCCAAGGTTCACGTCTTACCCCAAGACTAAAGTTGGTACTCATAAAACAGCGGTTGAGCAGCAATCTGGAGACGCCAGCAAACAAGGTCTTTGTATTCTGCACAATACAAGGCATTCCTTAAATGAATGTCGAGCGTTCCGAGCCAAGTCAATAGAGGAACGCAAAGGTCTTTTGAAAGAAAACAATGTCTGTTACAAGTGTTGTGATTCTACCAAACACAGAAGCCGGGAATGCAACGCACGCATAAGTTGTAAAGAATGTGGAAGTAAACAACACACTACCGCACTACACATCACTAGACCACAGCAACCTGCAAGTTCTCAGTCAAGCATACCTAAGCAAGCCTACGGCGGGGAGCCTACAGAATCGGCTGAAACTAAGTCAACCTCAGTTAACTCTATCTGTACTGAGATCTGCAAAGATACATATAGCGGGAAATCGTGTGCTAAAATACTTCCTGTGAACGTTTATCACAAAGATAACCAGTACAAAGTTATTCGCATGTACGCCATCATTGATGACCAAAGCAACCGGTCACTAGCATCACCTGAATTCTTCAATCTTTTCGACGTAAAAGATAAACCGGAGAACTATACTCTATCAACATGCTCCGGCAAAGTAGTCACTTCCGGGAAAAGAGGAAGAGGTTTCGTCATGGAATCAATCAATGGTAATGACAAGTTTGATCTTCCTGTACTGATTGAATGTGATCATGTTCCCAATAATAGGGACGAAATACCTACTCCTGAAGTTACAATGCATCACCCTCATTTAAGAGAACTTAGGGCTAGCATTCCACCAATAGAGGAAAATTGCCAAATTCTCCTCTTAATTGGCAGAGACCTTATAGAGGCACACCATGTCCTTGACCAGCGCATAGGACCACCCAGAACTCCATATGCACAACAATTGAAACTGGGTTGGGTAGTGATAGGAGAAACTTGCATTAACAAGCAGCATGTGCCTCTTGAGTTAAATGTCAAAATAACTAACATTTTACCTACAGGACAACCTTCAACGTTTCAACCATGTACAAGCAAATTTGACATTCGGGAAAACTACACAGACCCCGTTAAGAAAGATTTACAATCGCCATTCTTTGAAAAAACAATGGACGATGATAAGCCTGGAATGTCATATGAAGACAAAATGTTCATGAAACAGATGGACAACGAATTTGTCAGAGACTCGGAAGGAAGTTGGGTAGCACCGTTACCGTTCCGAGTGCCAAGACAGCCATTGCCAAGCAACAAACCACAGGCTCTTCATCGTGCTAACATGTTAGACGCCAGTCTGAATAGAAACCCAGTAAAGCGGGAACATTTTCTTACGTTTATGAGTAAAATCTTAGATAATAATCATGCAGAGCTCGCACCACCGTTGGGCGAACATGAAGAGTGCTGGTATTTACCATTGTTTGGTGTTTATCACCCGAAGAAACCCGATCAGATTAGGGGTGTGTTTGATTCTTCCGCCAAATGTAATGGCGTTTCACTCAACAGCGTCCTGCTAACAGGTCCAGACTTGACCAATGATCTCTTGGGAGTACTGCTGCGTTTCCGGAAAGAAATGGTCGCAGTAACTGCAGACGTTCAACACATGTTTCACTGCTTTGTAGTGAGAAAAGACCACCGAAATTATCTGAGATTTTTATGGCATAAAAACAACGACCTACAAGAGAACCTTGTCGAGTTCCGCATGAGAGTTCATGTTTTTGGAAATAGTCCGTCACCTGCCGTTGCTACGCTTGGACTCAGAAAAGCAGCTCAGGCATCAGAACAAGAGTTCGGCAGTCACGTGACTAGCTTTGTTACAAGAGACTTCTACGTTGACGACGGTCTTACGTCATGTCCTACCAAAGAGGAAGCTGTTAAGCTCATGAAGGACACACAGCAAGCATTAGCAAAATATGGAAACTTACGCCTTCACAAGTTTGCCTCTAATTGTGCGGAAGTTATGTCTGCATTTCATGCCAGTGATTTGGCTTCAAATCTTAAAGATCTAGACTTAGAATGCGACAGTAAACCCTTACAACGTAGCCTTGGACTCAGTTGGGATGTAAACACTGACAATTTCTTATTTCAATTATCATCTGAAAACAAACCAATAACTCGGAGAGGAATTTTATCGACGATAAACAGTCTCTACGATCCTCTTGGATTTTTGGCTCCTGTGATTATTAGAGGGAAACTACTATTAAGGAAACTAGTATCAGAAACCGTCGATTGGGACCAACCTCTCTCTGATGAAACAGAAGCGGAGTGGAAATCTTGGAAAGATACTCTAATTGCTATCGAAACATTACGCATTCCACGTACCTACGTACCGTATCTCAGCAAAACAGCCACAAAGGAGTTGCACGTCTTCTCTGATGCATCAGAAAAAGCCATAGCAGCTGTTGCATATCTACGCACGACCGACAGTAGTGGTGAACCAAACATAGGTTTCATTCTTGGGAAAGCTAAAGTTGCACCAACAAGTGGTCATACTATTCCACGCCTTGAACTATCTGCTGCAGTATTAGCAGTCGAGATAACACAGACCATCATGGATAATTTAGATTTACATATAGACACCGTAAAATTCTACACAGACAGTAAAGTAGTCCTAGGCTACATCAGTAACGAGACAAGAAGGTTCTTTATCTATGTCGCCAATAGAGTAGAGAAAATAAGGAAATTTAGCTCTCCAAGTCAATGGAATTATGTACCAACTAACCGTAATCCCGCAGACTCGGGAACAAGGTCTGTACCTGCTCACGAAATTCATAGCAGCGAATGGTTATTAGGACCAAGACAACTTCTTTTCTCAGAACAAAAGAATTCTGAGAACATATATCAGCTAATAGACCCAGACGAAGATGGAGAAATACGTGCAACTGTTAATGTTGCAAAAACATTTGCCACACTTGAACATAAAGGTATCGGAACTGAAAGATTCAACAGATTCTCAAACTGGACATCACTTGTGCGAGCGATAGCCTTTTTAGAACGTTTCTCCCGTTTACACGGGTCAAAACAAGCAGCACCAGTGAATTCTCTTGAAGGATTCTCGAATGCCGAAAATTTCATTTTAATATCTGCTCAATTTGAAGTTTACGGAGATGAAATAGATTGCATTAAACGTCAGGAACAAATTCATAAGCGGAGCCCGATAGCTAACCTTAATCCGTTTTTGGACGAACGAGGACTATTACGAGTAGGAGGCCGTATTGCCAAATCTGACTTAAACCTCCGTGAAAAGAAACCATTGATCGTCCCTGGACGCCATCATATAGCGACATTATTAGTCCGACACTACCATGACAAGATAAAACATCAAGGTCGCCACTTCACAGATGGAGCGATTCGTTCCGCAGGATTCTGGATCGTCGGAGCTAAACGCTTGATTTCTTCTCTCATTCACAAATGTGTGACTTGCCGCAAACTTAGAGGAAAAACTGAGTGTCAAATTATGTCTGATTTGCCAGAGGACCGTCTTGAACCGTCACCTCCATTTACCAACGTTGGAATAGACACATTTGGACCCTGGACAATTGTTTCACGTAAAACACGTGGTGGATACGCAAACTCAAAACGTTGGGCAATTCTTTTCACATGCTTAGTGACTAGAGCTGTTCACATCGAACTAATCGAGGAAATGAGCTCTTCAGCCTTCATAAACGCCGTTAGAAGATTCGCCGCTATAAGAGGTCAAGTTAAGATTTTCCGATCTGACCGTGGAACAAACTTTATTGGCGCAATCGACGATCTAAAGATTGACTCAATCAACGTCGAAGATGGACCCTTCAAGAACTTTCTGTACAATTCTGGTACAACTTGGATCTTCAATCCACCGCATTCGTCCCACATGGGTGGAGCCTGGGAAAGAATGATTGGTATCACCAGGAGAATTCTTGATTCTATGCTTCTAAATACAGCCGGAAGAAGCCTTACGCATGACGTGCTCAACACACTAATGGCAGAAGTTTCAGCAATAGTGAACTCTAGACCTCTGGTACCGGTATCAACAGATCCAGAAAATCCGTTAATATTAACTCCGGCTATGTTATTGACACAGAAAACCGACTACGTATTCACCTCAGATCATCTCGGAGAATTCGATAAACGAGATCTATGTCTTGCCGAATGGAGACGAGTACAGGCTCTTGCCAGTGTTTTCTGGTCCCGATGGAGGAAAGAGTACCTGCCGTTACTACAACAACGACGAAAATGGACCGAAGATCGCCGTGATTTCATCGAAGGAGACGTCATTCTTCTAAAGGACAAAAACATTTGCCGTACCCAATGGCCCGTTGGAATCATAGTGAACTCATTTAAAAGTTCAGACGAACATGTCCGAAAAGCAGAAGTGCGAGTAATCGTTAATGAGAAAGCCACAACCTACACACGCCCTATCGTGGACATTCTTCTCGTAGAGAACAACTCTGTGTAATTATTTGTATATATTTTGGATTTATATAGTGACATTTACATGTGGAATACTTATGGAATAGTGATATCAGATAGACATCAGACGGGGAGTATTCTGTTACACCGTTCCGTAATTTATACAGTTCGTTTGATTATATTCTTAATCTATTTATGTGTTCCAGTCTAGGAGGATTATTCATCTTTAACCTTATAAGAACATTAAAACATCGTATCATCGCTACCTTTCCCCTGCTCACACGGATCTCAAACCGAACATTGCAAGGTCATACCAGTTCTGGAGAACTTTTCAAAGGACAAACGTCATCTAGGACACAATTCGTGGCTAACCACAGAGTGAGTTAACTTTACAACATTGTTTTTGAAGCCTTCAAATTACTCTATACATATTTGAACATTCTCTCCGTGAAACACTGGAAATTTAACTGCTCTTGAAACATTTTCTCGGATTCAACGGACTGTGCTATCTATTACCTTTGACATTTCGTTTTAATAACATTAATTGAACACATTGTAAAATTGTATTTTATTTGTTTTTCAGCTTTTTACCATATGTCAGATTGGTTCATAATTAAAGTATCAGCACCTGATAGTCTTTTCTCCTTGAGCCCAATCGTCGGTTATACTTAATGGTCAGGCCATTACAATTGAGATTATAACAAAATTAAAACTGGTTCTTTTTATTTGTTTCTTTGTCTAGTATAAACATTAAATGATGAAGAAGAAGAAGAAGAAGAAGAAGAAGAAGAAGAAGAAGAAGAAGAAGAAGAAGAAGAAGAAGAATTTCCATAAACTGGGCTCACACGAGCATAATATAATAGCATTATAATATTATTATTTTACAAATATAATAAACAATACATAGTTACAAACACAAATAAGAAACAACAGTCTTCATGTATAATTATTATATATATATTATATATATATAAACGTCTAAAAGAGTGTACACAACAACTCCAAATACAAAAAAAGGTGACTATAAATGTAATTATTTATAAATATTTCGGATAACAGATATCCTTCCTCAGTGAGATTCTAATGTTAAATGAATCATCTTAAAGTCTTCTTAGATTAAACTGTTACAATCTTGAAATTTATACAATAAAAAAGTCAAACCGAACATCAGTTAAGACGCTTGCACCATTCTAAAAAAATATTAAACATGAAATAGGTTAAATAGCTTATGACAACAGAGAGTTCAAATATATGCTTTAAATACAAATAATAATGTATGATATGAACTAGCACAATTCTAAAACTTTAACGGGAACGACAATTATGATGGTACAAGAATGATTACGTCAATAAAATTACCAAATAGACATCACTGAACGATCTAAATTTATAAATATTTTAAATTGATAGAGTAAAGTCGCTGCAACAGACTCTGATTATTTAAACATCGCGAACAAACAGCTGTTAAAACGAAATAATAAGTTTTGAATAGGTATAACTAGAAGAACGTGGCTTGGTACTTATACATCCCTCAAAAAATTAGGCAATTTAATTGGGTATCTACAAGAAGTTTATTTAATGGATGAGAAAAGTTAAAAAATAGAAACAGAAACTGTAATAATGAGTAATATAACCTAAATGTGAAGCGCTACATGGAGTTGAACTACATCTTTTCATTTATCTCATTTGGTGCCAAAGTTGTTAATTTCCTTATCCAAAACCTTTCCCGAGCGAGTCTTTCCTCCTTAGACCAAGCATAGGTGTGGTCAATGATTTTAATGGTCAGTCGATTGAGATCTGCCTTAGTGTGGCCAGGGGATCTCAAATGTCGACTGAGAGGGAGGTCTGGCTTGCATTGGTAGTCGCTACGATGACCGTTCATTCGTTTGTGAAACGGCTGTTCTGACTCGCCAACATACAGTTTACCACATTTACACTGTAAGAGATACACAACATTTGAAGTCTTGCAATTAACATTGCAAAATATGGTGTATTCTGTACCAGTGGAGTGACTGTTAAAAGTCTGGGTATCCAGTATTTGCTTGCAAGTCAGACATCGTTTATTTCCGCAACCCTTGCAAGAGCCCCCAGATGAAGAGCCTGCTTGAGAGGATAAGTCAGCTCTCACCAGCAAGTCTTTAAGGCTTTTGGGCCTACGGAAAGCCAGTACAGGTGGCTCGGGAAAGATCTTGGATAGTTTATGATGTTTTTCGATCTCTTTCCAATTTTCGCGGATTAGGTGAGATAAGTTGTCAAATTTTGAATGATAAGTCAACACAAAAGGCACCCTCTTGTTGACCTTTTTGTCTTTATATTGTAAAAGCTCATCTCGGCTGATGTTGTTAACACGAGAAAAACCCTTATCAATGTCTTTTCTTTTGTAGCCCCGATGTTTAAGGTGACCACGAAGTTCTTGTAAACGTTTTTTTGCAATATCGTTGGTGGAGCAAATCCTTTTTATTCGTATGGCCTGGCTGTAAGGAATACTCTTGGTGCAGTGTTTGGGATGACAACTCAACGGCGATAGATATTAATGTTTGTCTGTAGGCTTGCAATACAGATCAGTAGATATGTTTTCATCCCTCAATTTCGTTGTAGTGTCAAGAAATGAGATCTTAGAGTCAGAGATTTCATATGTGAATTTGATTGAGGGATGGGCATCGTTGGCATGATGAATGAACAAATTGAGTTCTTGTTCAGTATTGTCCCACTTCATGTCAATATCGTCAATAAATCGGAACCAAGAGAGGGGTTGATGAAGAGATGAATTGAGAATTTTCTGTTCTAATTTCCCCATAAAAATATTGGCATAAGACGGGACCATCTTTGTTCCCATTGTTGTTCCATTAACTTGGAGGACGTGTTCACATTGAATGTGAAGTTATTGCATTTTAATACCAAAGTTAGAAGCTGGATGAGACATTCAGTTGGTGGATGTAAGGTGTTACGAGAGTTCCGGACTTCCATACAGGCTTCAATACCATCGTCATGGGGGATGTTAGTATAGAGGGAGGTAACATCAAGCGAGACAAGGATCGTTTCAGGTGGGAGAGGGTTAATAATTTCGACTGTAACTGAAAATCGAAAAAAAATGCATGTATCTGTTTTATTTTCTGAAATAGTGAAGTACTTCTTTCAAAAGAGATGCACATTTGTATAGATATCACATAAAATCGGCGAAACACGTTCTTAAATATATGTCGACTTAGAATAATATAATCTCCAATCACCAATTCATATATTTTTCTTTAACATTACTATGTTGTTGTCAGAAACATACATTTCTATTTTCAGATATAAAATAATATTACAGGTCAAAGATAAGTTTCAATTTTGATTTCCGCCTCTGTACATGTCCTAATGAGAAGATGGACCGTGTTTCTAGGAATTATCTAATTCTTCCGCGATAGATGAGGCCTTTGAAAAAGAATTCACTCTTGTAATGTTTTGAAATTGTTTATCTAAGGTCACTACAGAACTTAATTACTTTAACAGATGCAGACCGTTATAATCGCGTCTTATCATGTGTGTAACTTGTATTAGTTTATCAGTTGTATTAAAACCATGAAACTGTGCAGACGACTTTATTACCTCTCTAGCAATTAGTAGCTATTTTATGACTTTGGAACAATTGTTATCATCAGCAAGAGCTCTGGAACTATCTGAAAGACAAGCAAACGAAATCGAGAACAAAGAAGAGAAACTTGAGACCAACGCTTTACACAAGAAGAGAAATTTTCGGAAAAATCAACCAAGATATTTACGTCCGGAACAACGTGTGAATGACCAACGTGTGAATCGAAACAACAAATGTAGGAATTGTGGAGGTGAATTTCCACACCGAGGGAAATGTCCTGCTCAAGGAAAATCCTGCAACTTTTGTAAGAAGCCTAATCACTTTGAGAAGATGTGTAGGTCAAAAAGAAATAATCATACTAAACAATCTGTCAATACGCTAGAGAATTCAGATTTTGAAAACAATTTCGAATGTCAAACAAAGATAGATAGTAGTTCAGATGATGAATATGTTTTCGGACTACAGGCAGAATCGCTAAAAGGAACCGTGAATTCTATCAAACGCGAACAACCAAGAATTTGTGTCAAAATCAATGAATCGGACATCAACGTTCTTCTCGACACTGGATCAAGTATCAATGTAATTGATGAGGATACCTACAACAGGATGAAGATAAAACCAAAATTGATAGCTACAAAGACCAAAGTTTTCGCATATGGATCTCATCAAAACTTAGAATTCGTGGAAAAGTTTGACACTGTAATTGAAACGAGAAATAAGCTAACACGTGCAACTGTTTATGTTTCGAAAGGGACAAGCGGTAATTTACTGTGTTATGATACGTCATTAGAACTACAGATAATCCCGCAAATATCGAGGCTCTCAACAGGGAACAAACACGAACAATTGTGTGAACAATATAAAGATATATTTCATGGACTGGGCAAACTTAAAGAAACGCAAGTGAAAATTCATGTTGACAAAACCGTAAAACCTATAGTCCAGCCACATAGAAGGATACCGTTTCATATAAGGAAACAGGTAGAAACTGAACTTGAAAGGTTAGAGCGGTTAGACATTATAGAAAGGGTACATGGACCAACTCCCTGGGTATCGCCTATAGTTGTAGCACCCAAACCTAAAAGTCCAGGTGAAATAAGAATATGCGTAGATATGAGACTACCAAATCAGGCAATACAACGAGAGAGACAAATAACTCCAACTATAGATGATCTAATAGTTGACCTTAATGGAGCAAAGGTATTTTCCAAAATGGACCTTTTAAACGGGTACCATCAGTTAGAACTTACACAAGAGTCACGAAATATTACTACTTTCACAACACATGTTGGACTAAGAAGATACAAGCGTCTAAGCTTTGGAGTCACGTCTGCTGCTGAAATATTCCAGAATACGCTGAGTACAGCATAAGAAGGTCTTAACGGGGTGAGAAATATCTCCGATGACATAATTGTGTTTGGAGCATCTCAAGACGAACATGATACACGACTGACAGCCTTATTTCAACGTATAAACGAAAAAGGTTTAACACTTAACAAAAAGAAATGCGAATTTAATAAAGACAGCTTGGAATTTTATGGACATATATTCAGTTCAAAAGGAATATCAGCAGATCCGAGAAAAGTTGAAGCAATTCGTAACACCAATATGCCGAGTGACATATCGGAAGTACGTAGTTTTTTAGCGATGACTAACTACGTTGGAAGATTTATACCAGAATATTCTACAATAACCGAACCATTAAGACGTTTAACTAAGCAAGGAGTGACATGGACATGGACTTCAGAACAACAACAATCGTTTGATGCACTTAAACAGGAATTAATGAACAATAGGATAATGGCTTATTTTGATCCAAGAAAGGCCACTGTTCTTATAGTTGATGCAAGTCCAGTAGGTGTTGGTGCGTTACTTACTCAGGATGGCAGAGTTAACGCATACGCAAGCCGTGCGCTTAGTGATGTAGAAAAACGATATAGTCAGACAGAGCGAGAAGGACTAGCCATAGTTTGGGCTATAGAACACTTTCATCTTTACCTGTACGGACACAAATTTACACTCGTTACCGATCATCAACCACTGGAATGTATTTTCAACAATCCAAAATCGAAACCGCCAGCGAGAATTCAAAGATGGAGATTAAGACTGCAAACGTATAATTTCGATGTTAAGTACAAATCAGGAAAATCAAATGCCGCAGACTACATGTCAAGACATCCGAATATTAACGAAGCAAATCGAACGGATCATTCCGAGGTAGCAGAAGAATTCGTGAATTATATATCAGAGAACGCAATACCGAAAGCAATGACAATTGAAGAAATTGCATTAGAGTCCGAAGCCGATATGAATATTCAGTATGTTATCAAGGCCGTGAAATCGGGAAACTGGGAAAATTCATATGACAATAAATCTCTTGATACATTTGCTCGTTTAAAGAACGAATTAACGACAGTGAACACAGACAAAGGAGAAATATTGATGCATGATAATAGAATTGTCATTCCGCACAAACTTACAGACCGAGTTATAACATTGGCACACGAAGGTCATCAGGGAATTGTGCGAACAAAACAGTTACTAAGGGAAAAAGTTTATTTTGCTGGTATAGATAAACGTGTAGAAGATACATGTAAAGCTTGTATTCCATGTTTAGCAGCTACGCCAAAGAAAACTTTTGAACCGTTAGCTATGTCAGAACTACCAGAGGCACCATGGACATATCTTAGCATGGATTTCTGTGGACCATTTCCTAGTGGACATTATCTCATGGTGATAATGGATGAGTATTCACGATATCCAGTTGTAGAAACACTAACAACAATTTCTGCAAAAGCGGTTATACCACTACTTGACAAAGTATTTTCAACATTTGGAATACTGAATATAGTAAAAACCGATAATGGAAGCCCGTGGCAAGGAAAAGAATTCAGAGACTTTGCGACAAATATGGGATTTACGCATAGAAAAATAACACCATTATGGCCTCAGAGCAATGCAGAGTGCGAACGATTTATGCGAAGCATTGGAAAATCAATCAGAGCAGCACACACGCAACATCAAAATTGGAAACAGGAAATGTTTACATTCCTCCGTAATTATAGAGCGACAAAACACGCCACAACGGAAGTTTCACCAGCAAAACTTTTATTTGGGAAAAATATCAAAACCAAATTACTAACTTTAACACAAAAATATGACGACAAAGAAATTCGAGAAACTGACGAGAGGAAAAAGGATAAAATGAAGGACTATGCAGATACAAGAAGAAATGCCGAACCGTCAAATTTACAAATTGGTGACACTGTATTGGTCAAGCAAGACAAACAAAACAAACTTTCAACTCCGTATAACTCAAATCCATACAAAATAGTTGAAAGGAAAGGTACAATGTTAACAGCTAAAAGAGATAATGGACACACGATCACTCGAAATTCTTCGTTTTATAAGCAAGTTAAAATACCACTGACAATTGTAAATGAAGAAAAAAAAGGAGAAGAACCAGCAACACAACTCAGGACGTCAGGAAGAATAAACAAAACACCGGCGTACTTAAATGATTATGTAAAGTCATGTTATGTAAAGTAATGTGTAGCTAGTGAACAGGCATAATAATCCTGAGCTCACATTTAACTAGGCATCACGCTTAGTATTTATGATCAAGTGAATAAGTTTTACTTTTCTGCGTATCATTGCGTATCGTATGATGTCTTTAGTACTATTTAGACTGATAATACCAAAGAATTTTACACATTAATTCAGTTGTGATTCATTCATTCATTCATGATATTAATTGCTATGTTTACCGCACTGAGAACTGTGTATACAACATTTGGACATTATTACACCGCTGTTTTATGGACATCGTTAATGTATTAAAGAAAATTAATTTTATGGCTAATTTCACAATTCATTAATTTTATTTCATTTTATTATTCTACTGACTGATAAAGATTAAATCTAGAAAGGGAGAGATGTAATGTATTGAAATTGTTTATCTAAGGTCACTACAGAACATAATTACTTTAACAGATGCAGACCGTTATAATCGCGTCTTATCATGTGTGTAACTTGTATTAGTTTATCAGTTGTATTAAAACCATGAAACTGTGGTTATTACCTCTCTAGCAATTAGTAGCTATTTTATAACTCTTTTCCTGTATGTTCAATAATTTGAATATATATACTTATATAGGATTAAACACATTTGTTCTAGAGGTTATTGATGTGTAGACCGGGGCGATTAACTCACAAACTGAGTTTGTGAGCAAGAGCCCCGGTTTACACATCAATAACCTCTAGAATAAATGTGTTTAATCCTTATAATTCTTCAGCCAAACATTATTTTTGTTGATGGCTACTATTTATATTTACCAATCAAAAGCGCAACGGCAAGTCGTAACTAAGGAGTACGCCGCCATCTTGACTTTCTAAAAACCATAAATGTCCGATAAATACAACGGAATCTTAAATGAAATAGCACCTACCTCAAAAACTTCATTTTAATTAAATTTTATCCGAATTTGAAGCGTACACGTAACGAAATAATCTTTCCCTTGAAAATTTCCATTCGTATGACGTCGTGTTTTGCCATGACGTAAATTCGCCAAATCCTTCATGAAATTTCGCGAAATTTTATTAAATTAAATTTTTGTACATTTTCGAAGCTTTAGTGCAATAAATTTATTTCTTTTTTTGTTATATATGCACTAAAATAGTCACAACTGTTATGCAATTGTTTTTTAATCTCAATTTGCTGAAAATCCCGGGATCACTGCAAGCTTGTGTATCGCGCATGAATAGATTACAAAAGTAGTTTCGGAAACATGGTTTATCGAAGTGTAAATTTAGAGAAAAATTCTAATTGACCAATCCAATTCAAGTATTTATAGATATGCAAATCATATAAGAATTATTAAGTAATAAACAGTTGTTTTTATAAATTACACATTCAATGGGGAAATTTATTGAAAAAATTCATATGATGATACATTGTTGTCAATCAAATCTTTCATTGTGAGTGTATATTTTACAAATGGTTATAATAATTATATTAATTTCATTGATATTAGCTTTAGAAATCCGTTTCATGGTCCTTCCTGTCTTTAGTCTTTCTATAATAACCTTTGGAAATATTACATTTTAAAAACTTTCTATTTTCCCACGGTTTGAAAACCTTTTAATTATTATTTTTTAAACTGACTTGAAAAAATCTTGACATAGTGAGGATAAATTATCATGCTTATTTATTACAAATCATATTCATCCTTCTTAGCAGTACTTAGAAAACGCCTTGTTGCCTTAAAATACATCTGTTCAGTTAGTAATAGATACAGGAAGAGAAAATGTGTAGTGAAAACGAGACAATAATACAAGTACTGACGCACTGTTAACTCGGAAAACCCCAAAGATCTTGGTTGGTTGCTTGGTCTGTGAAAAACGTGGAGAACAAAGAGAAGCAACATGAACAAATGTGGTTATATCCTATCATATAAACTTATTTTTCCGATTCGTTGGATAACCTTTTTATCCGCCTTCCAGTATTAACAAGGGTATAACAGTGCAACTATATGTGTCCTGAAATTTTACAAAGAACAATACAATTATTGTTTATATAATAAAAAACTCAAGTCTGATATGAAAAGTCTTAAAAACGGCAAAAGAGACCTGTCATTAGATCTGGTGAGGAGCAGACCTGTCCTTGGGTCTTGGGCAGACCTGTCATCGAGACATGTCAATAGCAGACTTGTCAATAGGTCTGCAGCATTCATTAAAAAACTGAATTTAGGTCTGCTCTACTTCCGATGAAAATTTCTTAAGTAAACTTGGAAAGCAGTCAACATTTTTGTTAAACGTTCATGGGCAAATATTTCAGGCGCATTCAGGGTAAACAAAAAAATCAAATTAAACAAAAAACCTACCAGTAATATTTTGCAAATTTAGAAAATTTAAATGAAGTGCTAAATATTTGAGCTGCCACTATAGATGGTAGATGGTTTGGTAAAATAAGTAATGTTTTCCTACTTCTGTCCCTTCAAAACGTTGCTTCAAAGTTATCGTAAAAAGGAACTAGTATTCCTTCATCAAACGATATCGATTTTAACATCACAATAACAACTTCGTACGGATCTTCGCTAATGATATAAACACAATAAGCTACGTACACATGACGAATGCATTGCGGAACTTCGGACCAGAAATTGTTGATTATTGTTTGCTAAAAAACCTAAAAAGATGTGGTGAAATAACCAAGTATAAACAGTTTAATAGAGTCAAAGTGAGGCTTTTTTTCGTTAATTGTTGTAATATAGTTCGGGCCGTGTGCGTGTTCTTTTGCATTGTTTCATTCACTGTCATCCCGGATCCTGCTATAGCCAACTAAACGGTATGAGTTGTGCTAATTGTTTATTCGTTGATCCCTGGTGAATAGTTGTGTTCATTGTTTATTCGTTGGTCCCTGGTGGATAGTTGTGTTCATTGTTTATTCGTTGGTCCCTGGTAGATAGTTGTGTTCCTTGTTTATTCTTTGGTCCCTGGTGGAATGTTGTGTTCATTGTTTATTCGTTGGTCACTGGTGGATAGTTCCTTGTTTATTCGTTGGTCCTTGGTGGAATGTTGTGTTCATTGTTTATTCGTTGGTCCCTGGTGAGTAGTTGTTTTCATTGTTTATTTTTTGGTCCATGGTGGATAGTTGAGTTCATTGTTTATTCATTGTTCCCTGGTAGATAGTTGTCTCATTGTTTATTCGTTGATCCCTGGTTGATAGTTGTGTTCATTGTTTATTCGTTGGTTCCTTGTGGATAGTTTTGGTCTCTTGTGGATAGTTGAGTTCATTGTTTATTCGTTGGTCCCTGGTGGATAGTTTTCTCATTGTTTATTCGTTGGTCCCTAGTTGATAGTTGTGTTCATTGTTTTATTCGTTGGTCCCTGGTGGATAGTTCAGTTCATTGTTTATTCGTTGGTCTCTGGTGGATATTGTCTCATTGTTTATTCGTTGGTTCCTGTTTGATAGTTTTCTCATTGTTTATTCGTTGGTCCCTGGTGGATAGTTGTCTCATTGTTTATTCGTTGGTCCCTGGTTGATAGTTATATTCATTGTTTATTCTTGGTCCCTGGAGGATAGTTGTGTTCATTGTTTATTCGTTGGTCCCTGGTGGATAGTTGTCTCATTGTTCATTCGTTGGTCCCAGGTGGATAGTTGTCTCATTGTTTATTCGTTAGTCCCTGGTGGATCGTTGTTTCATTGTTTATTCGTTGGTCACTGGTTGATAGTTTTGTTCATTGTTTATTCGTTGGTCCCTGGTTGATAGTTTTGTTCATTGTTTATTCGTTGGTCCCTGGTTGATAGTTGTGTTCATTGTTTATTCGTTGGTCCCTGGTGGATAGTTGTCTCATTGTTTATTCGTTGGTCCCTGGTGGATAGTTGTCTCATTGTTTATTCGTTGGTCCCTGGTGGATAGTTTTGTTCATTGTTTATTCGTTGGTCCCTGATTGATAGTTGTCTCATTGTTTATTCGTTGGTCCCTGGTGGATAGTTTTGTTCATTGTTTATTCGTTGGTCCCTGATTGATAGTTGTCTCATTGTTTATTCGTTGGTCCCTGGTTGATAGTTTTCTCATTGTTCATTCGTTGGTCCCAGGTGGATATTTGTCTCATTGTTTATTCGATGGTCCCTGGTGGATAGTTGTGTTCATTGTTTAATTGTTGGTCCCTGGTGGATAGTTGTCTCATTGTTTATTCGTTGGTCCCTGGTGGATAGTTGTCTCATTGTTTAGGGTGCTATAAACAGTTTCGTATAAAAAACTAGGGGTTTTTCCCCGACTAAAAATAACCACGGAGGGAAACCCCTGTTTATTTACTCAATTGGTGAAAAAGTATCATGTTTTTTGTATTTGATTGTAAAAATTAGTTAATTAGCTTTGAATTAAAACAGGTTGAATGATTGAAATAATTTTTAAAATTATATTAACTTTACATGTTTTGAGGGGAGACAACACTGTAAACAACCTGTTTTTTTGGCAGTGAAAATTGAAAACTTATTTGCAGCCACTGTAGCTCTTTTTGGAGCAGGAAACCGTACCCTGAAACAAGATTTTTTTGAAAGGCCAGGTAAAAACCTACAAATTTCATACAGTTTTGATTATGTAAAATGTGCATGGATCATGTCTTCATGGGTGTGCACATGACCTGGTTTCAAGTTTTTTTTGTTCAAATTAGACCTTTTTTCCCCCATGTTCATTGGATGGAATATTTTTAATATATTAAAAGTACACATTATTTTTATTTCATTATAAACTAGAGAACATTCTGATTCCAGTGATATCTAGTTTTATACAAGTATCTTTATTAATCAGTCCACCACTAAGGGTCACTTATGCATGGTCCCTCAAAATGTGACGTCATAGAAAAAAACTGTTGATTGCACCCTTATTCGATGGTCCCTGGTGGATAGTTGTGTTCATTGTTTATTCATTGGTCCCTGGTGGATAGTTGTTTTCATTGTTTATTCGATGGTCCCTGGTGGATAGTTGTGTTCATTGTTTATTCGTTGGTCCCTGGTGGATAGTTGTCTCATTGTTTATTCGTTGGTCACTGGTGGATGGTTTTCTCATTGTTTATTCGTTGGTCTCTGGTTGATAGTTATGTTCATTGTTTATTCGTTGGTCCTTGGTGGATAGTTTTCTCATTGTTTATTCGTTGGTCTCTGGTTGATAGTTATGTTCATTGCTTATTCGTTGGTCCCAGGTGGATAGTTGTCTCATTGTTTATTCGTTAGTCCCTGGTGAATCGTTGTTTCATTGTTCATTCGTTGGTCCCAGGTGGATAGTTGTCTCATTGTTTATTCGTTAGTCCCTGGTGGATCGTTGTTTCATTGTTTATTCGTTGGTCACTGGTTGATAGTTTTGTTCATTGTTTATTCGTTGGTCCCTGGTTGATAGTTTTGTTCATTGTTTTTTCGTTGGTCCCTGGTTGATAGTTTTGTTCATTGTTTATTCGTTGGTCCCTGGTGGATAGTTGTCTCATTGTTTATTCGTTGGTCCCTGGTTGATAGTTATGTTCATTGTTTATTCGTTGGTCCCTGGTGGATAGTTGTCTCATTGTTTATTCGTTGGTCCCTGGTGGATAGTTGTGTTCATTGTTTATTCGTTGGTCCCTGTTTGATAGTTTTCTCATTGTTTATTCGTTGGTCCCTGGTGGATAGTTGTTTTCATTGTTTATTCGTTGGTCCCTGGTTGATAGTTGTGTTCATTGTTTATTCGTTGGTCCCTGGTGGATAGTTGTCTCATTGTTTATTCGTTGGTCCCTGGTGGATAGTTGTCTCATTGTTTATTCGTTGGTCCCTGGTGGATAGTTGTCTCATTGTTTATTCGTTGGTCCCAGGTGGATAGTTGTTTTCATTGTTTATTCGTTAGTCCCTGGTGGATAGTTGTCTCATTGTTTATTCGTTCGTCCCTGGTTGATAGTTGTCTCATTGTTTATTCGTTGGTCCCTGGTGGATAGTTGTCTCATTGTTTATTCATTGGTCCCTGGTGGATAGTTGTGTTCATTGTTTATTCGTTGGTCCCTGTTTGATAGTTTTCTCATTGTTTATTCGTTGGTCCCTGGTGGATAGTTGTTTTCATTGTTTATTCGTTGGTCCCTGGTTGATAGTTGTGTTCATTGTTTATTCGTTGGTCCCTGGTGGATAGTTGTGTTCATTGTTTATTCGTTGGTCCCTGGTGGATAGTTGTCTCGTTCAATTTGGCAATAATAACACATATCCTAGTATTTACATCTTGATATCAACATAATTTACTTTTTTGTTTTTATTATATGGCTTTTCAAGCTACGGTTTTTGTAAAGATGTTGCATTCGTGATACTGAATTTGGGGTCTTGAATCAGTCTTATTCTGTTATGCATCTTATGTAGATATATTAACAATGTTTTAGTTTTATTTGACAAATATTTCTTTATTATAAAGATTGTTTAGTTTTTCTACATGCTCATGCATAAAATTTACAATTGCTTTTAAATTTACGGAACAGCAACCGATATTTACAAGGGAACTGTACAACATAACAGACTTGTTGGTCTGAGACTGATTCCTTGAATGATCAGCCAGCAAATTATAATGTTTCAAGAATGTGGGCTTTTTATACCAAAGGAACATCAACCAAACGACACAAATTACTCAGACATCTACAGTGGGACTTGTCTTCGACAATAGCTAAAAGACATCTACAGTGGAACATGTCTTCGACTATAGCTAAAAGACATCTACAGTGGAACATGTCTTCGACAATAGCTAAAAGACAACTACAGTGGAACATGTCTTCGACTATAGCTAAAAGACATTTACAGTGGAACATGTCTTCGACTATAGCTAAAAGACATTTACAGTGGAACATGTCTTCGACAATAGCTAAAAGACATCTACAGTGGAACATGTCTTCGACAATAGCTAAAAGACATCTACAGTGGAACATGTCTTCGACAATAGCTAAAAGACATCTACAGTGGAACATGTCTTCGACTATAGCTAAAAGACATTTACAGTGGAACATGTCTTCGACTATAGCTAAAAGACATTTACAGTGGAACATGTCTTCGACAATAGCTAAAAGACATCTACAGTGGAACATGTCTTCGACAATAGCTAAAAGACATCTACAGTGGAACATGTCTTCGACAATAGCTAGAAGACATTTACAGTGGAACATGTCTTCGACAATAGCTAAAAGACATCTACAGTGGAACATGTCTTCGACAATAGCTAAACGACATTTACAGTGGAACATGTCTTCGACAATAGCTAAAAGACATCTACAGTGGAACATGTCTTCGACAATAGCTAAAAGACATCTACAGTGGAACATGTCTTCGACTATAGCCAGGTGTCTATATGCAAGATCTATATCGCACCTTTTCAAACAATGTTAAACTGATAACAGGAAATTTTAACTGATGGGGAAAAAATGTTTACATTTATTTACATAAAATGAACATTCACAATATCACAACAATTGTAGAAACTACTTGAACTTTGGCAATTGTTTGATTCAAATATGAATGAAGACCACGTGACAGAAAACACTTGAAATCACGGGATAATACCTTAAGACGGAAATGTTATAAGTATATATATATATTAATGGACGATAAAATTAGAATTCAATAATACTACATAACAGTCAAGCATCAAGAACAGATGTATCAACTTTACTTTTTTCCAAAGCAGAAATCAAAGCTTATGATTGTTTGCTATCCCAAATAATGAAGAGCTTTTTATTGATGTATCATTCATTTAAATTCCCACCTACGATGAAAAAAAGGGGGGAAGGAGTGCTTTATGTTTTCTGTTCTGTGTTTCAGTTTATTTGTCCGTCGGGTATCAGGTTTAGTTTTAAGTAGCTTATCATGAAGGTGTGGTACGTCACATCCAAATGAAGTTTGTTGTTCATTATAATGTGAACTTTTCAAATGCCCCTCAATATCCGACAATAACAAAACACAGTTACAGCAAATCGTCTTTTTGTTATATTTATCAGCAGTGACGGATCCAGTTGGGGCGAGGGAGGATGTTCCAGGGATTGGAACCACCCTTTGTTTTGACGATCAATGCTTTTGAATGGGGATATATGGTTGGACCCCCCCCCACACTTTTAAAAATGGTTGGATCCGCCCCTGATCAGTGTCATTTTAAAGACAAACAAGGGCCAAAACTCATAAACACAAGAAGCGGAAATTGTCATAATCAAACTTAACCTTATTTTCATTAACAGAAGCATGAAATCTGATTGTGAATTATAAACCTTTGTTGTTGTCTTCAATCTTTTTCCTGCTATTTGCATCCTTCAGCTTGCTTTGCGTATTTTTTTGGCTCCCAGTGTTAAATTTAAAACATACAACTCACTGTTATAAACAAAGGAAACCTTGAGTGTAATGTTAAATACAAAAACATGATTTAAACCTTTCTCTTATCTAAAACATAAATAACAAAAGTGCACACGCTGAAATGTCCACCTGCTTTACTGACCATTGTTTTATGCTGAAAGTCTTAAAGATAAAGGTTTAACTAAAAGCATTGACAGAAACTCAGGTTAGATAAATGCTATTAGACAGACATATATACACCATACAATATTTTATACAGAAAATAAAGTTGACATATTGCTAATGATTATTGAACAAGAGTGCACACACTGAAATGTCTCGCCTTCTTTACTAATCATTGATATTATATTGATAGTCTTAAGTATAAAGCTTTATTACAACTGTCACATAAATGTTACATTAACCAAGATAACTAAACAAAGACCAATGAACCATGAAAATGGGGTCAAGGTCAGATGACCCATGCCAGGCTGACATGTACAGCTAACAATGCTTCCATAAAACAAATATAGTTGACCTAATACTCATAGTTTAATAAAAATAGACCAAAACACAAAAACTTGACACTGAGCAATGAACTGTGAAAATGAGGTCAAGGTCAAATAAAACCTGCGTGACTAATATATAGATCATAAAATATTTCTATACGCTTAATATAGTTGACCTATGGCTTTGTATTTGATAAAAAGACCAAAACTGAAAAAATTAACTTTGACCACTGAACCATGAAAATGAGGTCAAGGTCAGATAACATCTGTCCGCTAGAAATATTCACCTTACAATAATTCCATACAACAAATATAGTAGACCTATTGCTTAAAGTATGAGAAAAACAGACCAAAACACAAAAACTTAACTATAACCACTGAACCATGAAAATGAGGTCAAGGTCAAATGACACCTGCAAGTTGGACATGTACACCATCCAGTCCTTCCATACACCGAATATACTAGCCATATTGCTTATAGTGTCTTAGATATGGACTTGACCACCAAAACTTAACCTTGTTCACTGAGCCATGAAATGAGGTCGAGGTCAAGTGAAAACTGTCTGACATACATGAGGACCTCGCAAGGTAAGCACATACCAAATAGAGTTATCCTATTACTTATAATAAGAGAGAATTCAACATTACAAAAAATCTTAACTTTTTTTTCAAGTGGTCACTGAACCATGAAAATGAGGTCAAGGACATTGGACATGTGACTGACGGAAACTTCGTAACATGAGGCATCTATAGACAAAGTATGAAGCATCCAGGTCTTCCACCTCCTAAAATATAAAGCTTTTAAGAAGTGAGCTAACACCGCCGCCGCCGCCGCCGGATCACTATCCCTATGTCGAGCTTTCTGCAACAAAAGTTGCAGGCTCGACAAAAACAGACCCCAAAAAAAACCTAACATTGACCATTTTTATATGGTTACTTTCTAGTATCAGATTATTTTACCCCTACGTCAATTGGTCTCTGGTGGAAAATTGTTGCATAAGCAATCATACCAAGTCTCCATATGTTTATATGGTTATATTTTAGTATAAGATTGTTTTTCCACTAAGTCAATTGGTCTCTAATGGAAAATTGTCGCATAAGCAATCGTACCTCATCTCCATATTTTTATATGGTTATATTTTAGTATAAAATTGTTTTGTCATGATGTCAATTGGTCTCTGGTTGAAAGTTTTCGCATTAGCAATCATAGTTACCACATCTTCTAATTTCTATATGGTTACATTTTAGTATCAGATTGCTTCCCCCCTACGTCAATTTGTCTCTTGTTGAAAGTTGTCGCATTTGCAATCATACCTTATCTTCTTATTTTTCAATCGTTACATACTAGTATCACATTGTTTTCCCTCTACGTCAATTTGTCTCTGGTGGAAAGTTTTTTCTTTCGAAATCATACCACATCTCCTTATTTTTATATAGATATATACTTATATCAGATTGTTTTTCCCCTATGTCAATTGGTCTCTTGTGGAAAGTTGTCGAATAAGCAATCATACCACATCTCCTTATTTTAATATGGATATAAACTAGTATCAGATTGATTTCCCCCTACGTCAATACGTCTCCGTTGGAAAGTTGTTCCATTAGCAATCATACTTCATCTCCTTATTTTTAAATGGTTACATTCTAATATTAGATTGTTTTCCCCCTACATCAATTGGTCTCTGGTTGTGAAAAGTTGTCGCATTAGCAATCATACCACATCTCCTTATTTTTATATGGTTACATACTAGTATCAGATTGTTTTACCCCTACGTCAATTGGTCTCTGGTGGTGGAAAATTGTCGCATTAGCAATCATATCACATCTCCCTATTTTTATATGGTTACATACTAGTATAAGATTATTTCCCCCTACGTCAATTGGTCTCACGTGGAAAGTTGTCACATTAGCAATCATACCTCTTCTCCTTATTTTTATATGGTTACATTCTAATATCATATTGGTTTACCCCTACGTTAATTGGTCTCTGTTGTGGAAAGTTGTCGCATTAGCAATCATACCTCATCTCCTTATTTTTATATGGTTACATACTAGTATCAGATTGTTTTACCCCTACGTCAATTGGTCTCTGGTGGTGGAAAATTGTCGCATTAGCAATCATACCACATCTCCCTATTTTTATATGGTTACATACTAGTATAAGATTATTTCCCCCCTATGTCAATTGGTCTCACGTGGAAAGTTGTCACATTAGCAATCATAGTTACCACATCTTCTAATTTCTATATGGTTACATACTAGTATCAGATTGTTTTACCCCTACGTCAATTGGTCTCTGGTGGTGGAAAATTGTCGCATTAGCAATCATACCACATCTCCCTATTTTTATATGGTTACATACTAGTATAAGATTATTTCCCCCTACGTCAATTGGTCTCACGTGGAAAGTTGTCACATTAGCAATCATACCTCTTCTCCTTATTTTTATATGGTTACATTCTAATATCATATTGGTTTCCCCCTACGTCAATTGGTCTCTGTTGTGGAAAGTTGTCGCATTAGCAATCATACCTCATCTCCTTATTTTTATATGGTTACATACTAGTATCAGATTGTTTTACCCCTACGTCAATTGGTCTCTGGTGGTGGAAAATTGTCGCATTAGCAATCATACCACATCTCCCTATTTTTATATGGTTACATACTAGTGTAAGATTATTTCCCCCCTATGTCAATTGGTCTCACGTGAAAAGTTGTCACATTAGCAATCATAGTTACCACATCTTCTAATTTCTATATGGTTACATTCTAGTATCAGATTGTTTTCCCCCTACGTCAATTTGTCTCTTGTTGAAAGTTGTCGCATTTGCAATCATACCTCATCTCCTTATTTGTGAATCGTTACATACTAGTATCACATTGTTTTCCCTCTACGTGAATTTGTCTCTGGTGGAAAGTTTTTTCATTCGAAATCATACCACATCTCCTTATTTTTATATAGATATATACTTATATCAGATTGTTTTTCCCCTATGTCAATTGGTCTCTTGTGGAAAGTTGTCCCATTAGCAATCATACTTCATCTCCTTATTTTTAAATGATTACATTCTAATAACAGATTGTTTTCCCCCTACATCAATTGGTCTCTGGTTGTGGAAAGTTGTCGCATTAGCAATCATACCACATCTCCTTATTTTTATATGGTTACATACTAGTATCAGATTGTTTTACCCCTACGTCAATTGGTCTCTGGTGGTGGAAAATTGTCGCATTAGCAATCATACCACATCTCCCTATTTTTATATGGTTACATACTAGTATAAGATTATTTCCCCCCTACGTCAATTGGTCTCACGTGGAAAGTTGTTTAGCAATCATACATATTCTCCTTATTTTTATATGGTTACATTCTAATATCATATTGTTTTCCCCCTACGTCAATTGGTCTCTGGTGGATAGTTGTCGCATTAGCAATCATACCAAATCTCCTTATTTTTTATGTGGTGACATTTTAGGATCAGATTGTTTCCCCCTACGTCAATTGGTCTCTTTTGGACAGGTGTCGCATTTGCAAGCATACCCCTTCTTTTTATATAGTTACATACTAGTATCAGATTGTTTTCCCCTTACGTTAATTGGTATCTGATGGAAAATTGTCGCTTTAGCATCTGGGCGTCACTGGTGAGTCTTGTGTGGACAAGGCGCGTTTTTGGCGTATTGAATTTTAAACCTGATGCTTTTTGTTATCTATTAATCATGTTTTTCTTTGTCTAATATGTTCTCCTATTTATTTGTATTGTAGTCCTGTAATATTATGTTGTCATTTCAATGTCATATTTAACTTTGCCATTAAAGTGCGAGGTTTGGCATGCCATAAAACCAGGTTCAACCCACCACTTTTATTCACCTTTAAAAGTGTCCTGTACCAAGTCAGGAAGATGGCCATTGTTATATTATTGTTCGTTTCTGTGTGTGTTGCATTTTAACGTTGAGTCGTTTGTGTTTTCTCTTATTTTTGAGATAATATGTGGCACGGTACGTGTCTATCCCAAATTCATGTATTTGGTTTTCATGCTATATTTGTTATTCTCGTGGTGTTTTGTCTGATGCTTGGTCCGTTTCTGTGTTGTGTCGTTGTTCTCCTCTTATATTTAATGCGTTTCCCCGGTTTTGGTTTGTTACCCCGATTTTGTTTTTTGTCCATGGATTTATGAGTTTTGAACAGCGGTATACTACTGTTGCCTTTATTTAGCAATCATACCTCATCTCCTTAGTTTTATATGGTTACATTCTAGTAACAGATTGTTTTACCCCCGAGGTCAATTGGTCTCTTGTGGTGGAAAGTTGTCGCATTAGGAATTATACCTCATCTCCTTCTTTTTATATGGTTACATTCTAGTATCAGATTGTTTTCCCCCTACGTCAATTGGTCTCTGATGGAAAATTGTCGCATTAGCAATCATACCTCATCTCCTTATTTTTATATGGTTACATTCTAGTATCAGATTATTTTACCCCTACGTCAATTGGTCTCTGGTGGAAATTTGTTGCATAAGCAATCATACCAAGTCTCCATATGTTTATATGGTTATATTTTAGTATAAGATTGTTTTTCCACTAAGTCAATTGGTCTCTAATGGAAAATTGTCGCATAAGCAATCGTACCTCATCTCCATGTTTTTATATGGTTATATTTTAGTATAAGATTGTTTTGTCATGATGTCAATTGGTCTCTGGTTGAAAGTTGTCGCATTAGCAATCATAGTTACCATATCTTCTAA
Organism: Mytilus edulis; assembly: GCF_963676685.1. Taxonomy (NCBI): domain Eukaryota; kingdom Metazoa; phylum Mollusca; class Bivalvia; order Mytilida; family Mytilidae; genus Mytilus; species Mytilus edulis. The sequence goes on along the minus strand of NC_092355.1, from coordinate 57,453,016 downwards.
TTTCTATATGGTTACATTCTAGTATCAGATTGTTTTCCCCCTACGTCAATTTGTCTCTTGTTGAAAGTTGTCGCATTTGCAATCATACCTCATCTCCTTATTTTTGAATCGTTACATACTAGTATCACATTGTTTTCCCTCTACGTCAATTTGTCTCTGGTGGAAAGTTTTTCTTTCGAAATCATACCACATCTCCTTATTTTTATATAGATATATACTTATATCAGATTGTTTTTCCCCTTATGTCAATTGGTCTCTTGTGGAAAGTTGTCGAATAAGCAATCATACCACATCTCCTTATTTTTATATGGATATAAACTAGTATCAGATTGATTTCCCCCTACGTCAATACGTCTCCGTTGGAAAGTTGTCCCATTAGCAATCATACTTCATCTCCTTATTTTTAAATGGTTACATTCTAATATCATTGTTTTCCCCCTACATCAATTGGTCTCTGGTTGTGGAAAGTTGTCGCATTAGCAATCATACCACATCTCCTTATTTTTATATGGTTACATACTAGTATCAGATTGTTTTACACCTACGTCAATTGGTCTCTGGTGGTGGAAAATTGTTGCATTAGCAATCATACCACATCTCCCTATTTTTATATGGTTACATACTAGTATAAGATTATTTCCCCCCTACGTCAATTGGTCTCACGTGGAAAGTTGTCACATTAGCAATCATACCTCTTCTCCTTATTTTTATATGGTTACATTCTAATATCATATTGTTTTCCCCCTACGTCAATTGGTCTCTGTTGTGTAAAGTTGTCGCATTAGCAATCATACCACATTTCCTTATTTTTATATGGTTACATACTAGTATCAGATTGTTTTACCCCTACGTCAATTGGTCTCTGGTGGTGGAAAATTGTCGCATTAGCAATTATACCACATCTCCCTATTTTTATATGGTTACATACTAGAATAAGATTATTTCCCCCCTACGTCAATTGGTCTCACGTGGAAAGTTGTCACATTAGCAATCATAGCTACCACATCTTCTAATTTCTATATGGTTACATTCTAGTATCAGATTGTTTTCCCCCTACGTCAATTTGTCTCTTGTTGAAAGTTGTCGCATTTGCAATCATACCTCATCTCCTTATTTTTGAATCGTTACATACTAGTATCACATTGTTTTCCCTCTACGTCAATTTGTCTCTGGTGGAAAGTTTTTTCATTCGAAATCATACCACATCTACTTATTTTTATATAGATATATACTTATATCAGATTGTTTTTCCCCTATGTCAATTGGTATCTTGTGGAAAGTTGTCGAATAAGCAATCATACCACATCTCCTTATTTTCATATGGTTATATTCTAGTATCAGATTGTTTTCCCCCTACGTCAATTGGTCTGTGATGGTGGAAAGTTGTCGCATAAAAAGCAATCATACCACATCTCCTTATTTTCATATGGTTACATTCTAGTGTCAAATGGTTTCCCCCATACGTCAATTGGTCTCTGGTGGACAATTGTCGCATAAGCAATCATACCACATCTCCTTATTTTTATATGATTACATTCTAGTATCAGATTGGTTTCCCCCTACGTCAATTGGTATCTTGTTGAAAGGTGTCCCATTTGCAATCATACCTCATCTCCTTATTTTTGAATCTTTACATACTAGTATCACATTGTTTTCCCTCTACGTCAATTTGTCTCTGGTGGAAAGTTGTCGCATTAGCCATCATACCACATCTCCTTATGTTTGTATGGTTACATTCTAGTCCCAAATTGCTTACTCCTACGTCAATTGGTCCCTGGTGGAAAGTTGTCGCATTAGCAATCATACCACATCTCCTTATTTTTATATGGTTTCATACTAGTATCACATTGTTTTCCCCCTACGTCAATTGGTGTCTGGTTGAAAGTTGTGGCTTTAGCAATCATACCTCATCTCCTTATATTTATATGGTTACATACCAGTATAACATAGTTTTCCCCGTACGCCAATTGGTTCCTGGTTGAAAGATATAGCATTAGCAATCATACCTCATCTCCTTATTTTTTGTTTGGTTACATACTAGTATCAGATTGGTTTTCCCCTACGTCAATTGGTCTCTGGTGGAAAGTTGTCTCATTAGCAATCATACCTCATCTCCTTATTTTTATATGGTTACATTTTGATATCAGATTGTTTTGCCCCTACGTCAATTGGTCTATGGTGGGAAGTTGTTGCATTTACCATCATACCCCTAATTTTTATATGGTTATAAACTAGTATCAGATTGTTTTTCCCCTACTTCAATTGGTCTCTGATGGAAAATTGTCGCATTAGCAATTATACCTCATCTCCTTATTTTTATATGGTTACTTTCTAGTATCAGATTATTTTACCCCTACGTCAAGTGGTCTGGTGGAAATTTGCTGCATAAGCAATCATACCAAATCTCCATATGTTTATATGGTTATTAAGTCTTTCCACTTTTCTGTGGAAAGACTTATTGTTTTTCTTCTGATTATTAAGTCTTTCCACTTTTCTGTGGAAAGACTTATTGTTTTTGTTCTGATTATCAAGTCTTTCCACTTTTCTGTGGAAAGACTTATTGTTTTTCTTCTGATTATTAGGTCTTTCCACTTTTCTGTGGAAAGCCTATTGTATTTGTTCTGATTATTATTATTATTAAGTCTTTCCACTTTTCTGTGGAAAGACTTATTGTTTTTCTTCTGATTATTATTATTTTTTTTTTTCCGCCACATTCTGAAATTTTTGTTTAGTAATATGTCGCGTAGATATTTTGTATATTGTATCGTATAGTTTATACGGTTTTAAATCTCACCCTGCTAAGACGAACAATTTTCTTTGTAAGAGTTATCTCCCTATTCACTGTTTATCATCTGTGTGCATCTCCTTTGTAACAGAAAAAGATAGCGACAAAATTCCTTTTACAAATTGTTCGTTACATCCTCAGGAATTTTTGGCTAATTTGGATCGAAGCGATTCGATGACATTTTATAGGAGTTATCTACCTTTACAAAATAAATTTGTCGGTATGTTTTTTTAACTCATAAACAGTTAACCGTATAACCCTGGAATGTTTTTATTTGGTGCTCCTAGGTCCTAACTTAGAAAATGAGGTCAAGGTCAAAGGTCAAGGTCAAGTTCTCAATTGTGACTTTTGCTTGTTTTTGCATTTTCTCCGACACTTTGAAAGATACATATAAAAGAACAAGTGCAAAATGTCTGCTTTATTGTAATGAAGATATGCTACATTTAGTCTTATACGATTTAATGGCATCTTATAGGAGTTGGTGCCCCTGAAATGTCATGATATGAGGTTATTTGATTATAACTTTAACTAAGTTCATTATAAAGGCATTTGACCTTTTACAAAAGGTTAGGTGACAAATGACCTTGAAAAATGACTACCTGAAGTGACCTTGAAAAAACCGGAAGTAGCCTTTTTTGCAATTTTTACATTTAAAAGTACTCAGAATCCATATATTTTGTCATATTGATACATAAACTGATTACTGACGACTAAAAACGACTTCCAACAAACCGGAAGTGACCAATTATGTCCCATTCTACATACAAAAGTACATAGAAACTATATATTTTTGGAATCAGTGTGAAAGAAGCTATCATATGAGACCGGAAGTGACATTAATTTCACCGGAAGTAGCATATTATTTCCCTTATATCACTCAAAAATATAATTAAACCGTTATTAATCGCATCAGTATAAAGAAACTATCTTCTTATCATAATTTCTTTGGTGTGGAAAGACTTTCAATTGTTCTCTAACAATTGGTTTTTAATTATTATTATTTTTTTTTTTTTTTCTTCCGCCAAATTTTGTTCTTGCGATAAATGTTTGTTTCGCAATATGTCGCTTAGATTTTTTTCATATTGTATCGTATAGGTTATGCGCTTTTAAATTTCACCCTGCTAAGCCGAACCATTTTCTTTGTAAGAGTTATCTCCCTATTCACTGTTTGTCATGTGTGTGCATCTCCTTCCTAACAAAATAAGAAAGCGACAAAATTCTTTTTACAAATTGTTCGTTACATCCTCAGAAATTTTTGGCTAATGTGGATTGAAGCGATTCGATGAAATTTTATAGGAGTTATCTACCGTTACGGAATAAATTTGTCGGTATGTTTTTTGAACTCATAAACCGTTAACCGTATAACCCTGGAATGTTTTTATTTGAGTCCCCTGGGTCCTAACTTAGAAAATTAGGTCAAGGTCAAAGGTCAAGGTCATATTTTAGATTTTCATATGTCTTTGATTTCCCTATAACTCTTGAATGGATATAGATACAGAAAATTTAAGCAGTGAAAAATGCTAAGTACTTCAAGGGGCAACTTTGTTACGTTATGACTATATTGATTTTACCATTATGTAAGGGACATAACCCCCATTGATGGTTTATAAAAAGCCATTATTAGGCAAAACTCTTAAACAAAAGGTCCTTGACCCATAGGGTCTTTTGCAATGACATTGTGAAGCAATGACCTTGACAGAGGTCACAAGGTCAAAGGTCAAGGTCATGTACATATGTGATTTGGGGCACTCCTTGAAGAATTTTATGTGTGTTTGCCAACCAACCAACCAACCAACCAGTCAATCAATCAATCAATCATGATTATGATCAATCAACCAATAATGATCATGATCAATCAATCAATCATGTTTCCGTCTCATGTGTTTATTATAGGGTCCAAGATCTTCTTCGTTTCTTTTTCGCTGTTTCAATTGACCCCAACCAACGTGTTAAACCAACCAACCAACCAACCAACCAACCAACTAATCAATCAATCAATCAATCAATCAATCAATCAATCAATCAATCAATCAATCATGATCATGATCAATCAATCATGTTTCCGTCTCATGTGTTTAATATAGGCTTGTGAACTGTCATCGAAATGTCAATTTCCTACAATGACAAAAGAAATTACATTGTGTGCATTCCGTCTCTATACATGTTGTCTGTTCAAAGTCCCCACCTAAAAGGGAATAAAAAGACTATCTTTTCGTTATTATAAACCCGTGTCACGTGATGTGGCGCGCGCGCTGTACCTAAAATAAAAGAAAAACTTTTCAAACTAAACATGAAACTTCTCCGGTAACAATAATATAGACCCCATACAGAAACAAACAAACAAACAAACACCCCCCCCCCCCCACCCCCAATTCAATTAATTTTAAAGGGGGAAAGACCCCCTACAATTGCTTTTTAAAGCAATTGATTTATATTTATTATTATTATTATTATTTTTTTCTTCCGCCAAATTTTGTTCTTGCGCAAAATGTTTGTTTCGCAATATGTCACTTAGATATATCTCATATGGTATCATATAGTTTATGGGCTTTTAAATTTCACCCTGCTAAGGCGAACCATTTTCTATGTAAGAGTTATCTCCCTTTTCACTGTTTATCCTCTGTGTGCATCTCCTTCGTAACAAAATAAGAAAGCGACAAAATTCTTTTTACAAACTGTTCGTTACATCCTCAGTAATTTTTGGCGTATTTGGATCAAAGAGATTTGATGAAATTTTATAGGAGTTATCTACCTTTACGGAATAAATTTGTCGGTATGTTTTTTAAACTCCTAAACCGTTAACCGTATAACCCTGGAAATATTTTTATTTGAGTCCCCAGGGTCCTAACTTAGAAAATAAGGTCAAGGTCAAAGGTCAAGGTCATATTTTAGATTTTTATAAGTTTTTCATTTCCCTATAATTCTTGAACGGTTATAGATACAAAAAAATTAAGCAGTGAAAAATGCTTGGTACTTTAAGGGGCAACTTTTTTACATTATGACTATATTGATTTTACCATCATATAAGGGACATAACTCCCATCGATGGTTTTTAAAAAGCCATTTTTAGGCAAAACTCTTAAACAAAAGGTCCTTGAGCCATAGGGTCTTTTGCAATGACCTTGACGAAGGTCACAAGGTCAAAGGTCAAGGTCATCAAATTATGTGGTTTTGACACTATTTTAACAGTTTTATGAGTGTTTGAATTTCAACCAACCAACCAACCAACCAACCAACCAACCAACCAACCAACCAACCAATCAATCAATCAATCAATCAATCAATCAATCAATCAATGTTTCCGTTTCATGTGTTTGATACGGGATTCAAGGTCTCTTTTTTCCGCTTGTTTTAATTGAGCCTATCAAACGTGTTTAACCAACATGTTTAACCAACGTGTTTAACCAACCAACCAACCAACCAACCAACCAACCAACCAACCAACCAACCAACCAACCAACCAATCAATCAATCAATGCATGTTTCCGTTTCATGTGTTAAATACGGGATCCAAGATGTTTTTTTTTTTCGCTCGTTTAAATTGAGCCTATCTAACGTGTTTAACCAGCCAACGTGTTTAACCAACGTGTTTAACCAACATGTTTAACCAACGTGTTTAACCAACCAACCAACCAACCAACCAACCAACCAATCAATCAATCAATGCATGTTTCCGTTTCATGTGTTAAATACGGGATCCAAGATGTTTTTTTTCGCTTGTTTAAATTGAGCCTATCTAACGTGTTTAATCAACCAACCAACCAACAAACCAACCAACCAACCAACCAATCAATCAACCAACTAATCAATCAATCAATATGTATGACTGTTTATTTATGACAGTATATTGAAGGAACAAACTCTCAATTATTCAAGAAAATTTTTATTTTATTATTGTTCTTACGTCTCTTCTGAAAAAAAATCCACATATTCTCTGAAACTACAAGTCCAATCGACCTGAAAATTTGCAGTCAGCAGGGCATACATGTATTGGAGGTTCATAAAAAAACTGTTTGCAGATATCTCTCAAGACTTTTCCTAGAAAAAAGAAATGGCAATGCCGTAAAAATCGCTTGCTGGGTCCGTAAATCTCAGTAAAAACCTACAATAAAATGTCCGCTCCGAGATTGAAATACTAATCTGTGTTACAAACAGGTGCTGAAAAATGGACATTATCAAAAAATAATCCTTAAATGTGTTTTAAAGTTTCACCGGATCGATTAAATCCAAAACATGCACTGCTGGTGAACTGTGATCAAAATGTCAATTTCCTACAATGACAAAAGAAATTACATTGTGTACATTCCATCTCTATAGATGTTGTCTGTTCAAAGTCCCGACCTAAAAAGAAATAAAAAGACTAAGTTTTTCTTAATATAAACCCGCGTCACGTGATGTCTCCTCAATCTTGCGCGCGCGCTGTATCTAAAATAAAAGAAAAACTTTCCAAACTAAACATGAAACTTCTCCGGTAACATAATAATATAGACCCCATACCAAAGCAAACAAACAAACAAATAAACAAATACCCCCCCCCCTTTTTTCCAAATCAATCAATAAAAAAAATCAATTATCCATTCATCATAGGGGAAAGACTGCCTAACAATTATTTTTGAAACAATTGCTTTATATTTATTATTATTATTAAGTCTTTCCACTTTTCTGTGGAAAGACTTATTGTTTTTCTTCTGATTATTATTATTATTATTATTTTTCTTTTTTTCCGCCAAATTTTGTTCTTGCGATAAATGTTTGTTTCGCAATATGTCGCTTAGATATTTCTCATATTGTATCGTATAATTTATGCGCTTTTAAATTTCACCCTGCTAAGCCGATCCATTTTCTATGTAAGAGTTATCTCCCATTTCACTATTTACCCTCTGTGAGCATCTTCTTCGTAACAAAAAAAGATAGCGACAAAATTCTTTTTACAAACTGTTCGTTACATCCTCAGGAATTTTTGGCTAATTTGGATCGAAGCGATTCGATGAAATTTTATAGGAGTTATCTACCTTTACAAAATAAATTTGTCAGTATGTTCATTTAACTCATAAACAGTTAACCGTATAGCCCTGGAATGTTTTTATTAGAGTCCCCTGGGTCCTAACTTAGAAAATGAGGTCAAGGTCAAAGGTCAAGGTCAAGTTCTCAATTGTGACTTTTGCTTGCTTTTGCATTTTCTCCGACACTTTGAAAGATACATACTAAAGAACAAGTGCAAAATGTCAGCTTTATTGTAATGAAGATATGCTACATTTAGTCTTATACAATTTAATGGCATCTTATAGGAGTTATTGCCCCTCAAATGTCTTGATATGAGGTTATTTGATTATGACTTCAACTGAGTTCATTATAAAGGCATTTGACCTAGTACAAAAGATTAGGTGAAAATGACTACCGGAAGTGACCTTGAGAAAACCGGAAGTAGCTTTTTTTGCAATTTTTTCATCTCAAAGTACCCAGAATCAATATATTTTGTCATATATATATACATACACTGATTGCTGGAGACGAAACATGACTTCCAACAAACCGGAAGTGGCCAATTATTTCCCCTTCTACATACAATAGTATATAGAAACTATATATTTTTGGAATCAGTGTGAAGTAAGCTATCATATGAGACCGGAAGTGACATTCATTTCACCGGAAGTAGCATATTATCTCCCTTATATCAGTCAAAAATATAATTAAACCATTATTAATTGCATCAGTATGAAGAAACTATCTTATCAAAAATGTCTTTGATGTGGAAAGACTTTCAATTGTTCTCTGAACAATTGGTTTTTAATTATTATTATTATTTTTTTTTTTTCCGCCAAATTTTGTTCTTGCGATAAATGTTTGTTTCGCAATATGTCGCTTAGATATTTCTCATATTGTATTGTATAGTTTATGCGCTTTTAAATTTCACCCTGCTAAGATGAACCCTTTTCTTTGTAAGAGTTATCTCCCTATTCACTGTTTATCATCTGTGTGCATCTCCTTCGTAACAAAAAAAGATATCGACAAAATTCTTTTTACAAATTGTTCGTTACATCCTCAGTAATTTTTAGTTAATTTGGATCGAAGTGATTCGATGAAATTTTATAGGAGTTATCTACCTTTACAAAATAAATTTGTCGGTATGTTTTTTTAACTCATAAACAGTTAAGCGTATAACCCTGGAATGTTTTAATTTGAGTCCCCGAGGCCCTAACTTAGAAAATGAGGTCAAGGTCAAAGGTCAAGGTCAAATTCTCAATTGTGATTTTCTCCGACACTTTGAGAGATACATATAAAAGAACAAGTGCAAAATGTCAGCTTTATTGTAATGCAGATATGCTACATTTAGTCTTATACAATTAAATGGCATCTTATAGGAGTTGGTGCCCTTGAAATGTCTTGATATGAGGTTATTTGATTATAACTTCAATTAAGTTCATTATAAAGACATTTGACATTATACAAAAGGTTAAGTGACAAATGACCTTGAAAAATGGCTACCGGAAGTGACCTTGAGAAAACCGGAAGTTGCTTTTTTTGCAATTTTGTTTACATAAAAGTACTCAAAATCCATATATTTTGTCATATAGACACATAAACTGATAACTGAAGACTAAAAATGACTTCCAACAAACCGGAAGTGGTCAATTATTTCCCCTTCTACATACAATAGTATATAGAAACTATATATTTTTGGAATCAGTGTGAAATAAGCTATCATATGAGACCGGAAGTGACATTTATTTCACCGGAAGTAGCATATTATCTCCCTTTATCACTCAAAAACATAATTAAATCATTATTTATCTCATCAGTATGAAGAAACTATCTTCTTATCAAAATTTCTTCGGTGTGGAAAGACTTTCAATTGTTCTCTGAACAATTGGTTTTTAATTATTATTTTTTTTATTTTTTTATTCCGCCAAATTTTGTTCTTGCGCAAAATGTTTGTTTCACAATATGTCGCTTAGATATTTCTCATATGGTATCCTATAGTTTATGCGCTTTTAAATTTCACCCTGCTAAGGCGAACCATTTTCTATGTAAGAGTTATCTCCCTTTTCACTGTTTACCCTCTGTGTGCATCTTCTTCGTAAAAAAACAAGATAGCGACAAAATTCTTTTTACAAATTGTTCGTTACATCCTCAGTAATTTTTGGCGTATTTGGATCGAAGCGATTCGATGAAATTTTATAGGAGTTATCTGCCTTTACAAAATAAATTTGTCGGTATGTTTATTTAACTCATAAACAGTTAACCGTATAACACTGGAATGTTTTTATTTGAGTCCCCTAGGTCCTAACTTAGAAAATGAGGTCAAGGTCAAAGGTCAAGGTCAAGTTCTCAATTGTGACTTTTGCTTGTTTTTGCTTTTTTTCCGACACTTTGAGAGATACATATAAAAGAACAAGTGCAAAATATCAGCTTTATTGTAATAAAGATATGCTACATTTAGTCTTATACAATTAAATGGCATCTTATAGGAGTTGGTGCCCCTGAAATGTCTTGATATGAAGTTATTTGATTATAACTTCAATTAAGTCAATTATAAAGACATTTGACCTTATACAAAAGGTTAAGTGACAAATGACCTAGAAAAATGACTGCCGGAAGTGACCTTTAAGAAACCGGAAGTAGTTTTTTTTTGCAATTTTTTCACATAAAAGTACTCAGAATCCATATTATTTGTCATATAGATACATGAACAGATTACTGAAGACTAAAAATAACTTCCAACAAACCGGAAGTGGCCAATTATCTCCCATTCTACATACAAAAGTATAGAGAAACTCTATATTTTTGGAATCAGTGTGAAAGAAGCTATCATATGAGACCGGATGTCACATTCATTTCACCGGAAGTAGCATATTATTTCCCTTATATCACTCAAAAAGATAATTAAACCATCATTTTTCGCATCAGTATAAAGAAACTACCTTCTTATCCAAATTACTTTGGTGTGGAAAGACTTTCAATTGTTCTCTGAACAATTGGTTTTTAATTATTATTTTTTTTTTCCGCCACATTCTGAAATTTTTGTTTAGCAATATGTCGCTTAGATATTTTGTATATTGTATCGTATAGTTTACACGGTTTTAAATCTCACCCTGCTAAGACGAACAATTTTCTTTGTAAGAGTTATCTCCCTATTCACTGTTTATCATCTGTGTGCATCTCCTTTGTAACAGAAAAAGATAGCGACAAAATTCCTTTTACAAATTGTTCGTTACATCCTCATAAATTTTTGGCTAATTTGGATCGAAGCGATTCGATGAAATTTTATAGGAGTTATCTACCATTACAAACTAAATTTGTCGGTATGTGTTTTCAACTCATCAACTATTACCCATATAACCCTGGAATGTTTTTATTTGAGGCCCCTAGGTCCTAACTTAGAAAATTAGGTCAAGGTCAAAGGTCAAGGTCAAGTTCTAAATTTTGACTTTTCCTTGTTTTGAGATTTTCTCCGACACTTTTAAAGATATACATTAAAGAACAAGTGCAAAATGTTTGCTTTATTGTAATGAAGATATGTTACATTTGGTCTGATACAATTAAATGGCATCTTATAGGAGTTAGTGCCCCTGAACTGACTTAATATAAGGTTATTTGATTATAACTTCAACTAAGTTCATTATAAAGCCATATGACCTTGTACAAAAGGTTAGGTGACATATGACCTTGAAAAATGACCACCGGAAGTGACCTGGAGAAAACCGGAAGTACATATTTTTGCACTTTTTTCATGTAAAAGTACTCGGAATCCATATATTTTGTAATAAAGATACATGAACGTATCCTTCAAGACTAGAAATAACTTGCGATAAACCGGAAGTAGCCAATTATCTTACGTTGTACACAAACAAGTATATACAAACTATATATTTTTGGAATCAGAGTGAAGTAAGCTATCATTTGAGACCGGAAGTAGCACATTGTCTCCTTTAGTTCACTTTAAAGTATATCAAAACTATTAGTTATAGTATCAGCTTGAGAAACTAGCTTCTTTTCAAAATTTCTTTGATGTGGAAAGACCTTCAATTGTTCTCTGAACAATTGTTTTTTAATATTTTAATATAAGATTGTTTTTCCACTAAGTCAATTGGTCTCTAATGGAAAATTGTCGCATAAGCAATCATACCTCATCTCCATATTTTTATATGGTTACATACTAGTATAAGATTATTTCCCCCCTACGTCAATTGGTCTCACGTGGGAAGTTGTCACATTAGCAATCATAGTTACCATATCTTCTAATTTCTATATGGTTACATTCTAGTATCACATTGTTTTCCCTCTACGTCAATTTTTCTCTGGTGGAAAGTTATTTCATTCGAAATCATACCACATCTCCTTATTTTTAGCTCACCTGACCTGAAAGGTCAAGTGAGCTTTTCTCATCACTTGGCGTCCGTCGTCCGTCGTCCGTAAACTTTTACAAAAATCTTCTCCTCTGAAACTACTGGGCCAAATTCTACCAAACTTGACCACAATCATCCTTGGGATATCTAGTTTAAAAAAATGTGTGGCGTGACCCGTCAAACCAACCAAGATGGCCGCCATGGCTAAAAATAGAACATAGGGGTAAAATGCAGTTTTTGGCTTTTAACTCAAAAACCAAAGCATTTAGAGCAAATCTGACATGGGGTAAAATTGTTAATCAGGTGAAGATGGAAATGTCGCATAAGCAATCATACCACATCTCCTTAATTTTATATGGTTACATTCTAGTATCTGATTGTTTTTCCACTAAGTCAATTGTTCTCTGATAGAAAAATTGTCGCATTAGCAATCATACCTCATCTCCATATTTTTATATGGTTATATTTTAGTATAAGATTGTTTTGTCCTTATGTCAATTGGTCTCTGGTTGAAAGTTGTCGCATTAGCAATCATAGTTACCACATCTTCTAATTTCTATATGGTTACATTCTAGTATCAGATGTTTTCCCCCTACATCAATTTGTCTCTTGTTGAAAGTTGTCGCATTTGCAATCATACCTCATCTCCTTATTTTTGAATCGTTACATACTAGTATCACATTGTTTTCCCTCTACGTCAATTTGTCTCTGGTGGAAAGTTTTTTCATTCGAAATCATACCACATCTCCTTATTTTTATATAGATATATACTTATACATATCGGGTTGTTTTTCCCCTATGTCAATTGGTCTCTTGTGGAAAGTTGTTGAATAAGCAATCATACCTCATCTTCTTATTTTTATTTGGATATAAACTAGTATCAGATTGTTTTCCCCCTACGTCAATACGTCTCCGGTGGAAAGTTGTCGCATTAGCAATCATATTTTATCTCCTTATTTTGATATGGTTACATTCTAATATCAGATTGTTTTCCCCCTACGTCAATTGGTCTCTGGTGGTGGAAAGTTGTCGCCTTAGCAATCATACCACATTTCCTTATTTTTATATTGTTACATACTAGTATCAGATTGTTTTCCCCCTAAGTCAATTGGTCTCTGGTGGTGGAAAATTGTCGCATTAGCAATCATACCACATCTCCTTATTTTTAAATGGTTACATTCTAGTATCAGATTGTTTTCCCCCTACGTCAATTGGTCTACTGTGGTGGAAAAATTTTGCATTAGCAATCATACCTCATCTCTTTACTTTTATATGGTTACATTTTAGTATCAGATTGTTTTCCCCCTACGTCAATTGGTCTCTTGTGGAAAGTTGTCGCATAAGCAGTCATACCACATCTCTTTATTTTTATATGGTTACATTCTAGTATCAGATTGTTTTTCCCCGTACGTCAATTACTCTCTGGTGGAAAGTTGTTTCATTCGAAATCATACCACATCTTCTTAATTTCTATATAAAACTTGTGTCTCCCGTAACAATTTATGATATGACGGGATGAGTCATGACCTGAAGTAATAAAAACATATGGTGAAGTAGAAAGACAGGTCTTTATATCAAGGCATCTAATATTATATATGGTTTAAAGTGGGGATCTGAACTTCTTTGGTATATTTAACTATGTGTTATATGAGGGTGTGGGGCATGATCTCCAATGCCAAACCCTTATAGTTGAATCGAAAAGGTCTTGTCATAGCAATCAAGCATAATTTATGATTTTAGGTGTTATATAAAATAAAATAATTTATTGTCAATGGTCATGGTCAGAGATAATCTTCTATGGTAAACAACACATCGTCTTGAGATGTCGCCCCATTGGCAAATATAAAAAATACATATAAGGTAAAAGTTATATACTGGACATGGAAATCAAAAATAAAATAATCCTGTATTTTGATATAGAGGTCAAAGGTCAAACAAAGTCACATGAAGGTCACGATGATATGCAACATTTCGTCCTAAAGTACTATACGTTCAGGCCAAATATCTTGGTTAAAGATAAGCAAAATAATCCTGGCCGGACATGGTTGTACAAATGAACAAGTAGAAAAGAAAAACAAAACTTTTGAATAATATGAAAGCGCGGAAATAATATTTTTTCTAAAATATCTAACCCCAAACCAGTCCATCGTCTTATATATGAATGTTATATTTGCCACTGGACCTTCAACCAATCAACAAACTCACTTCAATCTGAAGGATAATGGGATAACATTAATTTCATTAGTGGTCAACATCATGAACATTCAAAGATATTTCGTTGTGTTTGCCAATAGCCTGTCGTCGATTCGAAAGAAAAACACTGGTCAAGGAATAGAAACTCTTTGAATACAACGCAAGAGTTTTTATGCGAATTCTCTTTGAAAAGTTTTAGTATTCCCTTAAGTAAGCTTTGAATATTTGTCACGCAGTGGTAACATTCATGCTCCTATCATATAAATCAGCTTTGAATATTTGTCACGCAGTGGTAATATTCATGCTCCTACCATATAAATCAGCTTTGAATATTTGTCACGCAGTGGTAACATTCATGCTCCTATCATATAAATCAGCTTTGAATATTTGTCACGCAGTGGTAACATTCATGCTCCTACCATATAAATCAGCTTTGAATAGTCAAAACGACCAGTACACAAATTTGACCGGTACTAAAACAAACAAACTTAAGACAACGACCCGTAGTGATTGAAATTCAGAGGTCAGTCTTTAAACACCTGTAAAAGAAATACAACAACGGATTTATCATTCGTTGTTACCATCTTAAATAGACTGGAGTGTGAATTACTTGTAAACATCGCGAAACAAGGACTCTTTATAACACAAATTTGATTTAATGAACTATAAATTAAGCATGGTACTGGTGTCCGTGTAATACAAGTAATATAAAATGGTTAGCAGGAAGCAATTCACTTTGTTTTTAAATACATTGAAAAAATACTTTTATGCCTAGGTCACACATTCACGGATCACCTCGCCGGATCCACTACGGAATAAATCTCACGAATGATCCCGGAAATGCAGTTTCCGTAGTCAGATACAGATCCGATACGGATGCACAACGGTTTGACTACGGGTTTTGACGTTAATACCACGGATAATGAAGGACAAGGGTAATTTGGCTACATGAAAAAATAAAATCACAAAAATAGTTTGTTTTCTTTCTGTTCATACAATGGCGCATTGTTAAATAATTAGGCTTGGTATCGTCCCTGTTGATATACCTCGCTGGATTGCCATCGGTAAATTTTTCTACCATTTTCTGTATTATTGCCTTGAATGCAAATCATATCTCAGTTCCATGTCAACTGAAATGAAAGAGTTTTACTGATAAAAGTTGACATAATATGAACATTAATAATGTTATTGTGTTTTCACCAGTGAGATAACAACCAAATGACAAATATAACATTGCTTTTTGTTGATAAAGAATTGCTTAACTAACTTAAAACAAAATTTAAAAAGAACCAACATACATGACATAACCGAATGTGTAACACAAGTCAATAGTCTTCATTATAATAAAAAAAAAGACTGAAACGCAGATTAAAAATGTTCCATAAATCACCATTGATAAAATTGCTATCCCATAAAATGATATCTTGATTAAAAGTACAAGCAACACCAGGTATAATTACTAACAAACAAATATACAGGCAAATCCGATACAGTGAAGACAGGCCTTTCTTCTTGCAAAATAACCAAAGCAATCAATTATAAAATAAAGAGTGATGGGGAATGTTTCAAAGAGACAACAACCCGACCAAAGAGCTGAAAACAGCCGAACGCCACCAATGGGTCTTTAACACAGTGAGAGAATCCCGCACACGGAAGAGGGCTTCAGCTGGTCCCAAACAAAATGTGTACTAGTTCAATAAAAATGGATGTCACACCAAACTACAAAATTTATAAATCAACTAGAATTAATATCATATAAGACCAATCAAGGCCAGATGCTCCTGATCTGGACAGGCGCAAAAAAGCGGCAGGGCTAGTTTTGTTAGATCTCAACCCTCACCCAATACATCTAGCCAATGTAGAATAAACAAAGACATTGCAATACGCACAGTAAATCTCACTTTAAAAGAAGTCTGAGTCCGATGTCAGAATAGGTAACAAAAGACAAAATCCCTTCAATTAGGGGTTAAGTATCATTCCATCATAAAATATATGAGAACATAACCCGTATCATGCCAACAACTGGTTTTAGAATACATGTGTTTATTTCCGGTGCAAAGACCCTAAGAGTGAATCAATATTAATACCAAGATATACCATCTTTAATGTTCTGACAACACTATCATATCTATAACCCTTTTGAACAAGTCTGTTTAAAGGTTTTGGTTAGCTTTTAAGGTGAATGTAGACATTTTTCTGATGTGTTTAGAATATTAGTGACTTATTAGAATGAATGTTCTCGCTGACATTGCTTCAAATTTGTCATGTCGGTTCAAATAGGTTAACAGTATTTATTATTGTATGATTGCAAATGAGACAACTTTCAACTGAATGGCGTGAGCATAATCAACTATATTTCTAGCTTGCTATACAGTTTTTAATAATGAACAATACCAATACCATACACATGATACAGTCAGCTATGAAGGTCCAGTTAGGAATATACATTTATTAAAGTTTTTTGGCTGCCTATGTGACATTGTACTGACTGATTCATTTTTATAATTTTCAATAATAAATACTGTTTAAATTAAAGGATCCTACCTGATAGGACAAATGTGAAAAAATGTGAGAAAAATCAACGGCCCGATTTTAATTTATGACGCAACAATAAACAAAAATCAGAAAGGAAAGACAGGAACCAAGGAACACTGCTTTCAGTCATTATTTCCCCCCTTAATATTGAGATTAATGCACTATAGCTTAGGCATATTGTACAGTAGCTTCTAAGACAAATGTTAAAAAACTAGGATTATCCTTTATCTTCATGTTTCGCTATATAGATGATGTCTTCAAACTAAATAAAATAAGTTTGGTGAATGCATCTAGCACATTGAACTTAAAATCATACCAAATCACATAACCATGATAATGCTATATACATATATACATTTGCTTTTGAAGGATAAGTTTGAAAAACAGTCAATATCCGTAACGAGCAAAAATGCATTAAAATATGCCAAAATACTTCCTCACTTTGGACAGACTGTTAACATGGCTTGGAAACATGTTGGAAATTGACTCTATATGGCATACTTACCAAGTCGTTTTCAAATGATATAACTTCCTCCTCAGAGCAAGTTTTAGCTAATGTTTCATTTAGTCGATCTGTATATCGACTTACTGGTTTGATATTTTTATCAAAACGTTTCAAAAGATGACCAATGATATTGCATAAATCACTAAAACGATTATCATCGAGATTAAAAGTTTTAGAGTGTTGCAGTTCATTTCTTGTAAGTCGTATGCGCTCAATATCATCTCCAATAGCTATATCTGTATTCTGAATATCTAGCCAAGTCCCTCCCCATGGTCCGGGAGGACATCTCCGATGGCTTGAATTACTAGGAATATGTTTATTAAGTTTCCTGTGCTCACTGTACAAGTATGTTATATCACAGTCACTCCTCGGAGGCAGGTTTGGTCTATACTGTTTGAGTAAATCATATAAAACATCAGCAAGAATATTGAGCACAATCATTCCCATTTTTGTAAAATTAAACTCTTCCTTGGTGATCTGAAAGGAAGTTAATAGTATAAGTAAGAAAAATGGTGTTCAGTGATGCTTAATACAGAAATGGGTTCCTATACTAGTCTTATTTAGTTCTATCAATCATTCAAAATTAATTTAATAAGATTATTCAACTATTTTTTTTTCCACAGTACATTCATTATCAATTGACGAAGCAATGTACAAGCGTCTTTCTTTCTGCTGATTTAGTCACCTTAATTATAGTGATAATTTTGATCAGATCAAAACCACCGTTTAAAGTAACCTTTTTTTTCACAAACAGAAGATACATAGAAAGATGGTGTATAATTCATTACTTACAACTACAGCCATTGTTTCTAAATACTCAGAATTAGAAAAAAAAAATTTTTTTGATATGTGTCACCGATACTTTTTCGAAATCAGGAAAAAAAACACGAGTTTAACATATTGAAATACTACAAAATTAATTCACTTCAAGCCAAAAAAAAAACCTGTTGATTTAACACAATGAGCACAGTATGGTCCCTCAAATAATAACTTTTCCTGGATCTTTTCTTTGTTTAGGTCTTTGTTGGCTGCTGTGTCGGCCAGTACAAACACAAACAGCTTTGAAAGTTCATAAAGTTTGTTTCTTATTATAGAAATAGTTGATTATGTTCTCTTTTATTTATTTCTGAATTATTTTCAAAATATGATATTCGAATATCCACAGCATTCATACATTTATTAAATAAGATTTTTTTTCCGTTTACACCAATTTTTACAATACGATGAAAGAGCGTCTTTTGTGACCTGGCGACACTGTTTCAAATATATTTTAGATGGAGGACGATATTTTAGTCCTTTTTTTCAAAAGTTCAAATCATTATCAGCAGTTCTAATTAGTATGATAGATGACAAGTATTGATATTCATGCATATTCCTATGTGGCTCTAGATGACGTACTTTATTTCCTTGTATATAGAACGTACTTTATTTTTATTTACTTGTATACAGAACATAATTATCTCCCCTTTCCAGCTTCAAATTCATGTATTTTTTCGTTAAAACTGAAAATAAACTCATTGGTGGCCTATGTTTTTTATATTATTATTCTAGTGAACTGTATTGTAGTTGGTTGATTTATAAAAAATGGGCAAACTCTTTTTTTTAGGAAGTCACTGGGGTCTAATGCTTATATATTTTGTCTTTCATGTCAGAGTTTCTCTAGATACATGTAGAAAGAATAACAACCACTACCTTCTAATGCTAAATACACACATAAATGGTGCCTTTCATGAGTTTCTCCAGATAGAGAGAATAACAATCAAATGTTTCTATACAAGTTATATTTATATTTTTCACTTACACATAGCGATTCATTTTGTAGATCTGACCATTCATCAGTGAACTTGTGGGTTGCTTGACATTTCTCACAATGATATTTTATAATCTGTTTTTCACTAAAATCATTCAACCCTGTAACAGACTCTGGTTTTTTAAGACCACATTTCCACTTTTTGTCAAATTTTACATTTGACATCTTGAATCTTCTACTTATTATCTTGATTATTTCCTCTGTCACGAAGGCAGCAATGTCTTTGTACATACCTCTTTTAATTTCTTTTTTGAATTCCAAAATCTGAATCTGAATAAAATTGGGACATGTCATTAAAATAAGTTTTCTCAATTTTGTACTCTTGTGCAGTTCAAAGACAACAGTACCTCTGAAAAGAGCAATTTGACCTTTCTTTTGTTCAGTGGCATCCAACTCTGCAATTTTAAACTTCCGGCTCAGTGAAGCAATCAAGTGATTAATTAGATGTGGTGGTAGAAACATAAACTTGAAACATAACCAGGTGGATTTCTTACAGTTATCGTTGGTCACATTGAACATCTCATATATGTCCTTTTCTGGTTTTGATTTGACCATGCAAGGTACATAGTAGTAATCCTTTTCATCAAGACTCTCCCTAGGTGCGGGTATGATAATATCGAATTTCTCCATAATATTCAGGATATCATCTTTATGTTGATCTTGTTTATACAAAATGTTGTTTTCATCTTTAAAGATACCTTCTAAAACATCGCTATGTAATATTCCTCTGACATTTAAATCCTTCAATTTTCCCTTCATTCTATGCCTGCTTACATCTTTTCGAAATTTCTCTGCTGTGACTATACATTTAAAAGCATCAGACAACCACTGTGTATCTAAAATGATAAAATCGGGAAGATCCTTAAAATAAACCAATGCTCTGATCTCATGGTGAAATTCCAGAAACAATCTGAGTTCATCTTCATTTAATGGCTTTGGCATTTTAGTAGAGATGTGTTGAATTTCACGAAGAGACATAATAGGAATTTGCAACTCCTTTTTTTTCTCTTGAAGACACTTTTCCATCTGAATAAATTTTAATGGATAGCGTTTATTCCAAATAGACATTGTTTTTGCTAAGTTGATGATATCTTGTCGCATCTGCCTAAACACTTTATCATCATCCTCAGTATTTGAAATGAAGTATTCTTTCCTTATATGTCCACATGCATCATCTGAAATGCCGTCGACAAATCGATCAAGGTGATCCCTACATGCATTCTCAATCTACAAAATAGTATATTGTCTTTTACTAGTCTGTAAAAATGTTGCAACAAGACATTGGAAACTATGTCAACATATCATTATCATGCAGATCATTATAAGTTTTTTTATGTGGTTAACAGATATAAGGAATTTTCAAGTTCACCATTAAACCAGTACTGCTATCCTTGTTTCATATTTACAAAACCAAAGATATGCAAACATATAACGCTATACAATTATACTGATTAACTAATTTAACTTAAAATTATTACTATTTTTGTTCTTCTATAACCAATAAACTGTTATCACAGAAATGTGTCTTGCCTTTTTGTAATTTTGATGATGCAAATGTTGAAATTAAAACAACAATACTTTAACATGTTACATAAGTTATGAAAATATTCAAATTCAATGAACCATAACTGAGGTACATAGCTTAGCAATCTCCACATAGATGAGATGTGCCAATGCTTATACAACTGCATACCAAATACCATTGACTCATTATAAGTCGTTCCCTTTAAACAAACCAAAACACAAACATTAACTTGAAACCTATGTAAAAGTTTCAAATTCGATGAACTTAAGGGGTGGGCCAATATAATCTCCATGGAAACAATTCTTGCAAATGCCAATAAATTTGCATACCAAATTTATATCATTGACTTAACATTAGCAGTTCATCTTAAACTGATCTAATCACAAACTAATGCATGTAAACTAAGCAAAAGTTTCAAAGTCGATACACCATGATGGTATATACTCCTTGGAAATGAAAAGTGCTAATGCTTATACAACTGAATACCAATTAGCATTGGCCTACCACTAGGCCCTTGAACTGACCTTATCACAAACTAATAGACGTTAACATAGCAAAATTTTCAAAGTCAATAGACAATGACTAAGGGGGCGGATCCAAATAATCTCCATAGAAATAAGATATGCCAATGCTTATACAACTGCATACCAAGTATCATTGACCTACCACTAGTGGTTCCCAAAAAACTGACCTAAATCACAAACTAATACATGTAAAATAATCCTTTTACTAGTTTGTGCAAAAAGGCAGACATTGGGGTTCTTGTGTGGCCATACAGGAAAAAGAGTTAAGCTAAATCATTAGAAAAATGTATATTGTATTTCCAAAAATATTTAAGTCTGCCGGAATTTTTTTCTCGTCTTCAATCTCGTTAGACTTATCAACAAATACAAGTAATGTAATATGTTGGGCATCAAAACTTTGACTGGCATAAAAATGAAATTAAACTTCAAACATCCGATTGATTGATTGATTGTTGGTTGCTTTACGCCATATTAGCACAAAAAGGCTATATTGCGGCGATCAAACATTCGATATAAATGCCATGTTCTGACGTTAAATTTTACATTGACAGTGCATCATTCAAAACGTGCAACATCACCATTCTAACACCTGCCTTAGACTACTATTCAATAATGCAAAAACCCGCTGTTAGAAGCTTTATTTTTGTTTTCAACCCATGTTTAAAGTCTTATTTTGAAATACATTGTTCTACAAACTTTTGTTTGAAATGAGGGAAATAATTTGTTACAGTACTTCTGGTTTGAAAAATTTCACTTATGGTATTATATTATAGTTCACTTGACATTGATTCCAAAACAAATATGGTTCTATATCATTTTACCTTAAATTAGTACAAAAAAATATCTACTGTCTGTTTTCACAAAGTCACTTCTGGTTTGATTTTTCAAGTGCTTATGGCTTGCAACCTAATACAAAAGTCCCATGGTTTTATAATGTATAAATATAAGGTTAAAGCAAGAGTAAACAAAAAGAACGTCAAAGTTACTAAAGACCTTAACCTCAATTTCAAGGTCATCAAGCAAAGACCTCATATCATAAGACCTTTGGTCTCTACCATGTATTGGCAATAAGTTATATTACAGTACATTTCGTTTTTTACCTTCCAGGGGATAAAACTCCTAGTAATTGTTATCACAACCATTCAAATATATCTAAAATATGTAAGCGATATATTTTGAAATAACAATAAAGCCCATAAACTAGAGACTCTCAAGAGCCTGTGTCGCTCACCTGTATCTCCTGTGGTTTTGGATATCATGTAAAATAAGGTTTATATCATAATAAATAGTATTAGATACCCTAATAATGATTGGGGCAAAGTTTGCTTTAATTTTGCCCCGTAGTTAATTAAAAACAGGTCATCCCACTAGTAATTAGACTTACAATAGTTACTGAAGACCCCTTATCATTTCTTGAATTAGTTTTCAATTGCCACCATTTGAAATGGCTTTTTTTTACAATTTTCCCTTATACTTGTATAGTGCAGTAAATCCCTATGTTCTATTGTTAGCCATGTCGGCAATGTTGGTTCGCTGGCAGAGTCATCGGATATATTTTTCAATCAAGATACCTTATTGACAATTGTGGCTAAAGGATTAATTCAATTTGGCCCAGTAGATTAACACTAGTTCTCCGTTAAAGCGCCCAACGTCAGAGTAAAAAATGATAAAATATAAATTACAGCGAAAATTGTTTATAAAGAACATAGAACATCTTCATAGTGTATTCCATCCACCCTATAAATTTCAGCATGTAATGTGCTACCGTAAATTTGTAATGATCGAGACAGTTTAGATAATAAAACAATAAAAAAATCAAAGCACCAAAGGGTGCTATAGGCAGTTAATCAAAAACCCAAAGGCAAACTTGGCAAAGTTCAGATGAATAGTGTAAAGAATTAGTCAATTATTTATCTCAGGCATTGTTCTCAGCTATTTCTAAAGTATCAAATAATGCTTGTACAGTAATGTTTATGTTATGCAATCCTACCACTTTCAAAAGTTATTTCCAATTTATATTTATAAAGATTCAATGTTTGAGATTATACACAAACACTGTCCTATGTTCCCCTGCAAAATGGTGTCCTGAAAAAATCTTGTCTTTCAGGATATCCCAGGAAGTCCTGGGATATCCTGAAAAATCCCAGCACTGGTAATTTTGAAAATCCTGAAATTTCAAGTGTCCCAGGAAGTCTCATGAAGTCCTGAAATCTGTTGTCCTGATATTTCAGGAATTTCCAAGACTTTAAATTTGTTTCAGGAATTTCTGGGATATTTCAGGACTTACAATATTTGATGAACACAAGTTAATCCTGATTTTTCAAGAACTCTTAGGACTTTAGATTATTAACAGGAATTACTGGGATATTTCAAGACTTTGAAGATATGAGTTTCTTTTCCAAACTTACATGATGTGTAGTCTTTTTTTGCAATTTGAATTCCACTTAAGTATATTTACAATTCCATTTAAGTAAAGTTCCTAGAATTGTTTGTGCACAGTTCAACTTGTATATGATCATATTGATAAAAATGTTAGGATGCAATTTTGGAAAATGCAAAACTCACTTATCACAAATCATGTCACATGCCGAAAGCCAAAATATGAGTAACAACACAACATGATTTTTTTTAATTAAACATTATTTATTTTCAAGACCCTATTAAAGATCATGATCATACAACCATAGATGTAATACCCAAGATAATAGATTAACTGTAAATAGGTTAAATTTATATAATTGCGAGTATCTAAATGAACACACAAAATAATTTTCATGCTTTAATTCTTTATCTTTGAAATGTGAGCCAGAGTGAATGAAATGTATAAATGTGCCATCTGGAGTGTAGACACTGGACAGGAAGTGTGAGGCCAAATGCAGGGGATCATGCACAAATTGCTAAATTATACATTTTCTGCAATTACTATTGTAACTTTAAACATTAAGATGGTAAATAAACAATAAATTGATTTTTTTTATTATAATATATATATCAAATAAAGATAAATTAAATCTATTCAACCAGGGCACCTTTCAAAGAAAATAGAAATTTAACTCCTTAAATAACCCCTGACACAATTAGAATTTGAACTTGGACAACAAGCAAAGATGTCTTATATCATGTATATCTTAAACACAAAATGAATGCAGATAAATGGAATTAACTAAGTTCCAACAGTTCTATATATTTTAACATTATATTAATAGTGCAGATGTTTTCTTCTGGTGACAAGACTTTGATTATAAGGAGCATTTATTTGATGATTTCATGCATTTTGGATAATATCTTTTGCTAAGTACAAATACATTAGATTCCACCATTTTGAATATGTGCATGTTACAATAAGAGTAAAGAAAACAGTTATAGATACATAAGATTTAATTACTTTCATCACAATCATAAGGAATTAGAAATACATTGTTATAACATATAATGAAAAAATATTTAAATGGTATAGGTATGCTTTTAATAATAATATAAAAAACTTAAACATAGAACTGTGAGAAAACTCACATTAAGATATACCACAAACAGTTTGCTGCAATATGTCTGAAACAAGTTGCTTAATTCATTAAGATACATACTTCTGGAATACTATAGTACATGTTTAATTTTAAATATTTTAAATATATGATAGAGTAGGGAAAAAAATGCTAAAAATAATTGTCAGGAGATATTTTAAAGTCTATGATATATGAATGAATCAAATGGCTTGGTCCTTAATGGCAGGGTACATTTATACACAAAATATATACAGGTATGTACTCATTTAAATAAATAAAAAAAGCATGTTGACTTAAACAAATCTGATATACAATGACATACTAATGCATGATATTTGGTATTTATATTTTTTTTTTTATCAAACTTTAGATCCAGAACTTTTGTTTTGTTTCAGATTTACTGTTAGAGACCAGCAGCTCTGATTTATAAAAACTATTGTGAGGGCCAAGATACATTTATGTGACCAGCTTAAACTAGTCAAGACAAGAGGGCTTTTTGGAAAATTGGAGAGAATAGAAGATAATAACAATGAACAAAACAGTGACTGTACTAAAGAAAATAAATTTGTTTTCAAGTGATTTGATTTTGAAAATACCATCAAATGTGCTGTGAAGAAAAAAAGTCGGAAGAATGAATACTGTCTTTTCATAGATTCAAAGGATAAGAGTCCATGTTATCCCCGTGGCTTTTTTTTGTTGATTTTTTGGTATGTCTTTAAATATCCCAGGACATATCCCAGGAGTTCTCAGGACAATATTAAAACTAGAGGCTCTCAAGAGCCTGTGTCGCTCACCTGTTAATGTGTTTACAGATGTTGGCCATCTTCGTTGGTAGGCGGGGTCATTAGACACTTTTTAAAAAAAAAAGATACCCTAGTATTATGATTGTGGCCAAGTTTGGTTAAATTTGGCCAAGTAGTTTTAGAAATGATTTTTATACAAGTTACAAAAATGACGAAAAGTTGTTCAATATTGACTATAAAGGGCAATAACTCCTTAAGGGGTCCTCTAACAATTTTGATCATGCTGACTTATTTGTAGATCTTACTTTGCTGAACATTATTGCTGTTTACAGTTTATCTCTATCTTTAATAGTATTCAAGATAATAACCAAAAACTGCAAAATTTCCTTAAAATCACCAATTTTAGGGCAGCAACCCGACAACAGGTTGTCCGATTCAATTGAAAATTTGTGAGGGGATATATCTTATTCTGATGGACATTAAAGTCTTGAAAGATTTGCCCTAAATGTTTTAGTTTCAAAGATATAAAGCAAAAACTGCATTTTACCACTATGTTCTAATTTTAGCCATGTCGGCCATTTTGTTTGGTAGGCTGGGTCATCGGACACATTTTATAAACTGTAAACCACAATGATAATTGTGGACAAGTTTGGTTAAATTTGGCAAAGTAGTTTCAGAGAAGAAGATTTTTAGAAAAGTAACAAAAAATGACGAAAAGTTGTTAAAAATTTAGTATAAAGGGCAATAACTCCTTAAGGGGTCGACTGACCATTTTGGTCCTGAAATGTCCCAGTTGGTCCTATGCTTTTAGGTTCGGGATTTCCTGGGATATCCCAGGAAATCCTGTTCCAATACTCTCCCTCAAATTCCTGAAAAGTCTTGAAATTTCATTTCAGGAAGTCCTGGGATATCCCAAGAAAATATCCCAGGAAATCTCAGGAAGATCCTTGGATATCCTAGGATATCCCAATAGATTCTTGCAAGGGTTAGGGGAGAGTTTTGTGCCTGTTAAGATGTTTAAGCCACCACATTCTGTATGCACCTGTCCATAGTGAGGACCCACTAATGCAGGGCTTTCCCATGAAATTGAAGTAGAAGGCTCAATTAAAATTATAGGCGACTGTAACATGCGTTCAGCAAAGACAGACGCCCACCAAGCTGTAAGCTTGGTGCCTTACAGCAGGGGTTGTGGGGGCCCCTCAAGGCCCCCAGAAGCTCTGACATAAATAGAGCATGAAATCCTGCATTCTCGCAATCTCCTGGCACCTAATTTCATCTTTCAACTGCCTATTTTTATGCCCCACCTACGATAGTGCGTCCGTTCGTCCGTCCGTCCGTCCGTCCCGCTCCAGGTTAAAGTTTTTGGTCAAGGTAGTTTTTGATGAAGTTGAAGTCCAATCGACTTCAAACTTTGTACACATGTTCCCTATGATATGATCTTTTTAATTTTAATGCCAAATTAGAGTTTTTACCCCAATTTCTCGGTCCACTGAACATGGAAAATGATAGTGCGAGTGGGGCATTCGTGTACTGAGGACACATTCTTGTTTATGTATGAAATTTAAGAAAGAAATAAAAATCTCAAAGAAATTTCATTTTTTTTAATATGTTATATTTTTATTACCTTATGCTTAAAATTCATTTACTTTTAAAGGAGTTTTATTTATATAATAATCTGGTTTGTTATAAATCTTGATCGATTTATTTTGCATAACTATGTGCATTTCAGTGTAAACAAATGACCCCCCTCTTCTTTCTAAAGACTGTTACGCGTATTTAAATCATACAATTATTTCTCAAGCATTGACAGAAAATTGATATATCCTCTGATTTTCTTTTTTTTTGTAAACTGTTCAATAAGTCTGATACATAAATCATTTGGAAATGTTATTTATTTGAGGTCGAGTCGACAATATTCTACTTTCGTTTTTGACCTTGATTCTCTGAATACCACGTGGGCTTTGAACAAGAGGCTCTCAAGAGCCTGAATCGCTCACCTGGTAAACAATGCCTTATTGAACATATTGAACCATGCCAGGCAAACATGTACAGCTAACAATTCTTCAATATTACAAATATATATGACTTACTTTTTATAAATAAAGAAAATGAGACCAAAACACAAACACTTAAAACTTAGCAATGGACTGTGAAAATGAGGTCAAGTTCAAATAAAACCTGCGTAACCGACATATAGATCATAAAATATTTTCATACACCAAATATAGTTGACCTAATGCATAAAGTATTAAGAAAATAGACCAAAACTAAACTAGAGGCTCTAAAGAGCCTGTGTCGCTCACCTTGGTCTTGTGCATATTAAACAATGGACACGGATAAATTCATGATATAATTGTGTTTTGGTGATAGTGATGTGTTTGTAGATCTTACTTTACTGAACATTCTTGTTGCTACAATTATCTCTATCTATAATGAACTTGGCCCAGTAATTACAGTGGAAAATATTTTCTAAAAATTAACAAAAATTTATGAAAAATGTTAAAAATTAACTATAAAGGGCAATAACTCCTTAAGGGGTCAATTGACTATTTTGGTCATGCAAACTTATTTGTAGATCTTATTTTGCTGAACGTTATTGCTGTATACAGTTTATCTCTATCTATAATAATATTCAAGATAATAACAAAAAACGGCAAAATTTCCTTAAAATTACCAATTCAGGACAGTAACCTAACAATGGGTTATCCGATCCATGTGAAAACATCAGGGCAGATAGATCTTGACCTGATAAACAATTAAACCTTGTCAGATTTTCTCTTAATGCTTCGTTTTTTGAGTTATAAGCCAAAAACTGCATTTTACCCCTATGTTCTATTATTAGCCGTGGCAGCCATTTTGGTTGATTGGCCAGGTCACGCCACTCATTTTTTAAACAAGTTACCCCGATGATGACTGTGGCCAAGTTTAGTTTAATTTGGCCCAGTAGTTTCAGAGAAGAAGATTTTTGTAAAAGATTACTAAGATTTACGAAAAAAAATGGTTAAAAATTGACTATCAAGGGCAATAACTCCTTCAGGGGTCAACTGACCATTTTGGTCATGCTGACTTATTTGTAAATCTTACTTTGCTGAACATTATATCAGTTTACAGTTTATCTCTATCTATAATAATATTCAAGATAATAACCAATAACAGCAAAATTTCCTTAAAATTACCCAATTCAGGGGCAGCAACCCAACAACAGGTTGTCCGATTCATCTGAAAATTTCAGGACAGATAGATCTTGACCTGATAAACACTTTTACCGCATGTCAGATTTGCTCTAAATGCTTTGGTTTTTGAGTTATAAGCCAAAAACTGCATTTTACCCCTATGTTCTATTTTTAGCCATGGCGGCCATCTTGGTTGGTTGGCCGGGTCTGACCATTTTGGTCATGTTGACTTATTTGTAAATCTTACTTTGCTGAACATTATTACTGTTTACAGTTTATCTCTATCTATAATAATATTCAAGATAATAGCCAAAAACAGCAAAAATTACCTAAAATTACCAATTCAGGGGCAGCAACCCAATAACGGGTTGTCGGATTCATTTGAAAATTTGAGGGCAGATAGATCTTGACCTGATAAACAATTTTACCCATGTCAGATTTGCTCTAAATGCTTTGGTTTTTGAGTTATAAGCCAAAAACTGCATTTTACCCCTATGTTCTATTTTTAGCTATGGCGGCCATCTTGGTTGGTTGACCGGGTCACGCCACACATTTTTTAAACTAGATACCCCAATGATGATTGTGGCCAAGTTTGGTTTAATTTGGCCCAGTAGTTTCAGAGGAGAAGATTTTTGTAAAAGTTAACGACGACGGACGACGGACGACAGACGACGGACGACGGACGCCAAGTGATGGGAAAAGCTCACTTGGCCCTTCGGGCCAGGTGAGCTAAAAATGAACTTCAAAAGATACCGTTTTCCAGATTCTGAACAATATGATCTACTACACTTTCTTTAATTTGACTGATATTATTCCATAACATAAGATTGTCATCCTATCTGATTGTCTTCACGTTTTAAAAGCCAAAAAAAAAAAAGCCAACGAGTTTTAAAATGCCCATCGGAACGTCTCTATTGTTACTGTTGTCTCTCTTGTTATCTATGAAAAGAAACGATGCATTCTGACTTTAAATAGACAACCAATCAGTGACCTGAATTCATGTGAACTATATTTAGCCCACGGTAAACACTGACTTTTCACCCTTGTTTATCGTGACCGCAACTTTGCGAAAATACGTCTCTCGGCTGCCTGTAAATATTTGAAAACGATATTTTTTATCTTTTTGAATTTATATTTTTGTCAGTGGAGTAGCCGGCACTTGAAGCCACCGAAAGCCCTGATCATCAGAATCCTCTCAATTTAAAAGGTACATAAATTTCGTCTTCTATGTAATTTGAAATTGCCGCCAACTTATTAATAGACTACTGACGTATGTAATACGTATCGATGACAAATAATATTCCTACGACTTTTGCCATTTGGGAAATGTAAACGACTCATCTTTATAGATTTTCGGCGACCAAATATTTCATACAATTGTTCTTTGGCATCTTAGCCAACAGCACAGGGGATAATAAACTATAGAAGGATTTCTATCGAGCACTACTTCCTATGTGCAACTTCAAAACTTTTGGGAAAATCGACGACCATTTAACGTTTTTATGATATTATATTTTTTATATTCCAGAATAAAAAGTATGACAAAAGTGTCCAATTAGTTATAAATAACATGATAGCCAGCCAGATAATTAAAGTGGCACATATTTCAGCATTTATTGGATAGAACATAAATCTAGGGTGCTCGCATAAAGCAGCTTAACTGCTTAAAAATTTAACGTCATTTTATTTCCTTTGACATCGTGATTTTCAATGCCAAAATGCTAAAAACTTTTTTTATTGATTAACGTAAACTTTTATTTCTTTTTCTTGTTGGTTGAAATTTAAGCATGATATTCAGTCATGTCTGCATTATTATTATTATATATATATATATATATATATATAAGTCTTTTTGTTATCTCTTTAACACAAATTAATGTGATAAATCTTCAATTTGGCCTTTTCTGTATGAACAAGAACGTTAAACAATCGACTCAGCATTTTAGTCTTGTACAAAGCAGAATAAATAACAAAATCGCATTAACATGCTTTCAACCCAAATATGCATATAATTCGCCACTGAATTCTCCTCTTTTTCGTCATCATCCTATTTACCAATCTGTGTTACAATGAATTATCATTGATGTGGTCATATTGATATCGAAAACATATATATATAAATCAACTGTTTTAATTTCAAAATGCACAAGTATGGCGTATAACGCATGAATTCCTTGCTTTGAAAAATTCTTTCGAAGCCGAAGCGCAACCCTTGTATGATCTTGTATCTTTGATGGGTTACTTCCTTTGATACCTTTTTGTTCATTGTATCGAAAATTTGGGGGAAAAAATTAGGAGAGAGACGAGAAGTGTATATTGGTATTTTATATATATATATATAGCAGACCAATGGGAGTATGTTTCTTAAAACTGAACACTTGAACACTTAAATATAACAATTAAGAAGATGCTGGAGTTATGTGCCCTTGATGTGCCAAGTCCAGGTTTTCAGAGCTCTGAGTAAAAAATTGAATTTCCATTAATTTACTCATCTTGTGGCAGATATTTGTGGATTATAATAGTGGTAATGACTTTGTCCCTAGAATCCATAGATTTATTTGCTGGAACCTTATAACTTGAGAAGATATATTGTGTTTTTGTGAGTAACCCGTGAGTGTTTACATGTTTTCATAATGGCGGTAGACGCTCATAAAGCTCAAATCAAACGACACTTATCTATTCACTTCGGTATTAGTTTCACCAAGGGTTTTACACATACTGATGTATTAAATGAACTAAAAACTCTGGTAGACCAAAACGAAATACAAACCATACAAATTACGGAGAAAGAATGTATAGTTACAGTACACGATCAGAACACAAAACATACATTACTCACTCGAGGGATAAACTTGAAAAACCGTTACATCAGAATGGTAGACGTAGAACAGCAAGTTACTAATGTGACTATAAAAAATGCCCCGTGTGAAATGAGTGACGTAACAATATGTGGCCATCTTTCAAAATTTGGTGATGTTGTGCAGGGGTCCCTCCGCAGAGGTCTAATTAAAGATACAAATATCGAGACCGGCACACGCTATGTGCAATTAACAAACTGTATCCCAATTATTCCAACCGCAACCAAATTTGGGAGATTTAGTGTCAGGATGTTCACAGACAATAACAGGACAGAGTGTCCGTACTGTACGAGAACAGATCATCCTTCTTATCGATGTACAAACAAACCCTCCCGTCAAAATCAAGCGGCACGCAAATGCTATAGATGTAATAGTACCACACACACAATAAAAGATTGTCCCCACTCCGAAAAACTATGTTATTGGTGCGGGAAAGAAGGTCATATACAAAGGGATTGTCAGACTGATGACCAAGAAATGTATGGCGACTATGTACATGACATTCAGGAAGGCAGAGACGCCAATAAAAACGACTCGTTTACCGAGGATAACAACTCACAAGAATTAATTGTTGAATTAAACAAAACAACTGAAACTGTGTTCAAACAAACAAACGCTACCCTCCCAACCTCTGAAACAGTAATATTTGGTGCATCAAATTGCAGTCGCATTAGAATTGAGGACCCAAGTATTAATAATATAGCGGTATCAGGCACCACCCTTGATCAATCGATAAACTTGTTTGTCAATCTGACAATATAGTAAATTCTGACTATGTTGCTAATGTGATTTTATCATTAGGGACAAATGACATCAGTAAGCACAGAAGTGACACCGAGCAAATAACAGCAAACCTTACGACATGCATAGATACACTAAAAACCAAATACCCAAATGCACGCATTGGTATATGTAGCATTCTACCCAGACGAGGTAAGGGCAGCTCTATACAAGCATTAAATACAGCAGCGAGGTCTGTCAATAGCTTTACACAAAAACTTTGTGAAAAAAGTCAAGTGCTAAAATATATTGATCTATGGGACGAATTTGCTCCAAACAAAACACCGTTCCGTGCACTGTTTGACTTGAATGACCCAAGTGGGGTTCATATCAGCAAATCCGGTATAGAATTGATGGAAAATATTTTTGAAGACTTTATAAATTCGAAGTGTGAAGGTGAATATGAAACCCCGAGTAAAAAACGTAATCGAAGTTCAATTTCCACTCCAGGCTCAAGCGAGAAGCAAGTTACCAAGATGCCAAAATCATGTTAACTAACTATTCACAATATATATAGTACATGATTTTTTTTTTATTGTAGCCAAAATCTAAATTGCTATAATGCATCTGTATAATTCACGTTTGTCAACAATTTTCAAATCAATGCTATTTTTAAACAGTTTGTAAAATTCCTATGTTTATCTTTATTTACATGGACACATGTGGGCTATGTCATGTACTACGACCCTATAATGTAAAATTGATTAATATTTTAATGAATTGTTGTAACTTGTGTATGTTCACTAACGTTACTTACACGATGAAACTGCAAATGTGTTGTCAAAAACATGAAAAAGTAAAGTATACAACATGTTTACTTTCAGTTTTGATCGAAGAAAACAAAATTTCCATGATTATTTTTAGTAACCCATGTGGGTTTCGGCCTAGTTCACAAGTTGGAAAAATGAATAAAGTGGTTTACTTAATTATAGTTGAAATAACGGTTACGGGTATATGCTCACCCCAGTCAACTGTGACGGTGTCATATCTAAGAAAAGAATATTACGATTGTAAATTTGTTGAGACTTTCTATTCATATATTTGTGTATAAATATTTTTTTATATATATATTATATAGCACGTAAAATGAATGAACAAAAGAAAGCATTATTTCACTATATAACTTTGTATTATGTCTTTATCTATTGTTAGTTTAAATGTCAATGGTATGGTAGACAATAAAAAACGAAATGCCGTTTTTTATTGGTGTAAAAAGAAAAACATTGATGTAATATGCTTACAAGAAACACATAGCTCTAGCGATGTCGAAACGAAATGGAAAAATGAATGGAAGGGGGAGAGTTTTTGGAATCATGGATCAAGTAATTCAAAAGGGGTAGCTATTCTTTTTTCTGAAAAATTTAAATTTGAAATTACTGAAACCGGACGGGATAGTATTGGTAGAACAATTTCGGTGCATGTTAAAACCCCAGGTAATAACAGGATTTTTATTTACAATATTTATGCTCCTAATCTGGCGGGTGACAGAAAATCATTTTTTGAAAAAGACATACTTATTGATAACAATAATAGAAATATCGTTCTTGGAGATTTTAATTGTGCTCTTATTAAAAATTTAGATCGAAAACCAGTCCCTTTACGAGACGACATAGGATCACATGAATTAAAAACTTTTGTTGAACATAATGAGTTAATAGACGTGTGGAGAAAGCGATACCCTAAAGAAAAACAATATACTTTTTGCCGGGGTAATTCAAGGTCACGAATTGATTATATATTTATAAGAAGTGAGCTTCAATATAAATCACAACAGGTAAAATTAGTTTATTTTCCGTTCAGTGACCATGACGGTGTGTTCATGAAATTAAAAACGAATGAACCAGAACGCGGTCCCGGAATGTGGAAAATGAACTCATCAGTTATTCAATCGGATTTATTTAGAAATACGTTCGAAAGCTTTTGGGGGAACTGGAAATTAAAAAAAAATCATTTCGAAAATAATCTAGAATGGTGGGAGGAAACTAAGATAAAGATAAAAAGTATAACTATAGAAGTTGCAAAGCAATTAAACATAACAGAAAAACAAATAAGGGAGTGGGAAAAAAGGTTAGATAATATTACGGGAACCCATCCTATCAATAATGAAAACGAATTAAATAATTTGAAAGTAAAAATTAAAGATTATTATGCCCAAAAATCCGAGGCAGTCAGAATTAGGTCTAAGGTTAACTGGTACGAGAAAGGCGAAAAATCAACAGGGTACTTCTTTAAACTTGAAAAAAAGAGGGGTGCTGAAAAATTATGGACTAGAATAAAAGGTTCAGACGGAATGTATAAGGACGATATAGAATCTATTTTAGAAGAACAAGTGTCTTTTTACAAACAATTATTTACATCCGAGGGTTGGGGTAGGGATGCTGCAGAAAATCTATTACAAAATATAGATCATAAACTAAGTGAGGAAAATAAAAAAATATGTGAAATGGAAATATCTTTAGATGAAATAAGTAAGGCCGTTAAAATTTTGAAACTTGATAAATCTCCTGGGGAAGACAGAATTGTGAATGAATTTTACAAAACGTATTGGTATTTGATAAGTGACGACTTCGGGGCGGTTATTAAGGAAATTTTTGACAACAATTTGCTCTGTGAATCTCAATACAGAGGTATGATAACGCTTATGTTTAAGTCTGGGGAGAGAGAAGACATAAAAAATTGGCGTCCTATAACGCTCTTGAACACGGACCATTAAATTATTTCCAAAGTACTCGCGGAAAGGTTAAAAAATGTATTACCGCAAATAATTGATTTCGATCAAAAAGGGTTTGTCAAAGGGCGCAACATTTTTCAAGGCAATAGATTATTACAAGATGTTATAGATTTTTGTGAATTAGAAGATGAGGAGGGTGCGATATTATTTTTAGATCAACAAAAAGCATTTGATAGGGCGGAATGGGAATGGATCGATTTTTGCTTATTAAAATTTGGGTTTGGGGAAAAATTCAGGAGTTGGGTAAAAATGCTTTTCATTAACGCTAAGACGTGCATTCATACGAATGGGTTTACTTCTAGATTCGTAGGCATACCCGTTCAATTCGTCAAGGATGCCCAATAGCCCCGATGTTATATATCCTGCAAGCAGAACCACTTGCAGCATCAATTAGAAACAATCCTAATATAAAAGGAATAAAACTTCCTACTAGAACTGGGGACTTTATTGAAACAAAGCTAAATATGTTTGCTGACGATACTCAACTCTTTAATAAAAGCAAGGAGTCTATCGAAGAAACATTTAAAACTTTAAAACTGTACGAAAATGCTTCGGGGGCTAAAATGAATAT
This sequence comes from Mytilus edulis, assembly GCF_963676685.1. Lineage (NCBI taxonomy): Eukaryota > Metazoa > Mollusca > Bivalvia > Mytilida > Mytilidae > Mytilus > Mytilus edulis. The sequence continues at coordinate 57,417,433 of NC_092355.1, read as the reverse complement.
GGATAAGACTGTTGGCATGTATTTAGGCAAGTGGCGAAATAAAAACCAAAATTTAACAAAATTAAATGGTCTAAGCGTCCTGTGAAAGCATATGGGGTACTACATGGATACGGGGTGGACTTAGATCAAATTTGGTTAGAAAAAATAAATAAAATAAAAAGCTGTATTGAAGTTTGGAAATCAAGAGATCTCACATTTACGGGAAAAGTCTTAATTATTAAATCCTTTGTACTGTCCGTCATTGGATACGAAATTGAAATGAGAGGTATCCCGGATATATACGAAAAACAAATAAATAGTATTATATGGGCCTTTATATGGGATGGGAAAACAAACCAAGCCGCTAGAACAGTGTGCTGTTTACCGAAAGAAAAAGGGGGGATAGGAATGATAAACTTAAGGGACTTTATTAAATCAAAACAAGTGAAAAATATGTACAGTATTGTCAACTCAAAAACACAAAAATGGAATGCAATAGGAAAATACTGGTTAACGTCACTAGACGAAAAATATGATACAGACTTTTTTATATGTTCTTGTTCGGACACTACATGTTTTAAGCAAATACAAATGTCCAAATATTATAAAGAACTTTTAATTTCTTTGACTGACTTACAGAAAATCCAAAAATCGGTCACGAAAGAGGACCTTTTAGAAGAAAATATTTTCGGCAATTGTAAATTGAAGTTCAAGGGACATGCATTATATTATGCAAATTTTGCCTCCAGTGGAATAAACTAGAGGCTCTCAAGAGCCTGTGTCGCTCACCTTGGTCTATGTGCATATTAAACAATGGACACAGATAAATTCATGACATAATTGTGTTTTGGTGATGGTGATGTGTTTGTAGATCTTACTTTACTGAACATTCTTGTTGCTAAAATTATCTCTATCTATAATGAACTTGGCTCAGTAATTACAGTGGAAAATATTTTCTAAAAATTTATGAAAATTTATGAAAAATGCTAAAAATTAACTATAAAGGGCAATAACTCCTTAAGGGGTCAATTGACTATTTTGTTCATGAAAACTTATTTGTAGATCTTGTATTGCTGAACATTATTGCTGTTTACAGTTTATCACTATCTATAATAATATTCAAGATAATAACAAAAAACGGCAAAATTTCCTTAAAATTACCAATTCAGGGCAGTTAACTAACATCGGGTTGTCCGATCGATGTGAAAATATCAGGGCAGATAGATCTTGACCTGATAGACAATTTAACCCTATCAGATTTTCTCTAAATGCTTCGGTTTTTGAGTTATAAGCCAAAAACTGCATTTTACCCCTATGTTCCATTTTTAGCCGTGGCAGCCATTTTGGTTGGAAGGCTGGGTCACCGGACACATTTTTTAAAATTAGATACCCCAAAGATGATCTTGACCTGATAAACAATGAAACAGTTGTCAGATTTGCTCTAAATGTTTTGGTTTTTGAGTTATAAGCCAAAAACTGCATTTTACCCCCATGTTCTATTTTTAGCCATGGCGGCCATCTTGGTTGATTGGCAGGGTCACCGGACACAATTTTTAAACTATATACCCCAATGATGATCTTGACCTGATAAACAATTAAACAGTTGTCAGATTTGCTCTAAATGTTTTGGTTTTTGAGTTATAAGCCAAAAACTGCATTTTACCCCCATGTTCTATTTTTAGCCATGGCGGCCATCTTGGTTGATTGGCAGGGTCACCGGACACAATTTTTAAACTATATACCCCAATGATGATTTTGGCCAAGTTTGGTTTAATTTGGCCAAGTAGTTTCAGAGGAGAAGATTTTTGTAAAAGATTACTAAAATTTACGAAAAATGGTTAAAAATTGACTATAAAGGGCAATAACTCCTAAAGGGGTCAACTGACCATTTCGTTCATGTTGACGTATTTGTAAATCTTACTATGCTGAACATTATTGCTGCTTACAGTTTATCTCCATCTATAATAATATTCAAGATAATAACCAAAAACAGCAAAATTTCCTTAAAAATACCAATTCAGGGGCAGCAACCCAACAACAGGTTGTCGGATTCATCTGAAAATTTCAGGACAGATAGATCTTGACCTGATAAACACTTTTATCCCATGTCAGATTTCCTCTTAATGATTTGGTTTTTGAGTTATAAGCCAAAAACTTCATATTACCCCTCTGTTCTATTTTTAGCCATGGCGGCCATCTTGGTTAGTTGACTGAGTCACGCCACACATTTTTTAAACTATATACCCCAAAGATGATTGTGGCCAAGTTTGGATTAATTTGGCCCAGTAGTTTTAGAGGAGAAGATTTTTGTAAAAGATTTCTAAGATTTACGAAAAATGGTTAAAAATTGACTATATTAAAGGTCAATAACTCCTAAAGGGGTCAACTGACCATTTTGGTCATGTTGACTTATTTGTATATCTAACTTTGCTGAACATTATTGCTGTGTACAGTTTATCTCTATCTATAATAATATTCAAGATAATAACCAAAAACAGCAAAAATTCCCTAAAATTACCAACTCAGGGGCAGCAACCCAACAACGGGTTGTCGGATTCATCTGAAAATTTCAGGGCAGATAGATCTTGACCTGATAAACAATTTTACCCCATGTCAGATTTGCTCTAAATGCTTTAGTTTTTGAGTTATAAGCCAAAAACTGCATTTTACCCCTATGTTCTATTTTTAGCCATGGCGGCCATCTTGGTTGGTTGGCCGGGTCACGCCACACATTTTTTAAACTAGATACCCCAATGATGATTGTGGCCAAGTTTTGTTTAATTTGGCCCAGTAGTTTCAGAGGAGAAGATTTTTGTAAAAGTTAACGACGACGGATGACGACGACGGACGACGACGACGGACGACGGACGACGGACGCCAAGTGATGGGAAAAGCTCACTTGGCCCTTCGGGCCAGGTGAGCTAAAAAAATTAAAGATATATGGGACTTAAACAATAAATCCTTTAAAACATCCCTTGATATTTTTAACAGTCTTAAAGATAAAAGGAATTGGATTGCACAATATAGCCGCATTAAATCTTCGTTAACACCTCAACAAATTGATGTTTTAAAAACAGACTCTCGTATACATAGTCATTCTGATGGACCTATAAAAATAATAAATTCTTGTCAATGATAAAAAATGGAGTTGTCGTTGATGCCAAAAAATTATGCCTTAAAGATATTAGATATTTTTATGAGAATAAAACAGCTCCAAATAGTCAGTTGAAGTGGAATTTACATTTTGGGAATGAACTACCATGGGATTACATTTGGGAAACTTTGAATAAGAATTTAGCTAACAGGAAAATTAAACAATTTCAATGGAAGTTACTACATAATATAATTTACACTGAAGAAAAGTTACAAAAAATGAATCGCTCAAACGGGAAGTGTCACTTTTGCAATGAAAAAGAATCACTATTTCATCTTTTTATTTATTGTAAACTGGTGGAAGACGTTTGGCGGGAAATTTTTGAGAAAATAAGGGAATTTTGTTCAAAATTAAATATCCAAAAATTACAAAAATCGGAAACAAGTATAATTTTTGGGGTCATTAATGCAGATGCATCTTATACCCGAATTTTAGATACGGTGCTTTTAATCACGAAATGGGTTATCTGGAAAACTAGAAATATCGCAAAATATCAAAAGAAAGGGATAAGTAAATTGGTGATTTTAAATATGATAAAACATGAAATGCAATTTCTGCTCAAATATTTTAAACCGAATACGAAAATCGAAGCCTTTTCTACTATGTTTGACATTTTTTGTATATAAAAAAAATATATTGCATGATCAGGTCAGTTCAATGACCTCTTTGATACTGATTGAATAATAATATGTACACTGCTCGCAACTCCCTACATGTAATTTCTGTTGTGTATATATTCATGTATATCATCTAATTGTAATAAGACATGTTGTATCAACAGGTTCATATTATAAACAAATATTTACTCACCAATTCTTTGATATTAATCCTTATTGGGAATCAAAATCATTAATCCATTTTTTTATGAATGAACTACACATCCCTTTAACAAATCGCACGTGGTAAATGATCACTCGACCAGAAATTTAATGTAATCGAAATTAACATAACAAAAGACTTGATGTACGATAAAATTGAAACTGCTTAATACATACAGGTAGCCTTTGTGAGAAATAAATGAAGATAAAAAACAAACTTTATTCAAATAATTATATATGGTGAGATGTATAGATATATAGATCGATATTGATTGCAGGTACATGTACATTTGTACAAGGATAGATAATATTTATAAAGGTTGATGTTAATAATTTATAGTGGGAGTTTTTTTTCTCATTTGCTTTCCCTGACAAATGAAACTGTAAAAATTGGGGCCCCCTTAGTTGCTTCCCTGGGCAACTGAGGGTTGATGTAACAGGTGATTGTTAATAAAATATGTTTAATATTAAAAAAAAAAAAGAAGATGTGGTATGATTGCAAATGAGACTCGAGTTTAAAATTCAAAATTCAACTAATAAAGATAGTCGGCACGATAAATTCGTTACACAGTGTGTTAGTGACCTGATACAATATACAGGGTCAGTAAATTCCATATGAGGTTCTATTTTCGCTCAAACCCCTTATGGAATTTAGTGACCCCGAATTTATCGTATTAGGTCACTAACATACTGTGTAACTGATAATATCTGACTAGAATTTAAATGAATCACTTATTTGATAATGTTTACAGTTAGTATATTACTACAACTTTAGAGGAGATATGATTTATTGATTGATGTTTTCTGGACATACAGTGGCAAATATTTCATGCAGATTTATGAGCGGGAGAAGAATATTAAAAAAATAAATAAGATGTTACATGCGTTGCCGTTGATAAAGAATTTAAAAAGGTTCAATATAAATATATAAAAAAAGCAATGATAGACAGACACGACAAAAAATGATCCAGCAAAATATAAATATAAAATCATTTTTCATAGATATTTTATTCATCCTCTATATAGTGGTCGAAAAAAAAGAGTTATAAATTTCATGCGTCTGAAGCGGGCACTATCTTTAATTGATCTTCATCATTTACGCCTCAGTGACAAGTATTTGAAATCAAAAGATATGAAAGAATAGAAAGAGTTGATGAGCTATATGACGAAAATGACACACAAACTAGAGGCTCTAAAGAGCCTGTGTCGCTCACCTTGGTCTATGTGCATATTAAACAAAGGACACAAATGGATTCATGACAAAATTGTATTTTGGTGATGGTGATGTGTTTGAAGTTCTTACTTTACTGAATGATTTTGCTTCTTACAATTATATCTATAATGAACTTTGCCCATTAGTAACAGAGAACTATATTTGGTAAAAATTTACATAAATTTACCAAATTAATGAAAATTGTTAAAAATTGACTATAAAGGGCAATAACTCCTTAAGGGGTCAATTGACCATTTAGGTCATGTTGACTTATTTGTAGATCTTACTTTGCTGAACATTATTGCTGTTTACAGTTTATCGCTATCTATAATAGTATTCAAGATAACCAAAAACGGCAAAATTTCTTTAAAAATTACCAATTGGAGGGCAGCAACCCAACAACCAGTTGTCCAATTCATCTGAAAAATTCAGGGCAGATAGATATTGACTTGATTAACAATTTAACTTCTTGTCAGATTGTGCTCTAGATGCTTTGGTTTCATAGTTATAAGCCAGAAACTGCATTTTACCCCTATGTTCTATTTTTAGCCGTGGCGGCCATCTTGGTTGAATGGCCAGGTCATCGGACACATTTTTCAAACTAGATACCCCAAAGATGATTGTGGCCTAGTAGTTTCAGTGGAGATTTTGTAAAAGATTACTTAGATTTATGAAAAATGGTTAAAAATTGACTATAAAGGGCAATAACTCCTAAAGGGGTCAACTGACCATTTTGGTCATGTTGACTTATTTGTAGATCTTACTTTGCTGAACATTATTGCTGTTTACAATTTATCTCTATCTATAATAATATTCAAGATAATAACAAAAAACAGCAAAATTTCCTCAAAATTACCAATTCAGGGGCAGCAACCCAACAACCGATTGACCGATTCATCTGAAAATTTCAGGGCAGATAGATCTTGACCTGATAAACATTTATATCCCCATGTCAAATTTCCTCAAAATGCTTTGATTTTTGAGTTATAAGCCAAAAACTGCATTTTACCCCTATGTTCTATTTTTAGCGGTGGCGGCCATCTTGGTTGGTTGACCAGGTCACGCCACACATTTTTTTAACAAGATACCCCAAAGATGATTGTGGCCAAGTTTGGTTTAATTTGGCCCAGTAGTTTCAGAGGAGAAGCTTTTTGTAAAAGATTACTTTAATTTACGAAAAATGGTTAAAAATTGACTATAAAGGGCAATAACTCCTAAACGGGTCAACTGACCATTTTGGTCATGTTGACTTATTTGTAGATCTTACTTTGCTGAACATTATTGCTGTTTACAGTTTATCTCTATCTATAATAATATTCAAGATAATAACCAAAAACAGCAAAATTTCCTCAAAATTACCAATTCAGGGGCAGCAACCCAACAACCCATTGACCGATTCATCTGAAAATTTCAGGGAAGATAGATCTTGACCTGATAAACATTTTTATCCCATGTCAGATTTCCTCAAAATGCTTTGGTTTTTGAGTTATAAGCCAAAAACTGCATTTTACCCCTATATTCTATTTTTAGCGGTGGCGGCCATCTTGGTTGGTTGACCAGGTCACGCCACACATTTTTTAAACTAGATACCCCAAAGATGATTGTGGCCAAGTTTGAATTAATTTGGCCAAGTAGTTTCAGAGGAGAAGATTTTTGTAAAAGATTACTTTAATTTACGAAAAATGGTTAAAAATTGACTATAAAGGGCAATAACTCCTAAACGGGTCAACTGACCATTTTGGTCATGTTGACTTATTTGTAGATCTTACTTTGCTGAACATTATTGCTGTTTACAGTTTATCTCTATCTATAATAATATTCAAGATAATAACCAAAAACAGCAAAATTTCCTCAAAATTACCAATTCAGGGGCAGCAACCCAACAACCGATTGACCGATTCATCTGAAAATTTCAGGGCAGATAGATCTTGACCTGATAAACATTTTTACCCTTGTCAGATTTACTCTAAATGCTTTGGTTTTTGAGTTATAAGCCAAAAACTGCATTTTACCCCTATGTTCTATTTTTAGCCGTGGCGGCCATCTTGGTTGGTTGACCTGGTCACGCCACACATTTTTTAAACTAGATACCCCAATGATGATTGTGGCCAAGTTTGGTTTGATTTGGCCCAGTAGTTTCAGAGGAGAAGATTTTTGTAAAAGTTAACGACGACGGACGACGATGACGACGACGACGACGGACGCCGGACGCCGGACGCCGGACGCCAAGTGATGAGAAAAGCTCACTTGGCCCTTCGGGCCAGGTGAGCTAAAAAAAGTCAAATCAGTCGAATGTAACATTTATTGATGAAGTTTAAAACCTTAGGTATCTTTATAATTCCAAAATATATAAATTGACCATTGATTGGAATTGTAAGGATTTGCAGAATCAAAACATTGTCATAATTCGTCCGTTTTAATTTTCATACTGATGCTCGAGGACGGCAGACATTGTCTTCAATTTTTTGGGTATAACATTTTTTTAGTACCAACATATATTCAATATATTTCACTATTCACCAAAACTGTTGATTGATAAGCAATGTCTCTTTCTATATTTTGTTGGACAGATGAGTAATCAATGATAAAATCTTTTTGGTGATCAAATTTTTATTTTATCCGATTTCAGATTTCTCTTAATGTCTGTTAGCTACCGGTACTGTCACTGTTATAAAACTGAACGTTCAGCTCCTCATTACTAGTACCCCGAATCACAAGGAAAATATGATAAAGTATACCTCATATCATCTTTCCTTTTGTTTATTATCCCAGATATCCAACTGATTTCGAAGAAATTGAAATACTTTTTTTCTCCAAGTTTTATACTTATTTTAAACATGGTGTCATTTATGCAGTACAGTGACAGAATAAAAAAAGAGGGGCTATACGGAGTAATGTCGTTATACGTATATTTTTGATACAGTCAAGACACTATATATTGTCAAAATATTATATACGGAAGTTTTCAAATGCAGGAACTGAACCCAAGAATTTGACATAAAAGGGCATATATACTGAATAGAGAAAAATGTCTACAAGAATTATAGAATACAGAAATGTAGATCTCCTCCCCTAATACAGACTGTAATATATAGCATTTTGACGGATAGTTTTGTTAAATCTATTTAACTACTTTTAATTTCGAAAAAAATGTTGTACAAGGTGTTGTTAATAAATGTAGCAGACAATATATCATGCCCTTTCAACCGACGTCCTAATTTCGATGAAAGAAATTAAAATCTTCTGTCCTTGTGCAACACAAAAAAAGAAAGAACAATTTTTATAGCTTTTTGCAATTGCATAATTGTTAAATAGTATTGAATTCGGAATCAAATTCATATTAATCATATAGAAGCTTCATGTCTTAAATATTGAAAACAGGTCTAAATTATTTACATGCATTACGATTGATATAAAAACATCCGGTTCGTTTTTTTTTCTTCTTCTAGATTTGAGAAAGAAGCAACTATGTGACACTCAAACAATTGATTTATAAACTCTCAAATATAAGTATAACAAGCTACGGGTATATTACTGGAAGTCGTTAGGTTTACTTTCTTACGGTGGGACAAAATAACGTCATAAAATGGACGCTTTAACGGAGAACCAGTGTTAAGTGTAGAAGATTTTTGTAGAAGATTGCAAAAAAATTACGAAAAAATTTGTTAAAAATTGACTATCAAGGGCAATAACTCCTTAAGGCGTCAATTGACAATTTTGGTCATTTGATTTTTTTGTAGATCTTACTTTGCCGAACATTATTGCTGTTTACAGTTTATATCTATCTATAATAATATTCAAAATAATAACCAAAAACTTCAAAATTTCCTTAAAATTATCAATTCAGGGGCAGCAACCAAAAAAACGTGTTGTCTGATTCGTCTAAAAATTTCAGGGCAGAGATTTTTTTGTAGATCTTACTTTGCTGAACATATTGCTGTTTACAGTTTATATCTATCTATAATAATATTCAAGATAACAACCAAAAACTGCAAGTTTTTCTTAAAATTACCTGTTCAGGGGCAGCAACCCAACAATGGGTTGTCTTTTTCGTATAGCAATGTCAGGGTAGATAAATCTTAACCTGATAAACATTGTTACGCCATGTCAGATTTGCTCTAAATGATTTTGTTTCAGAGATATAAGCCAAAAACTGCATTTTACCCCTATGTTCTATTTTAAGCCATGTTGGCCATGTTGGTTGGCAGGCGGAGTCATGGGACACATTTTTAAAACTAAATACCCTGAAGATGATTGTGGCCAAGTTTGGTTAAATTTGGCCGAGTAGTTTCAGAGGAGAAGATTTTTGTAAAAGTTAACGAAGACGGTCGACGACGACGGACGCCAGTACATCTTCTTATTTTCATATGTAAATAATAAACATTTATTTACATTATGTCTTTATTTGAATTGCAATTGAAGTAAAATTCGATGTACTTTGCTCCATCTTAACAAAGACAAAATTGATTTCATAGTACAGCTAGCATGATAACCCAGCAGTGGCTTGGAGCAGACTAAAACTAGAAAACTGATGCCCAAAGTGTTATTTTGTAATTCACACAGTTATGCATGGGAGCCCATATGTCTATGGTTCACTGTACGAGGAGTTTTCCGGAAATGACATAAAAGTTTTATGCAAGAATATACCAAAATAAACTGCTATTGCAGAGATTTGTCTCGGCTTTTTGTAATTTTGATTATGCAAATGTTGAAATTAAAATAGCAATACTTTAACATTGTACATAAGTTATTTAGATATTCAAAGTCAATGAACCATGACTGAGGTACATGGCTAAACAATCTCCATGTAAATGAGATGTGCCAATGATAATACAACTGCATTCCAAATATGATTGACCTACCACTTGTGGTCCACCATAAACTAGACCTAATCACAAACTAATACATTGTTGACGCCGCCGCCTTCGCCACCGGAAACAGCATACCTATGTCTCGCTTTTCGACTCTGTCAAGGCGAGACAAAAATGACAATGACAACTCCCTCACAAAAGAGCAAATATCAATAAAAATCAAAACCCTGGCCACATGCACACCTTCAATATATGTACAAACAGCCAGCAAAGTGAAAACTTCCAAGCATTCAAACTGAAGGAGGAGTTATCTGGTAAGCTATATACCCATAACGGGACGAACGGGTTGAAGGACAGATAGACGGAAGGACGAACAGACAGACAGGTAAAACAATATGCCCCCAACTTTCAGTGGCAGAGGCATTAAAATCATTGTCTCCCCATCCCCAGATTTAGATAACGTGATATCATATACCTATGTGAACATGATTATAACATACCTTTCCTTCCTTTGAACATTGAACTTTGTCTTTATGTGAACCAATTAGAATCACTGGTGGTCCAAGAATATTAGTGTTTCCTGGCTCAGTATTTTCATCCATTTCTGTGTTACTTCTTTCAGCTTTATGTTTCTGTTCTTCAAGTGTACAGTAGCAATGTATAGAGTTCATCCACAATTGAAACATATCTACAAAGTAATGATTTCACATCAGCATGCACATTGCAGATCAAAGCTTTCAGACGAATAAAAACACATAAAACTCATTCCAAACACATATATACAGTTGACCTATTGCTTATAGTTATAGCAAAACAAACTGACATTAGCAAAAACTAGATATGGACAATGCCGCCCCGCCTTTCTCCCTGACCATAGGACATCATCATAGATACCAGGACCAAAATCTTTTATTTACGCCAGACACGTGTTTCGTCTACAAAATACTAATCAATGACGCTCGAATCAAAAAAATCATTAAAAGGCCAAATAAAGTACGAAGTTGGAGAGCATTGAGGACCTGTAGGAGGAGATAGCCTGTGTCATATGGTATTTTGAATTCAATGGAAATTCGACTCCGAGGTCAAAATACCGCTATGGTAAATTGAACCCCCTGTTCTTTTCATTCTAGATAATTATTAGAACATTATACATTATTGTAAAGCTTTATGTAGCTTGAAAATCACACATACAAAAAGGGGAGGTCAATTTTCCATGGTAGGTAACATGAATGGGGAATGTGTTCATGGGATACAGATGATGCCCCCGATAGCATATAACGTTATCAAGGAACATGCCTTGGTTGAGGCAAACTAAAAAAAGGGAACGGAAATGAAAAATTCAATAAAACTTCGCTACGTAGTTGGTATGTATTTAACATGCTATAAAAGATGTTTTGATAATTTTACACAGCCATGATATTTTGACCACCCTGCCATGGTATATTGAACCCCCTCCTATACACCTCCAATTTAACAAATTTCATAGCCAACATATTGTACATTTGATAATCTGCATCACGTTTTATCTAAAACAGGGGAGTTCGATTATCCATGGTGGGGTTTAAAATACTATATGGGAAAATGACCCCAAGGTCTAAATACCATGCTGTATAATGACCCAGGGTCAATTTTCCATATGGTATTTTGACCCTGGGTTCACTTTTCAGGGGGTTCAAAAAACCATATGATACCCGACAAACCATGATCCCTTTAAAAATCAATTAGTCCAACTACCTTTCATTTTCAGAATATTTGAAAAATATAAAATTCCAGTGGCAATGCACACCTCCCTTATGTTTATAAACATCATACAAAATATTAAAGCTGTATCTCCAAAATTGTAGGAGGAGATAGCAGGACAAACCATGATCTCTTTATGCAACTTGTACCAACAAAATCACTAAGTCCAACTACCTTTCATTTTCAGAATATTTGAAAAAAATCAAAACTCTTTGGCCATGCACACCTCCGTTAAGTGTATGAACATCCTACAAAGTATTAAAGTTGTACCTCCAAAACTGTAAGAGGAGATAGCCTGACAAACAATGTATCATAATCCGGACGGACGGACGTACGTACAGACGGACAAGGGTCAAACTTATTGTTATATTAAACAAGACGCATGTACTTTTTATATGCATGCATATATGCATACCAAGTTTTAACAATATACTCAGTTTAAAATCATTTCATTTACCAAATATAATTGACCTATTGCTTTCAGTATCTGAGATATCAACCTAAACATAAACTGCATGTTTACATTTACCAATGAACCATGAACACGAGACCAAGTTCTGATCAACCCTGCCAGATGAACATACACACCTTATAGTCATGCTATTCACATAATGGATCTGTTACTTAAAGTACCTGAGGTACCAGAGGTATATACTTTACCAAGATAACTATTCAGAAAAGTAGGAAAATGTCTGAAACCTTGTCTGGTAGACATTTTATCTTATTATATTGTACCCATTATCAGTTCACCTGATAACAAGAATATGTGCCCATAGGACAGCATGACCTGCTCGCATATGTTCCTGTTCAGTGGAACGTAAAATTGATGTCAAAAGTGTATTTTATCAAATGAGTTAAACAGTATTCTTCATAAAGAACATTTTTACTTCATAAATTGATATTTGTCTAATTTTCAATTATCAGCTTTCTAAATATGTTTAGTGAAATATGAAATTGGGCCAAAAACATAACTTGGCATAAAAAATCGTGTAATAATTAACAAGTGTAACAAGTGGTACTGTGAGGTATTCCTCTTATAAATGATGTGTTTCCCTCGATTTTAGTTTGTAAACCGGATTTGTTTCCTCTCAATCGATTTATGACTTTTGAACAGCGGTATACTACTGTTGCCTTTATTGCTCACTAGGATGACCACACTTAAACATTTAGTTAACAGGGAGTTTAATAGCAATGGATGTGAAACTCAATCACACGGCATAGCATGATAACATGAATGTTAATACAAAATTGAAGGGTGCTCTGACTTGTTAATCATGAGAGTGTATCAGTATTACAGTAAACAGGACGTTGATGAGAGATGAATGTGAAAACGCATCAAACAGTATAACATGTTCAATGAATCCTGACGTATTTAAGAAAATTTTCATACATGGACATTATGTTTAAGGATATATAAGCATTGTGTAAACAAACAGTTGATGAGCGATACATCTGACGCAAAAAATTCAGTATCTTCACATGAAAAAAATTTCTGGACGCACTAAAAAATTCATTAAAGCCCATTATGTGTTAGATTACATAAGTATCTAAGTGATAAGTGATGAAACTGAAAACAAATCGCCATATATAGCATATTTACTTTAAGCCTGACAACAAATTGCAGGAGGCTCTAACTTCTAGTTCCTGATAAAAAAAATGGGGCAGAAATTTCATGGGACAGCAGGGGGGTTCATTCAGAGCAAGGGTATTATATACTGAGGGACTTTAAAAATGTAACGCTAGATACAAATGTAATTTTTTTATCCAATTTTCAAATCTGCAATTTTTGTAAAATATAAACATGATAAATGTATAATCATAAATTGTATTCATTACTTTATTGTCTAAAACAAGTTTGCAGTTCGAAAGTTAAATTGATGACGTTATTTTTAATGTTCAAATCATGTGGCATGCACTGAAACCCTGGTTTCCCCCTTATCAATGGATGTGTCACCGTCAAAGGCAATGGCTGTATGTAACCAAAGCCAAAATGGATGTCAGAAAGGTCAACCAATTCTGTTGGACATATTTATAGTTCTGTTTTGTACTCACGATTTAGACTCAGCCCCAAGCAATACAGTGTGTTTTGGCAATTAAACGGTTTACAATTTAGGGCTTTAAAAGTTTTTCTGCGGTTGATTCGTTGACATTTCAGTGTATGGTGAACATTTTTGGTATGAATCTTTCTGCCATGCACTAGTCGAGCAGATTAGAAGTTGACGTTGCGGCTGAAAACATTTCTCGCAAATGACGTTGCATAATCAAATTTCATTGATATGGCGTTGTCGCTACATATTCATTATATTGATCTGGTCATTGATGGTCATTAACAAATCCTGTCTACCTGTACCGTTGTTGTAAAGACAGAATGACGAGTTTCTGACATGACATTGTCTGTAAACAGCACGTTCACTTATTTCTTCCTACAATATTCTTATGGTCTCATTTAGATTTTCATTGCTCATGCAGTCTCGGCAATATGGAGATGCAACATGCTTGTAATGATTCAAGTGTGGGTATGGGTTCAAAAAATTGTTTCACGAAAAAGCCCTTAAAAGAACCATTTATGGGTTTCAAATATGCTTTTAAAATAAGTGCGACTTCAATAATCCGGTATGTTCAATAACCTCAGGTAAGTCAGGTATTGAATTTTTCTAATCACAAGAAAGTATGGAAAGCATAAATATTAGTTTTATGAGTATCAATTATGATTTGGTTCAAACAATTACCAAAATGTGTGTTGCATTTCTAAAGTCCGTCAGTGTAGGTTTCAAGTTGATGTAACAGCTTCTTCATGGAAAATTACCTGATCCGAAAATTTTAATCTGATATGAAAACAGATGTACAAACGGACAGAGAGAAGCACAGAGTGGAAAATAGAATATCCCCAACTTTTGGACATGTAGGTGGGGCATAATAAACAAGAATGTGTCCATAGTACACGGATGCCCCACTCGCACTATAATTTTCCATGTTCAGTGGACCGTGAAATTGGGGTCAAAACTTTAATTTTGTATTAAAATTAGAAAGATCATATCATAGGGAACATGTGTACTAAGTTTCAAGTAGTTGTGACTTTAACTTCATCAAAAACTACCTTGACCAAAAACTTTAACCTGAACTTCGCACTTTCATTTTCTATGTTCAGTTGACCATGACATTGGGGTCAAAACTATAATTTGGCATTAAAATTAGAAAGATCATATCATGGGGAACATGTGTACTAAGTTTCAAGTAGATTGGACTTCAACTGCATCAAAAACTACCTTGACCAAAAACTTTAACCTGAAGTCGGACGAACGAACGAAAGAACGAACGGACGAACAGACGAACGAACGGAGGCACAGACCAGAAAACATAATGCCCCTCTACTATCGTAGGTGGGGCATAAAAATGATACGATTTTAGACAGTCACTGAACTATGAAAATAAAGTAAAGGAAAATGAACAGATTATACAGGTGGATAAAGCTTTTTTTTAAACACGTTATGAAGTATTCAGGTCTCCTATCTTCCGAAATATAAAGCTATGTACATCGCTACGTCTTCAATAGTGATAGACTAAAAAATACTAAAACATAATTAACCTGTAGAATATCAAATATCATATACATACTAACCTTGTGCATTTTTGTTTTCAGCCTCATCGAGTTTTGTGACCACAAGATAAATTGCATCTGGAGACAGAAAGGTTTGATGGGTATGGTAGAACTCTTCATCTCCAGCAAAATCCCAAAGTAAGAATGTGGCATACTCATCTTTGTCATGTAAATCAAAATTAGATTTTTCCATCATGGTTTTGATATCCTTATATGCTTTTTCATTTTCTAATGATAGGTTTTGCTGCTGATAATGATAACTATCGGTTACTTGAGGTTTACATTGAGAAACAATTCCTTCAGGGGGTTCAGTTTGTAATTGAGATACATTGGCTCCTACATTTGTAGCTTGAAATTCAATGGCAACAGGAAGTTTGGTATGGGATTCAGTGTCTGCAGGTGGATCATTTGCAGTGTCTTCTGGAGATTTTATTTTTTCAGGTTGTTGAGATATTGTCTCTGATTCATTTGATTCATCAACACGTCTGTTCAAATTTGTTATTAGAGTGTTTTCTTTACCAGTTTTATGCGATCCTTCTGATTGTTTAACCTGAGTGTCTTCTAATGTTTTTTGTTTATATTCAGTGTCTACTGAAGGTTTAAGTTTTTCAGACTGCTTAAAAACTGTTCTTGATTCGTTTAATTCATCATAATTTGTTGTAGTGGTGTCCATAATGCTCTTGTTATCTGCTGCTTCAATTTTTGCTTTTTCATCACTGGCTAGTTTTTCTTCGTATGGTTTCAACAATCTTGTATACAGTGTATTTTCTTCATGGTTGCCTATTATTAGGATACTAAAATTATTTTGTTTTCCTTACAATGTGTTAAAGAAGATAAATACGGAATAAACAAGAAACAAGAAATAAGACACATTCTATTTACATGATTAATATGATGACTGGTAATCCAATATAATAACATTATATCTACTCATAGCGCAAACGATTAATACATACAATTGGGTGTTCCGAGTTACACCCTTCTAATTATTACGACCTTGTTAACTCAATGTGTGACCGTAAAACCCACAGTTTACGTATATTTTTAATACAATAGGTAGACACACTAAAATTGATAAAATACAAATTCGCCATCCAAGGGCAATAACGCCTTTAAGGAGTTGTATTGATATTTTGAGAGAAATTGAGTGAGTAGAGTCTGATCTTAAACACAAATATTTTATTTAGTTTTGTATTCTTGAATTTAAATATATCTAAAGAAGTTGTTAGGTAAACATTTAAATATCATACCATCTAATTTATTCCATATGCCATCACAGGAATTTGGATTGCATTTTATAGTGTGAATTTCTATTCCATTTGTGCTATTTATTTCTGCATTATTTCTACCAAAGATTCGTTTCAAAAACGAGGTCATTCCAGCACGTGCTTTCCCTTCGTTAAGTAATCTTTTAATTAATGAGGTCTTTCCAGCACCTTTCTGGCCAACTATGACTAACCGTATGTCTCTTTTATTCTCATACCCTGACTCTAGTAATTTGAGATACAAAGGAACAGATCTTTTGTCAGCCATCAATTTTATTTCAGCAGGAACATTAACTGCAAAAAAGGAAACTTCATTTTATTTGAAACAATTTTCGTCCTTTCATTTTACAAAATATAGCCCACAGTGTTATCAGTGTATAACTTGCAAATATTTTCCATGTACCTTCCCAATTTATTGGTTTATGTTCTATTTCTATAATAGCAAGTATGAGGATACAAAGGCACTGTAATTTATTTTTTTAAAGTACAGAAGGAATTTAGTTCAGTTGCAAAAGGTAATACTTAAATACATAAGTATATATGAAGCTGTCAAACTGAATTCAACACCCCTTCATCATAAACATGTCTGCATTTTGAGTTAGAGCTAATAAAATTTTCTATAATTTGTTTTAAAAAGGAAACAGCACATTATCTTATTGAGAAAAGAAGAGAGATTTTTTTATAAATTTTGTTTTTAAATATTGTTTAAAAGAAATGTAGTACAAATTGATTGTGTTATCATGCATAAAAAAAAGGTCCGTCCACGAAAAAGAAAATTATATATGCAAGAAATATGATTGGGAGCTAACATAAAAGCCAATTCTCAATGCTTAAGTGAACAAAATAGTGCATTTATTGAAATTTCGGGCCATTTTTACTGTCGATTGATTGATTTCATTTTTAAAATTCTAAAAAGATAAATTAACTCATCATAGATACCAGGATTGAAATTTTATATTTATGTCAGACACATGTTTCGTCTACAAAAGACTCATCAGTGACGATCGAATAAAAAATATATTAAAAAGGTGAAATATAATTAGTTTTCTACAAGTATCAAATAAACTTAACATTATCATTAATTTGTTTCAAAGAACTATAGGTCAATTTACCCTGCCAGACAGACATGTACACCTTATTAACATTCCATACTTGACCTATTGGTTAAAGTATAAAAGAAAGAGACTAAACCATGATAACATAACATTGGTCAATAAACCATGAAAATGAGGTCAAGCTCAGCATCCTCAGCTGAATTTGCCAGAGAGATATGTACATGTACAACTTACACTCATTCCGTGCAACAACTATAGTTGATTATATTGCTTATAGTATCTTAGAAACTTATCTAACCAGAAAGCTTAATATTGACCAATCAATCATGAAATTGAAGTCAGATGAACCTAGCCAGACAGATTAATTCACCTTACAGTTATTCCATTCACCAAATATAGTTGACCGTAAATTTATAGAATCTAAAAAACAGACCTAATTAGGCCTAAATTAAAATATTGTTTGTTTGCCCTTTTCCGACCCTATGTTTTGAAACAGGGTAGGTAGGTAGGTAAAATATTTTATTTTTTTCCCCAAAAAAATAACTTGGGTCGGTATATTTTTTGTCATTGGTAGGCAGGTAGGTATAATATTTTATTTTATAGATACAAAATCTTCATAATGTCATTTTTGTCTGTTTTGCTTTTGCTAAAAAGTTTCTGGGACTATTTGTATAATAGTCCCAGGAAGTTTTGAAAAAAATATATCATGTAGAATGTGAAGTTAATTCACATGCACTACTATTTTGTTTTCAAATATCAAAATATATTTTCAACGTTTTTATGCCTGGAACTTTGAAGAGTTTTAACTTGCACTACTATTCTGTACTACGTACATGTACCTTGTTCGCTTACCTCTACCTAAAGGTTTTCTGTAAGAGTTAATATTGTCCTGGTAAAATATGCCCAGGCAGACATACATTACTAGTAGAAAAAGTCCCTAGAGTGTTTAAATTTTCGGTTGTGCCTATGTTGCCAATAAAAATGCAACAAGACTTGAAACTCAATTGTCACGTATTTTACATCGCATTTATAAATGAAATGTATGGAAAACTTGGGCGATTTTACTGCCAAATATTCTCCACTTTAAAGGCGTTTGTCACCTTTGGTTCATGTCAGATATAATGAATATAGCAATACTGGTCGAAGGCATCGTTAACACAATCATCCTGATCTACGGATCACAAAAAGGCCAAGGACGTATGTTAGTTATACGTCCTTGCAAAAGGCCGTCCTTACATAGAATACAACGTCCGTTTACAAAATAGTTTGTACACACGTTGATAGTTTTGTAAATGAACCCTGCTCTTCAAGTTTAAAGATACAGAGTAACGTACATCATATCACGATTTCAAAGCGTTCAACATCGATTTCAAACAAATGCTTTGAAACTCTAAATGCAAGTGTTCATGTCAAACGCTCACGTGATACCAAACGGACTAGACGTTATACGATAAAGGTAAAACCCGAGGATTCCGGTAAAAAAAGTTTTGAGCGGGAAATACAAATATAAGATTTTTGGTAGGAACGAAAAAATAAAATAAAATAAAATCTTGCTGATAAATACAAATAAAAGATTTTCAGGCGGAACGAATTTATAGGGTCGGTCGGTAAAGGGCAAACAAACAATATTTTAATTTAAGCCTTATGTAGTTTTAACCTTGATCATGATCTATGAAATGATATCGAGGTTATGTGAAACATGTCCAGCGGACATGTTGACTTTGCAAAACTCATAGACCAAATATAGTTATCCTAACACTCATTAACATTTTTTGTTAGCTGTCGCTGAACAATGAAAATGAGAACAATAACAATTGACTTATGAAATACAGAAACTTCGTAACATAAGGCATCTGTATACTTAGTCTTCTACTTTCTAAACTTTATACAAAATTATTTATAAAAATAGTTCACACCACCTATTCAGGATAGTAACCCTATGTCAAAGACTGAGCGACAAAATTTTGCGACTTGTGTCGCTCAGTCTAAGGCACTACCTAAAATATAACCCTTCTTGAACCTGATTTTGGATACAATTCCCTTTTTAACCCTGATTTTCAAAAACATGGGCAGCTGTTTTTCTGACCGAGTCTTATATGGCTGGTTTTTCAGAAAATTGCCCTATTAGACTGGTGTAGAATTAAACAGTTTTGTCACATTTACATCAAGTTTTATCAACACAATGCAGAGAACTCCTTCAATACAAAAGTTGCAAAAATACTACCTACACCAAGAGTGCAAACAAAGCTGTCTTATGCAAATTGAAGTTAATTTAAGTTATCAAATTGAATATTTTATAAGGCATCAACTAAGAAAGACAAGGGTCTAGCAAACAAACAAAAACTTGCAAACATAAAGAAAAATGACTAATGTGTAATTGTTAAGTTTATAAACAATCTCATTTATAAAAGACTGCTTACTTTCACTAGATCAAACAATACGGGTGAAACTAATGATGGTAACAGTAGGGTGGCAATTTAGGTACAAAATAAAGGTCAGCACACTAGACAACAATGTTTTTATCCTGATTGAAATTTGTCAAGATCATTTGGCTAGTGGAGAAAACAAGACATGCTATATATTCTAATTTGTATCTGGTTAGGTAAGTGATGGTTCGAACACTACCTGTAAAATTCACCTTTAGAATTTTAAGTTTTTAACAAACTATTCTACGTATTGGGCACACTTGTAATTAATTTACAACTTTTTAACACAATACAGACTACAAGTAAAATCACAGGAAACAAAGTTTTATCTGTAATATTCAGCAAAAGTATACTCCGTTCTGGATAAATGAATAAAATCTTTCTTACAGCTACACAAAACTTAAAATGAAAGATTATATATATGTACTCAATCAAAAAAATCTTTGGAACATTTTGCTCACCATGTGGTTTCTGTTCTGACTTCGATTTTTTGAAAATTGCACCTTTTTCTCTCACTTCATCTGAGCTTCTAAGCGTTTTAAGATCCACATTCTTTAGAACTTCCTGTAAACAGTGTGCTCCTCTCCCAACATTTACTAAAGCCTGTACCAGTACCCGTATTGTAGGTTTCACTATTCTGTCTTCTCTCCATTTAAACAGGACTTCCTTATTTTGAGCTACTAAGTCATGGAAATTATTGCTCTGTATATTTTCTAGGTTCGCAATTGACAATCCAATTTCAGCACCAAGCTGAAAAAATATTTGACCAATTTGTGGTGCTAATGCATCCAAAATCTCATCAGTCGGAAAACAATCCAGGTATTCCAAAGGAATATCTGAAATATAAGTATTAAAAGATACAAAACGATTTAATTAGAAAATGTCCTGATATATTTAGATAACTAAAGGCCTAAGGGAGCTGGAATCACCCGCTGGAATGTAATTCTTATTTCCGCCAACTTAAATTTTTTTTTGATCTGTAAACACTTTAGGTGAACACACTAAAATTTTGTAAGGAATTCCACAAAACCATGTCTCTTGCCTTCAATTGCTGCTGTCAGTCTTAAGGGCAAACGATACAGTTTTGATCCTGTATTTACAAGTTCGTGAAAATTTGCATATAGTCTATTTTTTACCTGATTAAATCAAATATGCCATAAAAAATATAATTTCATGTGCTACTTTTTGAGTAAAATGAGGTCGAAATTTTGTATATTTGCTCAAAATTCAGATTTGTGGCCGTAGTTTCTTTTTCGATAAAAATACATAATTTTTTTGTTATAAAAGATAAACACAAATTGTTTTTTGTTGAATAATCGGTAATTTCTTTATTTTATAAGTATCCTAAACAGATATGCATTTTTTTATTCAGAAATAACTCATACTTATCAAATGTTCATGAATTGGGGAAAAAACGTAATTTTTTGCTGCATGTTTATCAAAATTAAAAAAAATCCTCTATTTACAGTTTTATAAAATTAAGGTCACATAATCTCCCTGCAAAATGAAACAAATTGCTGTTTTGAAAAGTAGGGGTCTATGAACTCGTTTTCAAATTAACTCAGTTTGAATGATAAAAATCAGTAGAAAAATGCATCTTTTCCCGATATGTCACAGTTTGACGTCGCGAAAATAACATTTTACGTTAGCAACGTCATTACCTCCCCTGTAACTGTATTGTATGCCCTTAACGTGTACTTAATGTGAACTTAAGAAGTGAGTCAATTTTTCAGTAAAATACAGAATTAAAAAAAAGAATAACAAAGTTCTTCTGTCCAAGTTTCATTACTATCCATGAAGGCTTAAAAATGTATCAAGAGTGAGACAATCTAATTCATTGCCAGACTGTCTGTAGATGTTAACAATAAAAACAAATTATATCTAGAAGAAAAAATCTTAGAAAAGTTTAATAAAACACTACGAAGTTTGACAAAGTTATTGATGTGAAACAAATTTAGCCCTAGACTGTATCTACTTGATCAGTCAAATGTTGAAAAATGAAAATAATAAAAAAAAAAATCGCTTTGAACATCGCATTTTGCTCATAAACAAGCTTTTGTCAAAATTTCACAAAATTCCATGATGGTTTGACAATGTTTTTGGTGACTAAAAAACTTTAACCTTAGACTGAGTGTGAGTATTAAATCTTTGCAAAATTAGTCCATTTAATAGTAGTATCTGCAAAAATGAAAATTATAATTTTTAAAATGAAGGTATGCTATTTTAAAATTAATAACCAGGTTGTTGACGAGCAAGATCATTGGAGGCATTTTTTTTTAGATTCATGCGGAATATGGATAATTGGTTTAAATGCCTTCGTAGATGCAAAGGACTTTTGACCAATTCTTTAAAATGTGACTGAGTGAAAGACGCAAAGTGATGGTGATAGCCTATTGTTGACCTGCTGTCCATGTGAGCTGAACAGACTATAAAAAAGCACAGAATTTATAATAGAACACACACTGAACATTTAATCTTGTTTTGCTGATAATGATGGATGGCTGCTAAATGTCCTGTATCAAATTAATATGCATATTTAGGACGTGATCATGTTGATGGAATATGAATATTAACCGTCCTTTTTATTAGACGCACACGCTGAGCTAAATCTTTCATATGCTAGTTCACAAGGTAACAGTCAACATAAAGACATGTTGCTTTACCCGGACACATTATTATAAGTCTGATCCGACCAGTCTTTGTTCTTACTCCTTAATGTCGCATGCTTAGTTGAGAAGCAGCAATTTTTAAGTCTTAGATTTGACCCAGTCGAGGTTCACGCCCACGACATCCCACACTGGAGACAAACACGCTTCCACGAGACCTTCAAGGCGATGAGTTCTATCTGTTACAATCATCAGTCATATTAAGTTTTGTTATACTTTAGTTTGCTTTGTTGTTTGTTGTTTGTTTTGTTATTCTTTATTGCTTACCAGTTTGTGCTATTTTCACTCTTCTTACCTGCAACAAATATTCATAAATAATGAAGAATAGAAAAATTTCACACAGTTCATGTTATATATAGGTATAAAGCATGTAAATAGATATAGGAAGATGTGGTATGAGTGTCAATGAGACAACTCTCCATCCAAGTAACAATTTATTAAAGTAAACTATTATAGGTCAAGGTACGGCCTTCAACAGGGAGCTTTGACTCACATCGAACAGCAAGCTATAAAGGGCCAACAAATTAATAGTGTAAAACCATTCAAACGGGGAAACCAACTGTCTAATCTTTATAAAAACAAGAAACGAGAAACACTTATGAACCACATAAACAGACGACAACCCCTGAACATCAGATTCCCGACTAAGGACAGGTGCAAACTCTCCCAAACAATCTGTTCTATCTACACATTTATAATGGTATACATTTACATGTATTCCACATTCCTCGTTAATTTCATCACACTTGCAGTGATTGATGGTCGTAATAGTATCTTTTATGTAAGACATTCTGTTATCTGTAGAACTGTAACCAAACAAATCCTTACATGACCATATAATGTGTTTATCTGTTGTTTTGCAGTAGACCATTGAGCCCGTTTTCCTATGTAGTAACAAAGCAATGTGGGAACCCAAATCATTTTTTTTCCAATGGGCATAAGGAGGTTTGGGTAACAGGATAATTAATCCTAAAACATTCTATAACTATATTTTCAAAAATTTGCTTCAGACATTATCTCTTAATCATAAGAATTAAAACTTTTACCAAAGTATCAAAATATGGCAAAGAAATTGGTGTGAAACAAACTTTAAGCAAAGACTGTAACGTCTTTTAAAATGCAGTCTATTTACCAGAAAAATGCAGAACAAACAAGTGAAACTGCGAGCTACTGCTCACTGATACCCCGCCACAAGTGGATAATATAAATAGTGTAAAACTATGCAAGTGTTCGGTAAACAGGAAGTTGTTGAGTGATGAATCTGAAAACGCATCACACGGTATAGCTGACTTATATAAATCCTGAAACCAAATTTCAGAAATCCTTGTATTGTAGTTCCTGAGAAAAATGTGACGATAATTTTCAACTTGGCTATCATGTGTAAAATCATACAAGTGTACGATAAACAGTAAGTTGTCAAGTGATCAATCTGAAAACGGATCACACGGTATGGCTGACATATATAAAAGTTGATACCAAATTTCAGAAATCCTTGTATTGTAGTTCCTGAGAAAAATGTGACGAAAATTTTCAACTTGGCTATCATGTGTAAAATCATACAAGTGTTCGGTAAACAGGAAGTTGATGAATGATGAATCTGAAAACGCATCACACGGTTTGGCTGACATATATTAATGTTGATACTAAATTACAGAAAGGGTGGATGTGTAGTTCCTGAGAAAAATGTGACGAAAGTTTCATGGGACGGACTGACTGACGGACGGACTGATGGACGGACTGACAGACAGAGGTAAAACAGTATACCCCCCCTTTTTTAAAGCGGGGGTATAAAAATCAACTTATAATCTATATAACTGTCTGTTGAAAAATCATTTTAAAGGTAAAGCGTAAAGTCCTCACAATTTCTTGTTCAGATCCAGATCCAGAGATGTCTAAATGAATAAGAATACACTAAATTCCTAAACAATATATAGTCAAATGGACACCAAGCACATTTTGATAGTGTACTAAGAGTTGTCTAAAGTATTTTCTATGTTATGGAAACTTCAATATCCCATCAAAAATACTATAAAAATAAAGTCCTAAGTTTTATAAATTAAATTGGTTTTAAAAAAAATAATATTTGCAAGTCTGCATGCACATTGTATATGAACCTATTTCTTTATATTTATTTTCATCCATGCATTAGTTTAATATTTACTCTGACCTCTCGCTATACATATATATATATATTATATAATTCGTCTAAATAACAGCCCAACAATGTTAGTTTTCCGCATTTTTTTTTCTTCCCTGGCCGAGATTCGAACTCATGGTACTGAGATCGATTTTCAAACTTTATGTTAAAAATAATTAACCAACACGGAGTGATAGTACGGAATCTGAAAAATGCTTCGGAAAGAGGATTGTTTCCTAATCATTTTGAAAAAAAACGTGAATGATTTTGATATCCTAATGATAATGTTTCTTTTTGACGGCACTATATTTTGTTGATTTTTCAATATATTTTATATGGTACTTGACATTTATAAACATGCCCAACGTAAACTATTTCATAGATTTCTGTGAAGAAAGAGTTTTTCATTCATAGGAAGATTTTATGATATTTTGTACACAATGTAATATAAAGTGATAACTCCATGTTTCAAAGTCAAACAAGATAATTATCATTTTTCTACATATTTCTTAAGATATTTTTGAATATCCATTTAATTCAAATCTGGTTTGGATTTGTTTGTGCTCAATGGAATTTACTACGACAAATTAAATTTTATTGACAATTATGGGATCACATGTGATGAGCTTTATATTGAGGTATGTGCCAAACAGTGAAACAACAAACTGGTAAGTTGGAGACCAATTAGAATTCGTTTAGATGTGACAAGTCTTCAAAATTAATAGAGTTTATTTTTTGGGAGTTAAAATTAAAAAGGTTATTTTTTTTATTGTGTACTTTGCATTAAACATGTATATACAAACCTCTTCTATTAATCTTCCTCTGTGCAAATTCTTCAGGAAAGTCTATATTCAATAACCCTTTCAAATATGATTTGTTTTAAACCAATTTAAACGTACATTAAACGGAACTTAAACTGTAGGAGATCAAGAGGGTTTTAACGACAACTAGATACCATTGAGATGGGAGCCATCTCTGTGGGCCCCGCTGTCAATAACGTGGGGTAAATAAGTTGTATGGATAATCTGATATGAAGCATTATTTGAAGTTATTAATGAAGCATTATTTGAAGTTATTATAAATGAAGCATTATTTGAAGTTATTACATAGTCTCATGTGTGATTTTATTCTAAGATTTTAAGTTAAAAATTAACGGTTCTCGAGAGGTAGAGCGGACACAATTTGTCAAGAACAACGAACGGATGGACAGACCGACGGACTGACCTTTGACCTAGGATACATACATTATGACACATTCTCTGGTGTTGGTTAATATATATGTTAAGTTGAAAATGTTTGTCAGGTATAAAGTATGAAATAATAACAGCTGTCCTCTCAAAATATAGTGTGGATCAAATTTGTTAGTGATGGACAGACCAACAGACAGACAGACCTTTGACCTAGGAAGTTGTACATACATCATGACACGCTCTCTGGTGGTGGTTAAAGTGGATGTCAAGTATAAACTTTGAAATCATAACGGTTATCTAGATATGGAGAGGACACGATCTTCACCACAGGACACGGGGTTGTCAACTGAAACCAAAGTTTTTGACCTTGACCTTTGACCTAGGAAGTTGTACATACATCATGACACACCCTCTGGTGTTGGTTAAAATGGATGTCAAGTATAAACTTTGAAATCATTACGGTTCTCAAGATATAGAGCGGACACGATCTTCACCACAGGACACAGGGTTGTCAACTGAAACCAAAGTTTTTTTACCTTAACCTTTGACCTAGGAAGTTGTACATACATCATGACACGCCCTCTGGTGGTGGTTAATTAACATGTAAAGTATAAAGTATGAAATCATAATGGTTCTCTAGATATGGAGCGGACACAAGTTAAAGTGTTATGGACGGACGGACAGACTAATCACTATAGAGCGACCCACCTAAAGGCGCGGCCCTAATAAGACACCAATCAAACAACAAAAAAACACATAAGGGCATCTAGTGGGCAACATATATAGTGTTCCCCAATAGAAATGTATATACACATCATGCCAATTTCTAAATCGTCCCGAATTTCTATATTATTGTTAATAAATTTATCCAGAAAAATAAAATACATATGTATTACATGTCTTTGATTTAACAGAAACAATTAAAGATCTGGCATTAAAACGCGGTTCTCCAAATAACTTTATAGTTATTGTAAATGCACACAGGACACGAATGTATGTATTCGTTACACGCTGCTTATTTCAGTGGTAAATTTCAGTAGATTTTGAAAATGAACCTTGATAAATATTTTGTTTACTTAAGTAAAACAATAAGGGCACGTGTTGTTGAGTACAAAACTACTCAACCGTAAATTATCAAGAAAACTGATTGGATTATCCTTATTGCTAATGAATATCATGTTATTAATTAAAATAGTGTTTTGATTTAAAATTAGATAATAAACGTTATACGACATTTCTAAGTTGTTTCGGAATTGTTTGATGTCGTTAAATTCACTTGATATGTTGTGCATGTTTACGGTTATGCTCTTAAAACCATGCAAGTACATAGGACACATAGAAGTTAAAAACATGCATACAAAATATTATGAGTAAAAAAATTTAAAAAAAAATCACTTTCAATGCATTTAGTTAGTTTCTCTCATGATATGGTCTGTTACATATTTCGTGCATGTAGACATATTTGTCGTATCACACTGAACGCACACAGTGTGCTACAAAAATGTTTTACGATAAAAAAAAAATATTAGAAAAATACCCAAATATGATAAATGACTGAAACTGAGAGTAAACGGAGATAGATTTATGTTTCTATACTGGGTCCGTATGCGTTTAGCTGTTTTATTTAAAGTTGGTTCTGAACGGACGGATTTGAAAACTTGTCCTACGATGAATTACGATATAAAACACAATTTAATCATGAAAATAAAGGGGAGATGTTGATGAGAAATTCCTTCTTCAAATTTTATTCCCTGTTCAAACTGGTTCAATTAATTAATAACTGCATAGCTAAGAACGAGTTAATTAATATTAAATTGGGAAATACATCTTACTTTATGAAATTTGAAATTTGATCGTATTTTTTTTTCTTCACAAAGTCACCATGAAATAGCCACTTTAGCTAAAACCAGATCTATGAGAGAATACTTCTCTCATTGCTCTGGTTTTAGCTATGAAATAGCCTTATCGCAATAAAGAGAGCTTAATAGAAAAATAAGTCAGAATTTCAATCGTTCAAGAAAAGTATTACTGGACAAGAATGAGTTTTAATGGAGAAATATATATTTTTTTTTAAATAAAATTTACATATGTAAGCTGTTTATTAGTACTGTTAATTATTTCATGAGTTTCAAGACAAATAGGGATGATAAACATTTATAGACTATGGACAAACGAGTTCATTATGCTTTAGAATGTTCGACAATATGCAAAAGTAGACATGTACAAACACTGCTAAAAACGGGTTTTAGATCCCTAAGGATGCCACATTTTGTATTGAATTTAATCAATATTATCTACGCCTTTTTCCTACTTTCTGAAGTTTTTTCAATTGGCATCAATCATTACAAATTTGAAACAAAAGGAAAAGTTTATTTTACATTTTTGAGAAAACAAGATCTGTTTATTTTTTTCAAAGGAACACTTTTTTGTTTGGTAAACAAGTGTACTTGTATGTGTTTATTACCACCACTAATCACAGTGACACACCTAATTATTTAAGAACAAACGACCTAATCAACACGATAATTGGTATTGAATATGATTGGTCGTGCATAACAAATCCAAAATAATGGCACGTGCCGATACAAACTTGAATAACATCTCAAATATTGAATTGTTTTTATCAAAACAAAAAAACATAAGATAAATATTAAAATGGGGAATGTGTCCACAGGGACAGAGATGATGCCCCCACCAGCATATAACATTATAAAGGGACATAACTCATGAACTGGAAAAGTGTCGCTTCCAAAATTTGAACTAAAACTGAGTTAAGTGGTAATAAGCACAGCATTATATATGCGTTTCATTAAATTTAGTTGAGACAAACTTAAGTTAGAGAACGGAAACAAAATATCATATAAGGTTATAAAGGGACACAACTGAAGAATATTAATCAAAGTGCTTGTAAGCACCAAAGGGTAAAGATTGTTTTAATTTTTTCAGTGAACATTGTATTGTATAAAGCATCGGTTGTAGCTGATGTAATTGTTAAAATTGGAGTTATCTTCCTTTGTCCATAAATTGTAGTTGATTCAATAATGAATATAACTCCAATTTTAAAAATCATTGATATTTTTAGAACAGATATTAGACTCCTATTTTTCCATTTGTAAAGGAGCATAACTCTAGAACGGTTGAAGTGACACCACCAAATTACAAACTTGATCTGTGGTAATTAGCATTGTGTATAAGTTTAATGATATTTGGTTGAGAAAAACTAAAGTTAGAGAACGGAAACAAAAGAATCAGCATTTTTTTCATTTGTAAAGGGGCATAACTCAACAACGGTAAATGCGACACCACCAAAATTCTAACTTGATCTGTGTTGTGTGGTAATAAGCATTTTGTACAAGTTTCATAACATTTGGTTGAAGAAAACTAAAGTTAGAGAACGGAAACAAAATTTGGGCTGTACGTACATACGTACAGATGGACAAGGGTAAAACTTAATGCCCCCTCCGCTACGACCAGGGCATAAAACTTAAACTATCTATCGAAGGCATACCCTTAACGCTCACTAAAACATCTACTAATCGGAAAATGATTTCACCCTGCTTTCCAAAATATATTGTCTTATATACTTTAACATAAAATAAGTACAAAAACTAACAACTTTACTAACAACTTTGGGTTTGATTTTTCAAGGTCATATGGCTTGTTACCTAATGCATAAAGTCCTGGATTTATGATGTATAAATACGAGTTTAAAGCAAAAGTCAAAATATAGAACATCAAATTTACCTATGACCTTGGCCTCAATTTCAAGGTCATAAATCAAGGACCTCAATTTAAAAGACACTTGGCATGTAATATGCATGGTTATAATGAGTTATATCACTTTCCGCGCAATTCTTAATATAAAAAGGGCGAAAACTCCCATTTAATGTCTACCCATCCTTTCAACACAAATTTAGGAGTTACGAAATGTCGCAAATGACAATTTAATAATAACATGATGTAGGTTTCAGATTCCTGTACAGTTAATAAAAAGAAGTGTTTTTGGGGAGATAACTCTTACAAAGAAATTGGTTCAGTTTAGCAGGGTCAAACTAAAAAGCATATAAACTGTACGATTACATATACCAAATATTTATTTAAAGCAACATATTGTGAAACAAAAATTACTCTCAAAAACACAATTTTGAGGAAGAAAAAAAAAATAATAATCAGAACAAATACAACAGGTCTTTCCACAGAAATAAGATATTAAATTATTTGCTCTGATTAACAATTGATATGTTGTTTTTTTTTCAAGCAACTAGGGGATAGCAATATGGTCACTTCATGTCTTCTTCGGCTGGCAGTAAAACATCATTGCCAAAGTGGGGCATCCGTTTGGTTGTTTGGAATACACAAGTATGCAACCAACTATCAATCAATCCAATCTAATAAATTTAGGTTTATCCCGCATTTTTTTATATGAAATTATCAAAATAATAATTGAAAAGACTTTCTGAGATAAAACCCTAACATATACCATACGCTTAACAAAACGATATACCATACGTTTAAAATAGTTGAAACACTAAACAATACCAAATACTTTAAGATAAACGTAACGCTAAACGTTGATATTTTTGTGTCAGTTTTAAGTTGTTTTAAGTTTATTTTGTGTGTATATTCATTGATATTTGTATTTTCATGTTTTTTTTTATTCATTTGGTGTACATCCGTCTGAGGATCTTTGTGTAAATGGTTTCATTATATGGAGATAATCATTTGGGAAAATGAAACAAAATTGGCTGGTACCACGGTGAAATGATCCTTGTTGGGTTACTGTCGTTTTGTGTTCATGCATACATTATATATATACATATATATTGCGTTATTTCATTTTTTACTATTTTAGAGTTTTGATACAAGGATAAGATCTATATATTTCATGCTATGAATTCATATATATGTATATATATACTAGTACTACACTATACGTTGTGTGTACTATCTATTTACTACGTTCATTCATACATTCTTACATTCATTCATTCATTCATTCATTCATTCATTGACAGACAGACTTTATTCTATACTACTCTGCACGAAGTTATTATGCTTACAACCCCGCCACTTTTTCTAGTACTATAAATACGGTGAACTCGCACTAATGCGAGTTTCACACACTTTAGCACACACGCTACATAGGGACATCTTACTTTATTCCCTACTTTCAGGTAAGCACATTTTCTTTTAGGCCTTATCATGCATGTACTTATATCCAATTAATAGTTCAATTTATAAGGAAACTTCAAGTTAACATTTGAAATAAATGTTTATTATAATTATGTACTTTCAGTGTGGAATAAATGGTTTTGCTACATCGTTATTCGTCACAATATTCAACGCCCTAATGATTAGACCAAGTGGCCATATTACCCTGTGACACATATACCATATGACATGTATGATAAATGAAACGCTTAACGATGTCATGTACCATACGACAAATTTAATGCTTTACGATACCATGAACCATACAATATACAAAACCCTAAACCATGACATTTACCATACGATGAACGAACGCTGACAAAACTTTATATGAATGATGTATGAAAGATGGCCGAACTCTCTACATACGATTTCCGAATAAAATAAGTGGTAACTTTTACTTTACAAGGACTGTTTCAAAATTGGGGTAAAATGTTTAAATCTATACAATGTTGTATTAAGTAACAAGTAAGAGAAACATTCAGCAATTACCATACACACTACTTCAATCATAATTTTCGAATAATGTTAACCAACTTATTATAGCGACTTTCGCGAGTAAAAAATTACATGAGTATCACTCTTCGCGAAATAAAAAACTTGGATCTTTCCTTATTAAACTACATCAAGTAAACTAGAAAATCACGAAATAAATCAACCGCAAAATTGACTAGAAAGGATAAAATGCAATATAAATTATCCACAAAAATAAGTTGGTTTACAGTACTTAAATCTTTAAAATGTATTCATAAAAACTTACTTGACACAAAACATGTGTTGATATATCTGTGTTTGTCAGAGCTTCTGCCAAAGCTTTGAAATTGCTCTCTTCTTTCATCTCTTTCCATTTTGATAGAACCAAAAATTTTGCTACCTTTATATTGTTTGGATAATTGTGTGTGATATCCTCCCATTCCTCAGACATTTCAAGATATGTCACTAATTTATACATTTGGCTTGATGCACATTTCATTGAAAAACGCAATAATTCAGTATCGCTTGGTCTTTGGTTTAAAGCATCATCACTTAAACCTGAAATTAAACATTTGTCTGAAAATCTTACTTGCCTTACAATAAGGCAGCAACCATTTGATTTTATGGGAGGGGGGGGCTATGGATTTTTTTCTGAACAAACTTTTATTTCTCGCCTATGGCGAAAAACAACAATCTATTTTTATCGCGATCTATGTTTTTCTCAGAAACAAAAACAAATTATTTTTTTCTCCAAAAACTGAAAAAAAACTTCTTTTCCCATTAAATCCATAGCCCTCCAGAAAATCAAATGGTTGCTGCCTAAGCACAATGTGTTTAAAAGATTTAGTAATAATATACGAACAAAAAGGAAGTTAAAACCAGTCTTGAAATAACTACTCTTTGCAGAAAATAGTCAAAACGTTTTATGGTGTATTAAATATCCATCTGAATTTGTTTATTTAAAAGAATCTGTAAAGTAATTGAAATGTTTTCTACAGCCTTATATCGTGTCGTCTTTAAATCCTTCACTTAATAAAAATGTATTGAATGTTATAACTATTTTTTTAATTTTGGGTCCTCAATGCTCTTCAACTTTGTTCCTTTTTGACTTTATAACTATTTTGATCTGTCAGCTTCACTGAAGTGTCTTAGTAAGATGAAACAGGCGTCTGGCTTATTAAATAATTAGCCTGGTACCTTTGGTAACTATTTATAGACAGAAGTAATTTCGGTATATCAATGTGAATTTAGAATAACATATGAAGTAAAAAACTGTAATTTCAAAGATGTATTATAAATGTCAATACTAAATATAAATTCAAACGATTTTAAGTGATGATAATGACTAATATCATGACTATGGCTCTATATCCATGATATATTTTTTGCTCTTTCCTTTCGTCCAAAATTTGAACAGAGATAAAAGTATTTACAAATTTCGATAAAACATACACATCATCTAACAATGACAGTTTTTGTTTATTCTAAATATGTCTGGAAATAAAATCCAAAATGTTTGTTTTTACATGTAAGAGATATGGACAGGGAACCCTTATATCACATTTCAATGCTCATTTTATCAATTTTTGAAATTAATCACTCTTATCATATGTGTTTCCCATATCCAGGGAATAGTCAAATCAAAGTTTGTACGAATACAGATTTAAATGAGGTTGAACTATTGTATTGCTATCTAAAAATACATCAGCATTGTTTTGGGACAAAAGTGAACCAAATAGTTTGCTAATATCGAAATACTACATGTATATGAATATTTCGTTTTCATAAACATGATAAATGCACAAAACAAAAAAATCTTTTTTTTTCAAAATCGTACATGATACACCATTAATTGAGCCGACCCACCTACACACTAAGTATAGTGAGAAGGATTGACCAAAGCTAACGTTGTGAGGGAAAATCATGTCATTTTTATTTTATTATCCGGAGAAGTCTTCAGTAACACATCAATATGTTATTTCAAAATAAATTTGACTGCTAAAAGTATCCAATTATATCTCTCCATAAGTTTCGTCTGCATCTATATGTTGGTTAAAAATCATTCCAATGACATTTAGTCATTGAAATAACATTCTTCTTGGACATTTTAGTACATCCAAGCCCCAACATTTGCTAATGTTTTCTGATCGGTCTATTGCTATGTTTGTAAACATCACATGCTAATAACAAGTTACTGATGGATGCCTCTAAGAAAATAAAGAGCATTTAAACAACTTGGATGACTGTTGACCTTTTTAAATAAGGTATATATCGTAGGTGATATACATCAGGTAGGTACGTTGGAAACAAAGCTAACTAAGAAACTTGACTAACATTTCATTGTTGAATGACTTGAGATAGTTCATATGTAACCTGCTATTTCATTTTTTAAATTTCCACATTAAAACAAATAATCATATTTAAAGTCTAAATGAATTGCTAGTAATAACTGATATTCTAGATTATATTTTCGATAACACATATTTGGACCTAAATCCTGTTAATGTACTAAAAAATACAAATTCAATTGGAAATGTGGTAATACACACCTTCAAATCATTTCTTTGATCATTTAAAATGTTAAACAATTTTTCCTATCATCCTTTTTCTATAATAATAAAATTTACGTATGCCACTAACGTATGCCAGCGGAAAATAAATTATATGGATCCTAACTTTGTATACATGGGATATCTTACCTGGACAATTCTGCTCACACTGTTCATTCCTCTGTAGAAATAAAATACTTATATAATTATTTGACATTGTTTAAAAGTATACAAATCAGAAAATGCAAAGGGTAAAATCAAAAATTAAAGCTAGAGAAAGACATATGTCATCATGGCAAAACTAGAGGCTCTCAAGAGCCTGTATTACTCACCTGACTCTACTTGGGTTTTTGAAATCATATAAAAACAGATAAAATTTGGCTACAAAGTAACAACACTTGGCCAGCACCTCATAAGGGATGGACTATTCATGCTATGTTTGATTTCATTCAATTCCGTGGTTCTCTAGAAGAAGACTTTTGTATGCATTTCCGATAGGGTCCTATGTTAAACTAAGACCCCTGCTGGCAGCCATCTTGGATGATGGATCAGAGAAAAATTAACAACACTTGGTCAGCATCTCATAAGGAACATTCATGCTATGTTTGGTTTCATTCCATTCAGTGGTTCTCTAAAAGATGTCATTTGTATGCATTTCCCATAGGGTCCTATGTTAAACAAAGTCCCCCTGCTGGCGGCCATCTTGGATGATGGATCAGCTACAAAGTAACAACACTTGGTCAGAACCTCATAAGGAACATTTATGCCATGTTTGGTTTCATTCCATTCAGTGGTTCTCTGGAAGAAGTCATTTGTATGCATTTCCCATAGGGTCCTATGTTAACTAAGTCCCCCGCTGGCGGCCATCTTGGATGATGGATCGGCTACAAAATAACAACACTTGGTCAGCACCTCATAAGGAACATTCATGCCATGTTTGGTTTCATTTCATACAGTGGTTCTCTAGAAGAAGTTCAAAATGTAAAAAGTTAACGACGACAACGGACGACGGACACCAAGTGATGAGAAAAGTTCACTTGGCCTTTCGGGCCAGGTGAGCTAAAAAGGAAGGACAACTGATAAACTTAGCAACAAACAAACAGGACATAAATATAACACTCAAAATAGTTCTTAATCACCACCTCAATGTTTACAACACAGAAAATATACAAATGTCCTGTTTCTCTGTCCTTTAGTTTATAAGTATGTATTGTAAACAAAATGAACAACATTTTTTAGTCATGTTAGATCTATGCACAGTAAGGATAAAGGAACTATTTTTAATTATAGTTATTATTGTGTTAACTTCGTACAAAAATAATTTTTAATTTGTCCTTGATCCTGTTATTGATTTTGATTTTTTTTTAATTTGCACATTCTGCTTACTGACTATATAAAAGAGGGACGAAAGATACCAAAGGGACAGTCAAACTGATAGTCATCTAAAATAAACTGACAATGCCATGGCTAAAAATGAAAAAGACAAACAGACAAACAATAGTACATATGACACAACATAGAAAACTAAAGAATAAACAACACGAACCCCATCAAAAACTAGGGGTGATCTCAGGTGCTCCGGAAGGGTAAGCAGATCCTGCTTCATATGTGGCACCCGTCGTGTTGCTTATGTGATAACAAATCCGGTAAATAGTCTAATTCGGTAGGTCACATTCATAAAAGGGAAGGGGATTGTAGTTACGATGTAAGGAACATATCCAATATCATTTGTGAAACGGTTATTCCATAACGGTCAACCAACTCGTGATGGCATTCGTAAAATTTACGAAGGGATGATTCACCATTTGGAACTCTTGGTTTAATAGCTTCCTTGTGAGCAGTAACCCTCTATCAAGAAAATCATGATAGGAAATGCATGAATGGGAATATCGTATCAATTGGGAGATATAAACCCCGTATGCAGGTGCTGCTGGAATGTTGCTACTAAGAAATGGAAAGTTCACAATTGGAAAGCTGAAATCATCTCTTTTGTCATAAAGTTTTGTTTTCAACCGACCCTCTTTGTCAAATTCTAGATGTAAGTCAAGATTTGAGGCTATAAAATATATACCTTATCTTGGCTCCAAACCTCCCAGTTTCTTGATCTGTGTGTTTGACTATGTTCGTCACAAACCCATACATTGGTCTGCAAAGCTATCTCTTCGCTAATGAAGCATGTCAACTGAGAACATGAATATTCAAGGTGAAAAGGTAATTGTTGGCTGTGTATTTCATGGATGGTTGACTGATAGAAATCTGATATTCTCTTCATTGTTGTAACCAAACATTCCTTAACTCCAGTGGCTACATCTTGTACTATAAGTCCAGCCGAAGATTTATGGACTATATAAAGGAGAATCTTGTTGCCTTCAACACATACTACAACATCATGTGCCTTGTCAAATGAGACTACAATAAATCCTGAAAAGAGGAGTTTTCTTCCTTCATACTGCTTCAAAGTCCACATGCTCAAACATGCACTGATCAGACGATTGGGCAAAGCTGGTGGTATGACAGTTCCTTTAAAAACAAACGCTAAACATATTGCTCTCTCTGGTGTACATTCTTTTTCCATGAAGCTGGTGGTATTTCTTTCTGTGACCATACAGGGAACAAAGAAGTTCTCTACTGGCAACCGACTTCCTGTAGCTGTATCATATCTCCTTTGCTCTGCCAGAATATCTAAATGAATGAGGATGTTGAATATAAACTCTTTGTACGGTAAAACTGCACGGAAGTCCTTCTGTTTCCAGATCTGATACAGGTCTTCTCGGCGTATTATCCCACTTTCTGACATTCTTCTGAAAGTTTGCTGTAATTCTTTTTTCTTTGGCCAAAATCCTATATCTGAAAAAAAAAAAATTTTTTTTTTTAAGAGAAACGATATTATAGTTTAATGACTATAACTATTCATTGGTCAACTTAAACGGAATTCTACATGTTAGCAGTCTGTGTATCATTACATTATGAACACTGCAAGGTGAGAAAAAGTTGGGTACGAATGCAAACAAAAGGTTGCATGTAGTCATATTCTAAACAAGCCATGTGCATGGATGTGTAAAGGTTGCATTTGTCATATTCCTGACAAATTATAAAAATAGGTACAGTAGCATGTATCATTAACTGTCAATAATCCCTGTTTAGTACTAGTATACACGATATCTTTTCTGTACCTTGTAAAGGCTGTCATAATAATTATGTGGGCTAATATTAGGTAAAATCAACATAAAACTTTGAATGTCTTTCACTTATTTGCCCCTCTTTTAATATAATAGTTTGCCACTGTGATTCCAATTATGGCTTGTGTCATTGTGGTATGATAGGCAAAATATGCTTTAAAGTTCCAGCCAGATATACCATGGTCAAATAAAAAAAAAGTATAACATTGTAGACAAAAAATTATTACACACAATCCTTATGAGGATGAAATTTTCTTCCAAATGGTCTAAGTATTCAAAATGGCATTCAATTCTCAAAAACTAATAAAAGTAAACGTCCAATTTCTAATGGCAATACTCATGATAACTGGTATAGAAGTCATCTGACAGTTTTGATGTTAATAAAGAGTAGGTAAATCGTAACATTATAAACAAGTCTGCTTTTGTCAGACTTGCTCTGTCTTTTACATGTTTTAGGATAAAAGACAAAAAATGCATGTTATCCTTTTTCAGCCATGGCAAATTTTTTGTTTGAAGTCGGGGACAATATTTAAAATATAACATATAATGTATTATTTAACTGTTTTTGTCGGATATGACAATTACATATTTCAAAGTTATTGTTCGTATCTGACGCCTTGTTTCTATTTTTACGGATATTGACGTTTTCTTTCTATTTATCTGTAAATTGAAGGCCCATATAAAAAAAAATCTTGCTTAATTTAGATTTCTGATGTCATGACGTCATACATACCAACCATGGCGGAAGCGCCGCTTCAGAAAAGAAAATTTGCAAGTTGATCAGGAGTTTTTAAGAATTGTATGTTAAATGCAGATGATAAGAATACAGGAATGTATAACCTATTCATACAATAATCTGTTGTCTGCTCTATGGTCGGGTTGTTGTCGCTTTGACACATTCCCCATTTTCTTTATCAATTTTAATAATGTACGGATAAAAAAAATATGACTTATCCAACCAGGTATGAGTTCATTTAATAAAAGTAAACAAGAATGTGTCCAAAGTACATGGATGCCCCACTCGCACTATCCTTTTGCATGTTCCATGGACCGTGAAATTGGGTAATAATCTAATTTGGCATTAAAATTAGAAAGATTATACTATAGGGAACATATGTACTAAGTTTCAAGTTGATTGGACTTCAATTTCATCAATAAACAGCTGCGCCATGAGCGCATGATACGCCCGACGTCTTCTGTGGAAGTTTTATGCAATAATCATAAATAGTTTCTTAGAAAGTTTTAAGCAATAACCATATATTGTTTTTGAGACACGGCGGGACATGTGAAACCCCCAACCCTGTTTTTTTTTTACAAAAAACTAAATATCACTAGAATAAAATTATGAATCAAAACCAAAAAGTATACAGATCTTTAGATTAATATAACAAAGAAGTGTGTAAAGTTTTAAGCAATAATCATAAATTATTTTTGAGATACGGTGCGACATGTAAAAAAAACCTCCCCTGTTTAACAAAATACTCAATAACTCCAAAATAAAGTTTTGAATCATCACAAAAAAGTATACAGATCTTTAAATTAATATAACAAAGACATGTGTAAAGTTTTAAGCAATAATCATAAATCGTTTTTGAGATATGGTGCGACATGTAAAAAAACCCTCCCCCTTTTTTACAAAATACTCAATAACTCAAAAATAAAATTATGAATCATCACCAAAAAGAATACAGATATTAAGATTAATATAACTAAGAAGTGTTTAAAGTTTTAAGCCATAATCAAGAATTGTTTTTGAGATATGGTGCGACATGTGAAAAAAACACACCCCTGTTTTAGTTACAAAATGCCGTAACTCAAAAAGTTTTAATCTTATTTTCACCAAAAAGTATACAGATCATTTGACCATCATAAGAAACAACTATGTTAAGTTTCATGAAATTTTGATAAGTCGTTCTCAAGTTACGGTGCGACATGTTTACGCCGGACAGACAGACGGACGGGCGGACACAGGACATTTGTATACCATAATACGTCCCGTCAAAATTTTGACGGGCGTACAAAAACTACCTTGACCAAAGACTTCCACTTTCATTTTCTATGTTCAGTGGACCGTGAAATTGAAGTCAAAAGTCTAATTTGGCTTTAAAATTAGAAAGATCATATCATAAGCAACAAGTGTACTAAGTTTCAAGTTGATTGGACTTCAGCTTCATCAAAAACTACCTTGACCAAAAACTTTAACCTGAACGAACGGACGCACAGACGGACGAACGGAACCACAGACGAAAGAACGGAGCCAGACCAGAAAACATAATGCCCCTCTACTATCGTAGGTGGGGCATAAAAATGCTTAATAGAACTTATGATTAAGGGTGTAGAAAATCTGACGACAGCCAATCCTACCAAGTAAGCAAAACCTAATCGCAAACAGTGTCTGAATATTGATGTGCTTCAGACAGACGGACCCTCATAAAAAAGGGTTACCATTTATTTTTACATTGTGGGCAACATCGAAGGATAAAAAAGAAATCCATGAGGACATATAAGAAACAATATTTATCAGCATGAACATGAAATAAAAGCCTTAAGGTGGCTCACCCCTATAGTGAACCCCAGTAGATTTTTTTTATTTTCACATATTCTGTAGATTTTTTTATGCTGAATCCAAAAATGCAAAGAAAAAAGGGGGTCACCAGGCTTGTTTCCCCCTCAAATTGAAGTGAAATGTGCGATTTAGACCCTATTTCCAAACATGTCCACCCTTTCAACAATAATGGTTACATCAAATTCAAAGACTTTTAAAACCAAGTCAGTATGATTTTCATGTGAAAAAATATTAGAATTTAAAATGTAAACCTTTCCCTTTGTTGTTTTTGACTTAAAAATCCTTTTATTTTCAGATTGATGTCTAAATTTTGCATTTTCTAATTTCAGTTTAAGGCAAAAAATATTGGTTTAATCGATTTTTCGTAAAATTTCCCCAGTAGATTTTTTCTAAAAACTGATATGTCAAAGCTATGAACTTTTCGAACATTCAAAGGTAAAATAAAATGGGGGTCACCAGGCTTTTAAAAAAGTTACGAGCTTTTGTTTAACCCCTCTACCCCATAAGGTCTGATTTCAATGCACTACATTAATTACTTAATTGTGAATTCTTTATTGATGGCTTTAATAAAATAATGTTTGTAATTATATCAATAAACGATGGCTGAATATAAATGTGGTTATCGTATTACTGTTTGTTATGAAAAAGCGAAATTTTGATTATTTTGGTGAAATACGGTAATTTTGTCTGGCGCGAGTTGCTTACCTCTAATTTGGTGCCATCATCGGACCAGAGGAATTTCAAGGTCGCCAGTTCCGACCAGCATACTATATTGATGAATACGACCATGTACATGCATAACAGACATTGTGGCGAATATACAACGATGAAGGTAGAGTTATTACATAAGAAAGTACATAGATTTCGATATATTAGGCAGCCAAATGTTATAAGTATCAAGAAAAATACAAACTTGGGGGTTTTCTTAAAATACTCGCTACTGTTGAAAATAACTGCGGCTGAAACCTTGCACGGGCTCAATTTCTGTTCCATGTTTAATCGTTAGGCCAATTAAAATTAATTGATAGATTTTCATCCCCGCCCGCCCCTCATACCTTCCCGCCCCGATTTTTTTTATTTGTGAAAAAAAATACGATTTCCGGATTTTGTTCATTTCCGTTACCGGTATGTTGATATTTCGTTTCGTGTAAAACGTCCTGTTTCAAATTTCGGTTTTCGTATTTCTCAGTGCATTCTAACTGAATGATTAAGTCAATATATTCTGCTGAT
This sequence comes from Mytilus edulis, assembly GCF_963676685.1. Taxonomy (NCBI): domain Eukaryota; kingdom Metazoa; phylum Mollusca; class Bivalvia; order Mytilida; family Mytilidae; genus Mytilus; species Mytilus edulis. Next base: position 57,376,172 of record NC_092355.1, on the reverse strand, counting down.
CTATGATGACAACATCATTTACCGAAATTAAAGATTGATTACAAGAAGGGTGTGAAATTTTTGAGTAACGAGTAATACGCTGTGTCCAAGAACGAAAATCGCCGTACACTATGTCACAAATGACACAAATGTTTGTGAGTAAAACACCTTGGATTTATATTATTTATACAATGACTTTCATGTGTCAAGAAATTTGGACTGTGAAGGAAACCCAAAAGCGTCAGAATCCTGGAACACATTTGACTGGAATAAAGAAATTGACACAAGCATGAATTTTTTAGATTAATGACCGTATATTGAGTTCAGAAAATCGACAAACACGCATTTTTTATTTATTAATTTACAGCAAGTTCTTAGAAATAAATTGAGCCATGCCTTTCGTTTTTTGTATAAAAAAAAACAGAAAACATCCTCTGTCCCAATACCCTAGATAGAGTCATTAAACGACTTTATGTTCTACATTGTAATTATATTTGCATCTTGCATATTAAGGACCAACCCTATTATTTCAACACTGTTTGAGTTTTCATTTTATTCTGTACTTATTGTACTCGTGTTGCATACCAATGTATTTGCTTCATTTTATTAGGACAACAAAACATAGCTTAGAAAGCAAAATACATTTGATGTAGGTAGTCCAACTGAAGAGAGCATTTCTTCACATTTCTGCTGTTTACTATAAAATAGGTTTCTAAAGCGGCAATTACATGTAGAACAGTGATTGCCAATCAGAGATATATATTTACGAATTTGAAAAAGCGGCACCAGCATATGGAGTAAATGTGTTTCCATATTGATACGTTACTCTAGAGCTAGCTCAAAGTACGCTGATTTTGTTCAACGAGAAATACTGCTTTCTCAAAAGTTGCTAAGACAGGGCTATGAATCATCAAATTAAGGTCATCACTCTATTTTATGGTTGCCATCATGAGCTGATTGGACAAAAGTCTGTCAGAAATCAAATCATATCTCAGTGATATTCTTCCTCAGTCATAACAACCTTCCCTCATTATCGAACTGAACAAAGAAATAACATGACGGGTGCTGTATACGGTGCAGGAAATGCTTACCCTTCCGGAGCACCTGATTTCATTCCTGGTTTTTAGTGGAGTTTGTGTTGTTTCCTACTAATTATTTGTAACTGTTGATGTAAATGTCTTTTGGTTTTATGAGTCTTTTGTTACTCTTTGGTTTTGATTGTTATTGTTTTATAAACAATACCTAATGGATGTGTTTACGTGATTTAAGCTTATTATTACACTTGCATATATATGATTGAATAACACGTGACAAGAAGGTTTCATATGAAATAAAATTTAAAAAATAAAATCCTCCCACCCGCCCCATTTTTTTCAAAAATTTGGATGAAAATCTACTAATTAATTTTACTTGGCCTTATAGCTGGTATCTTATTTATGTGTTTATTTTACCCTTTACAGACAAGTTGTAAACATGTCTGGCCAGTTTTGAAAAATATCCGTGTGCAAACGGCCGAAGAGAAAGGGATGACATCTACTATGAAGCACCATCACTGTCATTTTTACGCTACCGTTAGTGTCAAAGAATTAGTCTTTTTTAATCATCATTTGTAATATCTAATTTCGTAGCCAAGTTAGGGTCATTTGTATGTTGGGTACCCCATAGCTTCCCTCTGGACAGTCTCTACTCCCTAGCCCCAATTATATTTCCCTTCCCTTTTACCCTAAAATCCCCCCCCCCCCCCCCCCAACTTTACTTCAATACTTCCATCTCCTTGCTCCAAGACAAAATAAAAATGACAAAATATATTTCCAAGATACCCCTTTTCTCTGATCTCTCATTCCCCTGTCTACTTACCCCTGTCCACCTCAATTAAGGTCCTCAAGGGGTTTGATTGACTTGTTTATTTTCTTGAGAATATGATATAATTGGCCTAATTTGTAAATGATAAACCCTACAGTAGGAGGCAATACATCTTATTGAAGAATTGGTCTTGATCAATCACAATTTGTTTACCATAACCCCCCCCCCTAATTCTGTTAGGTATACAAAAATTTCAGGGTTAAACATGTACAGAGTGTGGCCTAAAGTATGCGTCACTTGAGATTTTTATCTGTTCATGTATATTGTATACAAGAGTGCACACGCTGAAATGTCTCGCCTTCTATACTAATCATTGATATTATGTTGATAGTCCTAAGTATAAAGCTAAGCTTTAATACAACTGTCACATAAATTTAACATTAACCAAGATAACTAAACAAAGACCAATGAACCTTGAAAATGAGGTCAAGGTCAGATGAACCATGCCAGACAGACATATACAGCTAACAATGCTTCTATACAACATATATAGTTTAAGAAAAATAGACCAAAACACAAAAACTTAACACTGTGCAATGAACTGTGAAAATGAGGTCACGGTCAAATAAAACCTGCGCGACTGACACAAAGATCATAAAATATTTCCATACACCAAATATAGATGACCTTTGGCATATAGTATTAGATAAAAAGACCAAAACTCAAAAACTTAACTTTGACCACTGAACCATGAAAATGAGGTCAAGGTCACATGACATCTGCCCGCTAGATAGGTACACCTTACAATCATTCCATACAACAAATATAGTATGAGAAAAACAGACCAAAACACAAAAATTTAACTATAACCACTGAACCATGAAAATGAGGTCAAGGTCAGATGACACCTGCCAGTTGGACATGTACACCTTACAGTCCTTCCATACACCGAATATACTAGCCCTATTGCTTGTAGTATCGGAGATATGGACTTGACCACCAAAACTTAACCTTGTTCACTGATCCATGAAATGAGGTCGAGGTCAAGTGAAAACTGTCTGACAGACATGAGGACCTTTCAAGGTACGCACATATCAAATATAGTTATCCTATTACTTATAATAAGAGAGAATTCAACATTACAAAAAATCTTAACTTTTTTTTCAAGTGGTCACTGAACCATGAAAATGAGGTCAAGGACATTGGACATGTGACTGACGGAAACTTCGTAACATGAGGCATCTATATACAAAGTTGAAGCATCCAGGTCTTCCACCTTCTAAAATATAAAGCTTTTAAGAAGTTAGCTAACACCGCCGCGGCCGCCGCCGCCGGATCACTATCCCTATGTCGAGCTTTCTGCAACAAAAGTTGCAGGATCGACAATAAAACTACATTTTTTCAAAAAAAATTATTCTGGGATCATTTGGGATTGATTTTAAGCATCCTGGTACCAATAGAAGCAGTATTATCACAGGTTTATTTTTTGGTTATATTTTTTTTTTTTGGTGTCTCATTTTCAATATTTTCTGTTCAAAAATTCGATATATATTTAACTTAAATATATATATGTTCAACCAAATTAAATTATAAAAAAATATTTTATGTGTTCTCAAGCATTTTTCAAGGGAAAACAAAAACACATGAAAACGAACCTATTATCAAATAAACACATATTAATTTAGACCATTCTACTTCTTTTAAGGCCTCGAAGATAAAAATCCAACCATAAATGCCCTCAAATGTGTTTTTATATAAAATATATAGCAAAAAAATGCAGTTGACTATTACTTTTGGCCAGATACTGTATTTTGAGTTGAAAAAATCATTATTGTTTTGTGAATAGTATTTTTTAATAAATACAAAATGTGTGTATCCTATATTCCTAACAGGGTACAAGAAGCCTCTGACAGCATCATTATTTCATGAGGACTGAGCTGCATTTCAGAATTGAAGGCAGCCGAACAGCAAGAAGTCTTCATTCAACCTATAAAAACAAAATCACTATTTACGCTTGCTGTGCATGTTATTATATTTTGTTTGCTCATTATTGATCACCACAAATTCTTCATTATGTTCAAAACCATAGCGGCAGGGGCATTAAGTTTTACCCTTGCATTGTCAGCCTTATCAAACTTGCATGTACGTCCCAAATTTGGTTTCTGTTCTCCAACTTCATTTTGCCTCTATCAATGTTATGAAACTAATACACAATTTATGCATATATATACCAACAAACACACATGAATTTTGAATTTTTGGTGGGGTCGCTTTTACTTTTCTAGAGTTATGCCCCTTTACAAATTAAAAAAAATGCAGATTTTTTGTTCCTTTCTTTAACACAAGTTTGCTTCATCCAAATATTCTGAAACTTATATGCAATGCTTACTACAACAACACTCAATTCAAGTACAAATTTGGGTGGTGTCACTCTTTTCATTCTTTATATGCAAGTTGCTGCTCATCTTGTCCCATGGACACATTATCCATTATGAACTTAAGTCTACATCTATATGCTTTTGCATGTCAATAATTGTTGATTTTCTGACAGAATTACTCTGATATTTAATTTCAGGCTGCAAGTACATTTGTACATGTACATGCAAATGGAAGGAGTGATCTTGGAATGTTCAACTTTACTTGGAAACTATTGGCAAAGTACTGACAGAATTTCATGAGAAGTCAGTATCATATTCTAGTCTTGCAACCGGAAACTATGCGTAAAGTGCTGAAACTTAAGAACAACATTCTATATGTATATGCAATATGTGTTGCCACAATCCACTTAAGGAGCTAAGATCAACTATGAATTGGAACTACATGTATATGCTTTAGTGCTGTCAAAATCCATAAAAAAAATCCAATCAAAAGGACCTACTTCACCTACCTGTCCCAATGATGAATACAGATCATATATACATATATTGAGTCTTATAAAAAACAGTGAAGGAGAATAAAGATAATGAAAATATAGAGCTGATCAGCTTATGATTGTACATGTACATGATGTATAAATGGCAACAATACATACATGTATACTAGTACATTGAAATTAACAATATTAATAAATGTTTTAAAAATTTGATCTCATAGACATTAGACATGTTAGAGGAATAAAATCAATCAAGTTTCAAAAATTTGATTTAGTTGAGGCTTTTTTTTACGCCTGTTTTCAGGACATATTATGGTTTACCATTGACTGTCTGTCGTCAACATGTTGGACATATACTCAAAAATAATAAATACTAAAAGGTACATGTAGTAGATAAACTATTTGCGTGCAATAATTTACAATTCTGTCTGGCAATTGTCATTGACCACATAATCATTTGTATGGTTCATTGGTCAACAGTAAGTCCTCTTTTAATATGCTATATTGTGTAATCAATAGGTCATCTTCATGGTGTATGAAATGATTATTAAATGTATAATAACAAATTAAAATATCAAATAAGAGGATGTGATATGATTGTAAATGAGACACAAGAGACCAAATAACACAGAAAAAACTATACATGTAGGTCACCATATGGACTTCAACAATGAGTAAAACCTATTCTGCATAGTTGGTTTTAAAGGACTCTGAATGACAAATGAACAATTTAAAACAAATCAAATGAGAAAACTAATGGGTGATTTATGTACAAAATAATGAATGAAAAACAAATATGTCTGTCTTGCAGGGTTTATCTGAACTTAACCTCATTTTCATGGACTTGTCTGTTTCTTGAATTCTAAATATGTTTCAAAATATTTGGTTGATGGGATGATTGTTATAGAGTCCGACATAGGGTGCGGGCTCATTGGTTGATTATATTGTGAATAACTGAAGCCGGCCCCGCTTGGGCAGTCAGTCCCCACATTGCCACTGGAGAATTAAAATAACTAGAAAAACTAGAGGCTCTAAAGAGCCTGTGTCGCTCACCTTGGTCTATGTGAATATTAAATAAAGAAAGCAGATGGATTCATGACAAAATTGTGTTTTGGTGATGGTTATGTGTTTGTACATCTTACTTTACTAAACAGTCTTGCTGCTTACAATTATCTCTTTCTATAATGAACTTGGCCCAGTAGTTTCAGTGGAAAATGTTAATAAAAATTTACAAATTTAATGAAAATTGTGAAAAATTGACTATAAAGGACAATAACTCCTAAAGGGGGTCAATTGACCATTCCGGTCATATTGACTTATTTGTAAATCTTACTTTGCTGAACATTATTGCTGTTTACAGTTTATCTCTATCTATAATAATATTCAAGATATTCAAGATAACAACCAAAAACAGCAAAATTTCCTTAAAATTACCGATTCAGGGGCAGCAACCCAACAACAGGTTGTCTGATTCATCTGCAAAATTCAGGGCAGATAGATCTTGACCTGATAAACAATTTTACCCATGTCAGATTTGCTCTAAATGCTTTGGTTTTTGAGTTATAAGCCAAAAACTGCATTTTACCCCTATGTTCTATTTTTAGCTGTGGCGGCCATCTTTATTTGATGGCCGGGTCACCGGACACATATTTTAAACTAGATACCCCAAAGATGATTGTGGCCAAGTTTGGATTAATTTGGCCCAGTAGTTTCAGAGGAGAAGATTTTTGTAAATGATAACCAAGATTTACGAAAAATGGTTTACAATTGACTATAAAGGGCAATTACTCCTAAAGGGGTCAACTGACCATTTTGGTCACATTGACTTATTTGTAAATCTTACTTTGCTGAACATTATTGCTGTTTACAGTTTATCTCTATCTATAATAATATTCAAGATAATAACCAAAAAACAGCAAAATTTCCTTAAAATTACCAATTCAGGGGCAGAAACCCAACAACGAGTTGTCCGATTCAACTGAAAATTTCAGGGCAGATAGTTCTTGACCTGATGAACAATTTTACCCACTTCAGATTTGCTTTCAATGCTTTGGTTTTTGAGTTATAAGCCAAAAACTGCATTTTACCCCTATGTTCTATTTTTAGCCGTGGCGGCCATCTTTATTTGATAGCCAGGTCACCGGACACAATTTTTAAACTAGATACCCCAAAAATGATTGTGGCCAAGTTTGGATTAATTTGGCCCAGTAGTTTCAGAGGAGAAGATTTTTGTAAAAGATAACTAAGATTTACGAAAAATGGTTTAAAATTGACTATAAAGGGCAATAACTCCTAAAGGGGTCAACTGACCATTTCGGTCACGTTGACTTATTTGTAGATCTTACTTTGCTGAACATTATTGCTATTTACAGTTTATCTCTATCTATAATAATATTCAAGATAATAACCAACAAGAGGCTGTCACAATGACAGCAAACCGGATTTATTAACATTTATTTGTGTCCTGGCAATATCACAAGAACCATAACTGATGAATGCTGAAAGTGAAAATCGTCAATATCAAATTTGACCTCCATTTTGTAGTCAGTATCAACATATTAAAATTTGAAAAGCTTAGATTGAATGGTTCATTAGTAAATGCAACAACGTGAATGGAGACACCATTTTACGATCTTTCAAGAACCATAACTCCTGAACAGTAAAAGTCAAAATCGTCATTATTGAACTTGACCTCCATTTTGTCATCGGTAACAACATATTAAAATTTGGGAAGCTTTGGTAGAACAGTTCATGCGTAAATGCACGGACACGACTGGAAACTCCATTTTTCAATCTTTCAAGAACCATAACTCCTGAACGGTGAAAGTCAAAATCGCCATTATTGAACTTGGCTTTCATTTAGTTGTCAGTAACAGCATATTAAAATTTTAAAAGCTTTGGTTGAACGGTTCATGAGATAATGCACGGACAACATTTGATTGCCGCCCGCCCGCACGCCGTACATCCCCAAATCAATAACCGACATTTTTGTCACAAAAATCTGGTTAAAAACAGCAAAATATCCTTAAAATTACCAATTCAGGGGCAGCAACCCAACAACGGGTTGTTCGATTCATCTGAAAATTTGAGGGCAGATAGATCTTGACCTGATCACCTTTACACCTGTCAGATGTGCTCTAAATGCTTTGGTTTTTGAGTTATAAGCCAAAAACTGCATTTTACCCCTATGTTCTATTTTTAGCCATGGCGGCCATCTTGGTTGGTTGGCCGGGTCACCGGACACATTTTTTAAACTAGATACCCCAATGATGATTGTGGCCAAGTTTGGTTTAATTTGGCTCAGTAGTTTCAGAAGAGAAGATTTTAGTAAAAGTTAACAACGACGACGGACGACGGACGCAAAGTGATGGGAAAAGCTCACTTGGCCCTTCGGGGCCAGGTGAGCTAAAAATGGTATAAGAAAAAAAAATGAATCACGATAATTTCCTGACAATATGCACATCTACATAGTATGTCCTTATTATCTACAAAGTTTCATTAAATTCTGTTGTATGATTTCAGAGGAGTTTCGATGACAAGCTGTTTGCAGTAGTATACTGCAGCAAATAAGTTCAAAGGGGTGTAACTCATAGAAAAAAAATTAATCGTAATTTCCTGTCGATATGCACATCTACATAGTATGTCCTTATTATCTAAAAAGGTTTCATGAAATTCTGTTGTGCGGTTTGAGAGGAGTTGCAATGACAAACTGTTGCAGTAGTATATTGAAGCAAATAAGTTCAAAGGGGCGTTACTCCTAGAAAAAAAATATGTACATCTAAATAGTATGTCCTTATCTAAAAAGGTTTCATAAAATTCTGTTGTGCGGTTTGAGAGGAGATGCAATGACAAACTTGCAGTAGTATAGTGAAGTAAAAAAAGTTCAAAGGGGCATAACTCCTAGAAAAAATTTGAATCATAATTTCCTGTCGATATGCATATCTGCGTAGTATGTCCTTATTATCTAAAAAGGTTTCATGAAATTTTGTTGGGCGGTTTGAGAGGAGAGTTGTGATGACAAGAAACAGGACTGATAGACTGTCTGACGGACGGAGGGACGGACGGGTCAAAAACGTTTTACCTGGGCAACTTCGTTGCGTGGGGTATAAAAATAGGAAGATGGGGTATCATTTTTATGAGGCAACTCTTCACCAGAGACCAATTTACATAGAAGATAACAATTAGGCCACGGTTTTTTAATTTGTTGGTTTACGGATTTTTCTCATAAAAAAGTCGGGTCGGTCGGTCGGAAAAAAAAAGAAAAAAAAATATCTTTCAAAACAGAAAAATATGCAAAATAAATATATATTTCACCTTACTTAACAAAGTGTTTGTCTTATTTGCTGTTTTGTAATCATTTCTTAACATTTCGTTCGATGAAATATTATTGATCAGTGATCATGAACATCGCAGGACATCGTTTAATAACTTCCTGTAAAAAAGAGGGGTTGCACGGACAAAGACGAAATTAAATCGTCATTTCACAAACAAGAAAAACAGATTCCCGTAGCTCTCAATCAATTCCAGAAAACTTGGTAAATAATGATCTTCAGTTACAAAAACTGATAAAGAAAAAAAAATGTAAAAACGTCGTACAAAAATAAGTTTCAACACACGTGTCGAAAAACGTAATAGACTCGTCCACTGGAAAAACGACAATATCGGGTTAATCAGTTGTCATGCATTCCCGTTTTTATCCCAATGATTGATAATATGAAACAAGAAAATTTCAAATGATTTGTTAATATTCAGTACTTTAATTGATGTTATTCCACCAGTCAACATTTGGACAAGTCTATTTCTCTGAGATGATGCATCTTACGGACTGATGACAAATAAGGGAAACGAACTTATTTTTGTAATAGGTTTTCAACACAGGTTTCGTTCCGCAAAATTATTTGCGCAAAAGACATTTCAAGGTCAGTTATAATTGATTTGTCTATTTTTAGAAACGTAAATTGGAAGTTTTATTTTTCACAACAGAAATTGTTATCAACTTTGATATAATGATTAATGCATTTTATTTTATAAAAAAAGAAATTTTAATTATTTTTCAGGGATACTGCATTGATAAGGGTCGGCGGGAATAAAAAAGCATGAAAAGTCAATTTTATTTTTATTCTGAAAATCGGCAAAATCGGGTCGGCGGATCCGTAAACCAACAAATAAAAAAACCGTGGCCTTATGTCCCCGTACGGACTTCAACAATTACCAAAAACTGATATACCACATAGTCAAACAAATAAAAGTCCCAGAAATTACGTTTTTTATATGATTGCACATAATGAAAATTTAATTTGTGCATACTGAATGATCACTAGCAAATATTTCAAGCATAATACGGATGAGAACATGCAGATAAGTATCAATTATGAAAGTTATGCAAAGTAAGAGGAGCTAGATATATGGACTGCCATAAGAAAATGAATGGACAATTCTGCTTGGTGCATGTATAGGCAAAATTCCCCCTTTTTACCCTACGAGGCTTCGTATGTATACATCCAGCTGTTTGAACACCCTGTATAATCAAGGGATCATCTGTCAGATTAATCATATTTCTATGTCAACCATACGATATGAAAATAAGCAGATGTGGTATGATTGCCAATGAAACACCTATCCACCAAAGTTCAAATTTAAAATTCAATATTATAAATAAAAAAACATTATCTCCTTTTATCATCACGCATAAATCGATGATTAGTTATGCATTTCTTTGCCAAGGTAAGATCAAATCAGTGTTCACAAACAAAATTGCCATTCACATTTTTTGCTGCAATGACATCACTCCACTATATTTTCCTTATTGGCTTACCTTTTAAAAAAAGCATGTCAAAAATTTAGATAGAAGTTAAAGTTTGCCAACATCACCGGCTAATATAGCGTTCCTGTGTACTGGGCGTAGTTTTTAAATTACAATCCAAACTTTTCCTGAACCTAGTAGTAGTATAGATTTTTTTATATATAAAGTTTTTAGTAGTGTTTGAGACTGCCCGGCATGCTGCGGGTGTATGTCCTAGCAAATTCCCGACATGGTGAAACCAAAAATTTTGCGGTCCGCCGCAAATCATGCAGTATTGAGATTATATCACAGACCGATATATAAGGTCGGAATACTAGGCCAGTCCCGGTTACTTTTGACAGTGGTGGATCCAGGGGGAGGGTTCCGGGGATTGGAACCCCCCTTTTTTGGACGATCAATGCTTTTGAATGGGGAAATATAGTTGGAACACCCCCTTTTTGTCCTGGGTTCGGAACCCCCTTTGAAAATGGCGGGATCCGCCCCGATTGATCAATTTTCATCTTCATGAAAAGGCAGAAAACAGCAAATTATTGAAGTGTCGTTTTATTTCTGCAGGAAAACAAATAATCATTTTAGTGAAATAAGTTGCTGGATCCATTAGCAGTGATCTGGAAGGTTTTTTTCACTATGGGCCCAGGGCCCCTCAAAAATAAATTCAATGGGCCATTTAAAAAAATAATGGGCCATGTTGTCAATGAGTGGGCCATTTGAGTTGTTTTCTGTAAAAAAATAAAAAGTATCATTATTTTTTGGCAAAGAAGTGTGTTGGTACTTTAATCTATATGATTTTAAATAATATTATGGATATTGTTCCTGTGATTCTGTAATTTCAATGAATATACAAAAACTTCTTCCAAAATGGACAATATTAAAGATAACCTGTATTTACAATGTTTAAACTGGTACTGTTGCCTTGGCTTGTTCATGTTCATGGTTGTTTTTTTTAACATTAAATTTGGGTCTTCGTCGATACCATACTTATTCCAGACGTTCCGTATTAGAGGACATTTCAGGCACTTCCTCTGCACTTCTTGTATTATTATTATTACTTCATCACGATGACAAGATTAACAGTAGAGAGTACCATTAATTGATAGAACAAAACAATATTCGCTAAAGACATGTTAACAAAATGTCAAAACAAGCCTAAGACCAAAAAATGACAAGGACAGTTAAGCGCCTTTTATGGAGACACAAACTATATTCATAAAAAGGCTTCAGGGTTTTTCAATCAAAACAATAGCAAGCTAAACTAAATTAAAAGATTATTATTAGAGTTAAATCTCGTCTGTTATAGCCAAATTTCACAAATTTAAAGTTTTTTTATAAAAAAAATATATCATGAATGATGGTTAATTACGTTTTTTGGGTTATCAGTTAGACCGCATGGTTCTATTATTACAATAGGAAAACACCCCAGACGTTAAACCACATGGTTCTATTACCATAGGAAAACACTCGAGACGTCCCAAAAATATATAGGTGCTCCTATGATTGGAGGAACATTATACAGTTGTGTACACACACATGGCGGCACGGAACACGATTGGAAATCCATTTGACAATATCTTAACGGTTAGAAACGATGTGAAAAATATCGTGCACCACGTGGGCGCTTACATTTGTCACTCTATGCGCCATTTCTGGTCAATATGAGCTATAGGCGCAGGGCACACGTCCTTCCCGATCACTGCATTAGTCTATTATAATAACACTCAGTGCTCTGATTCAATTATTTTAGTTTTAATGCGGATATTTCTTTTTTTTTAAATATGAACTCGGTTGACATATTGATAGATACAACAGAAAATTGCAAATCAACAAAATAACAATTCAGCAAAATAAGTAATAGAAAAGTATCATAAAAATAGAAACCATTGGCCCGGAGGTCTTAGATTATAGGACTTAGTCTAGTGTTCCGGAAGTCATGGAATTGTGATACGAGAAAAATTATCAGATGATTTTCATGATCATTATTTGATAAGGTAAACAAATCTTTAAATGAAAATGTTAGGTGTGCCTGTCAAGTATTACGTCTGTTAGAAAACTGGCATGTTCAAATTTGTTTTGGGGAAAATAAAAAATATTTAACTATAATTATCAAAATTTTGCAGTGGAAAAATATATCGCATACCCTGGAATAAACTCCTAAAAATATTTGGAAACAAACTGTTATAAAACGCCAAACGGATTATAGCTTGAAAATAAACCTGCCCCGATGCCTTTAAAGCATACTATACGGGCAGAGACATATATACATTATGTATGTCTCTGATACAGGTCACAAGTGTACTTGTTTTTGAAAGCTGTACGATGACATGAAGTTGTTTACATCGCTATCATTTGTTTACAGTTAATCATTGCGTCAATGGCAAAACATTTTCAAAAATAAATCTCCAAGACATCATTTAATTAAACCGGTATTTAAGTGAATTCAAAATATGGTACGAACGGACCCAAGAGGCGACCGTGTAAGATGAGAATGCGTTTTGGGAGCGAAGCGGCACCAAATTATGTAGTCGTCATACATGTGACTTTGTTAGTATTTATATATATATATTTTTTTTTAATGTTATGCTTAAATCATGTATTTTTTTCTCCTTTTAGACTTTTATGCGAAAAATGAAGAAAGCACTCTGAATTTCTGACCGTTCGTATTTCCTGTTTTGAAGAACGTTTTGCATCACTTGTTTACATCGTCAAGGGTGCTTTCATACACGCCCGTGTTCCAAGGTCGTCAAAGCTATTTTTGAGAAGACCCCTTAAAGCGACCGTTTCCAAGGCACTCGTCGTAAGAAACATGCGTTAAAATATGCGCATTGGTAAAAGGCCTAGCCACCTTAAACAGTTTTGGTCAATGCTCTGATTAATTACAACAATGGTATTTAAACGAAATAAGACAGAAACTTTTAGTTTTCAATTGATAAATACCTGTCACAAAAGATCTCATAACCTCCACCATGAGTAGCGGGTTAATTATAACATGATCTCGGAGCTGAAGGGTATCAAAGTAGATAAGCTTCCCAAGAGAATGTTGGAAGTGTAGGAAGTCATTAAGTTGTTCTAAATCCAGGACAGACACCTTGCTGATTGAATTTAATTCTTCAAGTTCTACCAATCGCAGGATCTGCTTTCCTGCAGCTACCATTTCAGCAATCTCCAGTTCAAGTGGGACACATGCGTTTGGCATCTTCTCCCCCCAACAAGGATGATCGAAAGTAAGCTCTGTGATGGCTTTCTTCAGGGATTCAATTTCTTGATCATTTTTATCAGTGGCATTGACAAATATTTGTTTGTCAAGAACAAGATGAGTTCTGCCCTCGTGATCCTTAAATAATTCCTCTACTTCGCTGTACAACAGAGCACGTCTGGTTTCCACATCCTCCTGCCAAATAATCATCATTTTAAGTACAGATTTTAAGGCTGAATATGATGTTGTTGATAATGGTTAATGACATACTTTTCTCTTTAGAACAATATGATATAATTATTATTTAAAGAACTATTTAAAGTGCTTATACAATACTGTTGTACAAGCATATCGGTTTTTGTTTTGTTTTATAAGATATGTGTCATAGATAGTTACACAACACTGGTAACCTTTTTTTATTTGTTTCTAAAGGCATGTACATAACATACTTTATGTACATTATAGTTATCATTCATGTATTGATTGTGCTTACAGTCTATACAAAAGCTAAACCTTGGAAAATATGAGGATAGTGACACATTTTTTTTTAACCCAAAAAAATCAACGATACCAGGCTTTTAATTTTTTGGACAATGGGATTGCCCTAAAATGTGGATTGTTTTTGTTTAACCTTCTTTTGTATTTTGAGCAAAAACTGAGGAAGATAGAGAGCAATTTTAAAAAACAGTCTTCATAATCAGCAATGCAAAATCAACAAAACAGAGATTTTTTTCTTGAGTTCTATTATTGTATACTTTGTTGTGGGATGTCCTTTGTTGAATAGTTATCAGAGCTTATGGTTTGATATGTCAGGTGCGTGTTTTGTCTACATACGACTCATCAATGACGCTCAGATCGAACTATATATAAAGCCAAACAAGTACAAGTTGAAGAGCATTGACATGATTAAACATCTACAAATCAAAAAAATTGTTTAAATACGGCCAACGTTATCTATGACTGGGATACGACAATCCTAAGTATTTCGAATAATTTATAGATTTGTCAACAGTAAGATTAAAAAAGATTATCATATAATTGATATTCAGATTAACATCGAAGTGCCGATTACTGGGCTGGTGATACTCTCTGGGACGAAAAAAGGGATGACATTTCATTTTGAAATGATTTAAAAAAAGGATTATTAGACACATCATCAAATATTATTGTGATCAATTAAAAGGATCATAACACAAACACACTAGTGTGATATGCATTTTCTTCATGTGGATATTAAATCAACATATTTGTTTAGCAAATCCCATTTGTCCTTTGTATCCTACACATTATTTTGGACATTTAGAATAGATTTATTTTTAATCACAATCTTTGCAATGGCATCTTTTTCTTAGTTTGTAATTTTCTGGAATCAAAATAGTTTGTACAGGAACGCATGCTTTTACAAAATATATGACCATGTGTTCTTAAAAGGCATTGTGTTTACACATATAAAGTATCTGATTAACATGCAATGAATGAGCTATGAACCTGATAATGCAACACACAGTATAACATGTTTACACGAAGCTGGGTTCTAAATTGGCGGAAACTTTAATTTGTTGCTACTAGAAAAAAAACCGCTGGTACCTTGTCTTTATGGGTGCATAAAAACAAGATCTAAGGAATACCTGTAAACACAACCTATTTATAACTTGTTCACTTACCACTGGTACCTTGTCCTTAGGCCTAAATTAAAATATTGTTTGTTTGCCCTTTTCCGACCCTATGTTTTGAAACAGGGTAGGTAGGTAGGTAAAATATTTTATTTTTTTCCCCAAAAAAATAACTTGGCTCGGTATATTATTTGTCATGGGTAGGCAGGTAGGTATAATATTTTATTTTATAGATACAAACTCTGCAAAATGTTATTTGTGTCCGTTTTGTTTTTGCAAATAAGTTTTCTGGGACTATTAGTTTAAAAAAAATATCACGTAGAATGTGAAGCTAATTCATATACACTACTAGTCTATTTTGTTTTCAAATATAAAAAAAATAGAGCTGTGCCGCATATCTTCAACACGTTTATATGCCTGGAACTTTGAAGAGTTTGGAAATCAGTTTGAACTTGCACTTTTATTCTGTACTACGTACCTTGTATGCTTACCTTAAGATTTTCTGTAAAAGATAACTTTGTACTGAAAAGATATGTCCGGGCAGACATACATTACTAGTAGAAAAAGTCCCTAGAGTGTTAAAAACATCGTGTGTGCCTTTGTTTCCAATAAAATGCTTCAAGACTTTAAAAAACTCTGACAATTGTCACGTATTTTACATCGCATTCATAAATGATCTGTATGGACAACTTGGCGATTTTACTGCCAGATATTCTCCACTTTACAGGGTTTTGTCACTTTTGGTTCATGTCAGATATAAATAATATAGCGGCATCGTTAACATAATCATCCTGATCTGCGGATCACAAAAGGCCATCCCTACATAGAATACAACGTCCGTTACAAATTAGTTTGTACACACGTTGATAATTTTGTATCAAACGAACTTTTTTTTAAAATGAACCCTGCTCTTTAAGTATAAAGGTACAGAGAAGCGTTCACCATTCGGCAATCCTCGGTAGAACAGGGGCGTAGCTTGGGTCTTATATATAGTGAGGCAATTTTGTTTAGGGGTGTTTGAGGGCCTGAAACGCGTTTTCCTGGATTTAAATGTATGATTTGTCATCACAACCTAATGCCATATCGCCATATCGCAACATATCTATATGAGGAAAGTTAGTCTTGATACAACACTGTCTTTTGGGATGACAAGTACTAAATATTAAATAAATAGTGTATTCGTCTCGAAAGTATACCTCTTATGCATTGTATGGGATTCTCTTTTCACATGTAAATAATATGACAGTGTACTATTTTTTGCAATTTCAGTAAGTTAACACCTGTGTACAAGTACATGTAGTTATCAAATTATCATTAATGTTAGAAATGTAATGGTCCAAGGCGACGTTTTTTGGTTTCATCAAATTTTCTCATAATCTTCTCTCTACAAACGGTGATATCTCTATGTATGAAGAGAATAGCCAGTCCAGAAAGTCGGTCTTCGGTCATCGTAGATCTGCTCGAGGACAATGTTTTAATCGTCTCATCGCAGAGAAAGACCTCTCACAGGGCACGGATCCTACAGGCATTGTGAGCAGCACTCTAAATACTGCATGAACATTGGGATAAATATTTCTACCGATATGTCTCCGACCGCGGACTTTCTCTTTTTTTTATTGGGAACACACATTAGTATGTCACAGGGGTGGATCCAGGTTTAAATACTAGGGGGGGGGGGGGGGGGGGGGCGAAACAATGACAAGTATATGCTAAAAAAAGAGAAAAGTGCATGTTTAGGGGGCGTATGCCGGGTCCGACCCTCCCCCATTTTTTCTTCCATCTGAATCCGCGCCTGTGTCATACACAATTTAAAGACAAAGATCTACGATCTATACACAATAAATCGGATATAATGCTGTCATGATATAAAAGAACTATTATATATTAATTTACCCGGATCCATATTATCCGTGGATTCTGCAGTGACTGTCTTTCTTTTTTTTATAAGATATTTGTCCATGATTTCCAATTTTGGATTGTCAACAACTTTTTACAAATTTATAATACCAATGACGGGCGACAATGTATGTTTCCGTAAAAAAGCTTCACAGAAAAAGACGATGATCTACTGTAGTATTTTCTTATTTGAAATAAAACTAAGTGTCAAGTACATGAAAATATTTCATATTTTTTTTTTTTTTTGCCAAAAAAAACTAGTGAGGCAGTTGCCTCATTGCCTCAATGGAAGCTACGCCACTGTAGAATCCGCTACTCTCCTTCTATCCTTAGATGAGGGTACGGAATCGACCGAGTTGAGACGAATGAAGCGTTCACATGCTGAACATCGATTTCAAACAAATGCTTTGAAACTTCAAATGCAAGTGTTCATGTCAAACGCTCAGGTGATACCAAACGGACTGGACCTTATACGTTGAAGATAAAACCCGAGAATTCCGGATAAAATAGTTTTGGGCGGGAAATACAAATATAAGATTTTTGGTAGGAACGAAAAAATAAAATAAAATAAAATCTTGCTGGTAAATACAAATAAAAGATTTTCAGGCGCAACGAATTTATAGGGTCGGTCGGTAAAGGGCAAACAATCAATATTTTAATTTAAGCCTTATGGGTGGCAACAAACAAGATCTTAGGGAAGCCTTTATAGAAGACCTATTTATAACTTGTTCACTTACCACTGGTACCTTGTCCTTATGGGTAATGACAAACAAGATCTTAGGGAAGCCTTTATAGAAGACCTATTTATAACTTGTTCACTTACCACTGGTACCTTGTCTTTATGGGTGGCAACAAACAAGATCTTAGGGATGCCAGCATACACCACCTTACAATAGGTCAGGATTGAGTTTACCCAGTGCAGTAAAAAGACTGAAAAAAACAATAAAGCTAAAATACAATTAAAATTTAATTTGTAATGCATTTCAATCAATTTATAAATTCTTTAATATCTGTGCATGAGCTAATTACGTTATTTATACAATTTTATAAGGTTGTGTAAAAGGGAGGCATTCAAAAACCAGAAGTTTAATAATAGAATACAAGTATATGTTCAAAAAGAAAAACAACAGTATACAAAACATTACACATAAAACTATAGATTGAAAAACACAAACCCAACCAAAATTATCTGACTGGAGGTTACCTGGAATTGGCACTAATCTTTTAACTTATTACAAGTAAAAATTTGTTGACATGTTGCATTTGAATGTGCAGTACATATCTGAATGCACTGTTTTCTTTTAAAACTGCTTACATTCTTCGTAAATAATTTTAATACAAAAAAACAATGTATTCTGACAATTTGAATAATTCTATATATATGTATAGACAAAACAAATGTGTTCTTACTTTTAATTTTTTTTCTTGTGAGGTTTTGTTGTTTTGCAAGATGTTGCTTTGATATTTGGTTTATGATATCGAACATATTTTAGGCTTTAGAAACTGACACCTCTTCACCAAACACTTTACTGTGTTTTAGTAATCTCCCAGAACACTGTTTTTGTTGTTTTGCAAGATGTTGCTTTGATATTTGGTTTATGATATCGAACATATTTTAGGCTTTAGAAACTGACACCTCTTCACCAAACACTTTACTGTGTTTTAGTAATCTCCCAGAACACTGTTTTTGTTGTTTTGCAAGATGTTGCTTTGATATTTGGTTTATGATATCGAACATATTTTAGGCTTTAGAAACTGACACCTCTTCACCAAACACTTTACTGTGTAATCTCCCAGAACACTGGTTTTCTTGTGCAGACTACTAATTTGCAAAAGTTAAAAGATTGCACAAATATATTTTACCAAATTGAAGACTGTCGAGAATTATTTTGATTGAAGAGTTCTGAAGATTCCGTATGAGAGTTATCTCCCTTTATGTATTTGACATAAGTAAATGTGATAGTAACGCATAAACCATAAGCATGATAGATGATTAAAGACCTAGGGTCCATAAAAAAAAAGTCAAGGTCATGATTTAATTTTTTGCTTTTGCTTGTGAATGCTACTCTTAAGAAACTGTAATATATATCGACATAAGATTTTCACTAAATTGTTAGTTGCGATATATCATAACAGGAAATTATTTCTGAGAAACCAATAGTTACTTTTACTAGGAGTTTTCTGCCCTAAAATGTTAGAAATAAGATGTATGGTAATATAACTTATAAACAAAAGTTACAATACATAGTAGAGATCTTAAGTCTTTTGAAATGAGAAAGGTCCTTGCTTGGTGACCTTGAAATTGAGGTCAAGGACAAATGTAAGTATTAATGCTTTAGATTTTTAATTTTTCTGTAACTTCATTTTGAGGCATGTTTAAGACATTGGGTCTTTCTGCATTAAGTAGGAATACACATGTTCTTAAAACTAGAGGCTCTAAAGAGCCTGTGTCGCTCACCTTGGTCTATGTGAATATTAAACAATGGACACAGATGGATTCATGACAAAATTGTGTTTTGGTGATGGTGATGTGTTTGTAGATCTTACTTTACTATACATTCTTGCTGCTTACAATTATCTCTACCTATAACAGTACTTCCTGTGGAAAATGTTATTGAAAATCTTCAAATTTTAAGAAAATTGTTAAAAATTGACTATAAAGGGCAATAACTTCTTAGGGGGTCAATTGGCTATTTTGGTCATAGTGACTTATTTTTAGTTCTTACTTTGCTGTACATTATTGCTGTTTACAGTTTATCTCTATCTATAATAATATTCAAGATAACAAAAAAAAACAGCAAAATTTCCTCAAAATTACCAATTCAGGGGCAGCAACCTAACAACCGATTATCCGATTCATCTGAAAATTCCAGGGCAGATAGATCGTGACCTGATCAACAATTTTACTTCCTGTCATATTTGCTCTTAATGCTTTGGTTTTTGAGTTATAAGCCAAAAACTGCATTTTACCCCTATGTTCAATTTTTAGCCATGGCGGCCATCTTGGTTGGTTGGCCGGGTCACCGGACACATTTTTTAAACTAGTTACCCCAATGATGATTATGGCCAAGTTTGGTTAAATTTGGCCCAGTAGTTTCAGAGAAGAAGATTTTTCTAAAAGATTACTAAGATTTACGAAAAATGGTTATAAATGGACTATAAAGGGCAATAACTCCTAAAGTGGTCAACTGACCATTTTGGTCATGTTGACTTATTTGTAGATCTTACTTTGCTGAACATTATTGCTGTTTACAGTTTATCTCTATCTATAATAATATTCAAGATAATAACCAAAAACAGCAAAATTTCCTTAAAATTATCAATTCAGGGGCAGCAACCCAACAACGGGTTGTTCGATTCATCTGAAAATTTCAGGGCAGATAGATCTTGACCTGATGAACAATTTTACCCCGTCAGATTTGCTCTAAATGCTTTGGTTTTTGAGTTATAACCCAAAAACTGCATTTTACCCCTATGTTCTATTTTTAGCCATGGCGGCCATCTTGGTTGGTTGGCTGGGTCACGCCACACATTTTTTAAACTAGTTACCCCAATGATGATTGTGGCCAAGTTTGGATTAATTTGTCTCAGTAGTTTCAGAGGAGAAGATTTTTGTAAAAGATAACTAAGATTTACGAAAAATGGTTAAAAATGGACTAAAAAGGGCAATAACTCTTAAGTGGTCAACTGACCATTTTGGTCATGTTGACTTATTTGTAGATCTTACTTTGCTGAACATTATTGCTGTTTACAGTTTATCTCTATCTATAATAATATTCAAGATAATAACCAAAAACAGCAAAATTTCCTTAAAATTATCAATTCAGGGGCAGCAACCCAACAACGGGTTGTTCGATTCATCTGAAAATTTCAGGGCAGATAGATCTTGACCTGATAAACAATTTTACCCCGTCAGATTTGCTCTAAATGCTTTGGTTTTTGAGTTATAACCCAAAAACTGCATTTTACCCCTATGTTCTATTTTTAGCCATGGCGGCCATCTTGGTTGGTTGGCTGGGTCACGCCACACATTTTTTAAACTAGTTACCCCAATGATGATTGTGGCCAAGTTTGGTGTAATTTGGCCCAGTAGTTTTAAAGGAGAAGATTTTTGTAAAAGTTAACGACGCCGGACGACGACGACGGACGCCGGACGCAAAGTGATGGGAAAAGCTCACTTGGCCCTTCGGGCCAGGTGAGCTAAAAAGTCAACCGGAAGTGACCTGTAGTAAACCTAAAGTAGTCTTTTTTGCATTCATTTAATAAAATAAGTATTTAAAACCATATATTTTTGGAATCAGCGTCAAGTGATCTATAATGTAATACCGGAAGAGATATTTTTCAAACAGGAAACTGAGGAAATGGCAAAGTATCTCTTACTATAAGAAAAAGTGTATTGAAACGATAATTTCTTTTGAATCAGTAAAGTAAGCTATTGTCGGGACATCAAAAATGACCTTTTAACCAACTTTTTATATTTATATATCAAAATAGGTTCGTTTTGAGATTGAAAGACTTTCAATTGTCCTCTGAACAATTAGTTTTTTATTGTCATTATGTTCATTGCCAAATTTTGTAAGCATGTTCAGTAAAATAGATGTTACAAATTTAATTAACATAATTACCTGCTGGGGTTGGTGTCATGTGCTGCCCTGGAAAACACAGTACATCAGGGACTTCTTCATTCAATCTCTTACTACCATCAAAAACTACTAGGAACAAAGCTCTGAAAGTCATGAATGTCTGGTGTGTTGTATAATAGACATACTGTCCACCAAAGTCCCAGAAGATGAGTCGGCCAACTTTCATTTTATATTTCCCACTTTTGAGGACTTTCTCCATTCTCTTTTTTATTTCTTTTTTGGTCATTTTAGTTGTCATTTTCTTTTTCATTTGCTGTTTTTTAGACTCACTAGAGGACATCTGTGGTGACAAAGTTTGGGCTGTTTGTGGCTGTGTAGAGGGTTCACTCAAGTCGTTCACAGGCCAGGATGTTGACTTGGTAGCTTGTGACTTCTGAGAAGGATTATCTTCTGCATTTTGACTATCAACAGGTTTTGCATCTGGTTCCTGATTTTCTGGTGTTTTTGCTTGTTTAGTTTCATCTTCTTCTATGGAGGTCATTAATACCTTATTGTACACAACATCCAAGGCATTATAAGTTGCTGTATGAAAAAAAAAATTGATGTTATTTATTTAAGGCTTAAATTAAAATATTGTTTGTTTGCCCTTTACCGACCGACCCTATAAATTCGTTCCGCCTGAAAATCTTTTATTTGTATTTACCAGCAAGATTTTATTTTATTTTATTTTTTCGTTCCTACCAAAAATCTTATATTTGTATTTCCCGCTCAAAACTTTTTTTACCGGAATCCTCGTGTTTTATCTTTAACGTATAACATCGAGTCCATTTGGTATCACGTGAGCGTTTGACATGAACACTTGCATTTGAAGTTTCAAAGCATTTGTTTGAAATCGATGTTGAACGCTTCCTGAAATCATGATATGACGTACGTTACTCTGTACCTTTATACTTGAAGAGCAGGGTTCATTTACAAAAAAGCTCGTTTAATACAAAATTATCAACGTGTGTACAAATTATTTTGTAAACGGACGTTGTATTCTATGTAAGGATGGCCTTTTGTGATCCGCAGATCAGGATGATTATGTTAACGATGCCGCTATATTATTAAATCTGACATGACCTAAAGGTGACAAAACCCTGTAAAGTGGAAAATATTTGGCAGTAAAATCGCCAAGTTTTCCATACAGATCATTTATAAATGGGATGTAAAATACGTGACAATTGAGTTTTAAGTCTTGGAACAATTTTATTGGAAACAAAGGCACACACGAAATTTTAAACACTCTAGGGACTTTTTCACTAATGTATGTCTGCCCGGACACATCTTACCAGTACAAAGTTATCTCTTACAGAAAACCTTTAGGTAAGAGTACAAGGTATGTAGAGTTTCTTGTGTACAATTTGGAAATTAGTATGGCGTTCATTATCACTGAACTAGTATATATTTGTTAAGGGGCCAGTTGAAGGACGCCTCCGGGTGCGGGAATTTCTCGCTACATTGAAGACCTGTTGGTGACCTTCTGCTGTTGTTTTTTTCTATGGTCGGGTTGTTGTCTCTTTGGCACATTCCCCATTTCCATTCTCAATTTTAGTACAGAATATTATAAAGTGCAAATTCAAACTCTTCAAAGTTCAAGGCATATAAACGGATATGCGGCACAGCTCTATATTTTGATATTTAAAAACAAAATAGTACTATTAGTAGTGCATATGAATTATAGCTTCACATTCTACCTGATATTATTTTTCAAATCTAATTGTCCCAGAAAACTTATTTGCAAAAGCAAAACAGACAAAAATGACATTATGCAGATTTTGTATCTATAAAATAAAATATTATACCTACCTGCCTACCCATGACAAAAAATATACCGAGCCATTTTTTTTTTTTTTGTGGAAAAATATAAAATATTTTACCTACCTACCTACCCTGTTTCAAAACATAGGGTCGGAAAAGGGCAAACAAACAATATTTTAATTTAGGCCTAACATACAAATAGATAAACTTTGGTAAAGACTTAACAGTGACATAATCACTCAAAGTAACTAAAAAACTTACTTTAGCATAAAATAAAGTTGATCATTGAAGCAGGGAAAAAAGTTATTTTTTTCTTATTTTGTGAAAATTAAGATGTGGTATAATTGCAAATAGTACAACTCTTCATTGCAACAAAGTCCAATTGACCAGGTTTTGATGAATTGTATATCATTGCAGTCTTCACCCTACTGAAAATGTACTTGGGATTCCAGTGGGATACCATTGGGATTCACTTGAATCCCAGTGGGAGAAAAAAATCCAGTGGAATCCCACTGGAATGTTTTGGAGTGTCAGTGGAATCCCAGTGGGAAGTTTATCCCGATGGTATCTCAGTGGCATTTCCACTGGATTATTTCTATATTTTCCAGTGGAAATTTGTACTTTGTCATTCCTAATTATCCCACTGGAATTTGGACATGTGTCTTTTATAAATATATAATTCCAGTGGGATGTTGGACTTGTAGAATTTTCATTATAAAAAATTTCAATGAATTTAGCTGATAATTAAATGATGATGGACCTGAAAAATGTTATGTGTTGCTATTTATATATGTACATTTAAACATGTATTAAGTGACTAGAATATATATACTTATTTCACTAACAGTATTTAAGACAATTTAATTTTGAATTTTTCAACAAAGGAGTTGCAGGTAATTAAAATTTATTTATTTTCAAGTACAATTAATTATCAAGTCTATCTCTATATTTAGTTAAGTATTATATCATGATTATACACAAATATTATTTCCAAGCAGTCTCTTTCTTATCAATTAGTAATAGAAATGTTATGTGCCCATCTGTTTTCAATTTGCCTCTGTGAAATGGACAGGAAATGATATGTACACACTCAATGGGGCCCAATGAAGGAGACCACATGTCTTTGCATATTTCTCTTAAATTTCTACAGTTCAAAATATAAAAATAATAGATAAAAGTTGGTAAATATCATTTATTTATTATTATATATATCAGATATTTAAGATTTAGGTAATTTAATAGTATGATTAGGAAAACATTGCAAGGAATCAAACAACTCCCTATAGATACAACCCCAACACTGGTCAGATTCAAAATTTGAACTTGCAGCCATTACAAGAAAAGATGTCTTATTTATCTTGACCAAAATATGAATTTTACCATGGATGTAGAGTTGTGGACTAAAATTTAAAAGAGCAAAAGTTATATTCTATTGATATTAAAAAGTGAAGATGTATTTTTTTGATGACATGACTATTGGATTTGTGAAGATTGATGTTTTCATATTTTTTGGATTAAATCTTCTGGTAAGTACAAATTATGAATAAGTATTTCAACCTTTTTGAAAATTATGAAACTATCATTTCCTTCAAATAAATTGTGACCATGTAGGATCAAGAAAATAACTATAAGACCATGCATTTTTTGCATATACATAATTACTATTGGATTGTCACAGTATGACACATGACTAATATATCTTTAAGACAATCTCTTCAATAAAATATTATTCAATAGTAGCTAGTTTTCGCAAAATTGGAGATCTGTAGTATGACTGTAATAATTTAATATATATAGAGACATCTTTTCCAAAAAAGCAAAAAGTATTATCTTTTAAAACTTAATTAGTACATATGTACTCAATTATCATGATTGTGGATCAAATTTGAGATTTTAAAAATGGCAAGACATACATGTAAATATGGGCCTATGATGTTAGAGTAAAATAAAAGACCAATACAAATCAAAGTAAAGAATAACCTATACACTTCACTTGCATTTCCAAAAAAAAGACAATAAACTATTTAAGACATGAAAAAATAACGTGATTGATCTGCTGTTTTCACTGGAATTTAAAATAATTTCACTACACATAGTGTTGAAGAATCTATTTAAATTTCTCTGGGTTTGCATTAAAATCCCACTGGAATTATTGAAATTTCATTGGGATCCCATTGAAATTTCAGTGGAAATTGCCCAGAATCACACTGGGATTTTAAAAATATCACTGAGATTCCACTGGAATCCAAGTGGGATTTTTGAAAAAATATCACTGAGATTCCACTGGAATCCAAGTGGGATTTTAAAAATATCACTGAGATTCCACTGAGATTCCACTGGAATCTTCTAAAAATCCCGACAAAATTGTCCAGTGGAATTCCAGTGGGAACCAGTGGAATTCCCAAGTGAGATTTATGTGGGATTTCAGTGGAATTCCACTGATTATTTTTAGTAGGGCAACATTAAGTAAAACTCATACATATCTTTCATTTTGTCAGCTATACACATGATAAAAGGTCATGAAAAGACAAACAGTTAAATAATTGACACAAAAACACACAAAAAACACAAAACAAAAAGTGAAACAATTTACAGAAAAAAACAACGGCCTAATTCATAAATTTCAAAAACATTTGTATGTGAAAGATGGCTCTCATAGTTCTAGAAAATCTTTAAAGAAACCTTCAAATTAATTTTAATGTTGTTTATTTGCTTCTTCATATTTCAACAGTCCTATATACCAATGGTAAAGTTAATTAAATGTTATCAACTGTGGAAAAAATTGCTCTTTCCAAATTTCCCTTTGGAAGCCTCCATGGGGGAAATCCATCGCGAATTGCAGTTGGCAGTATGCTAGTTAATGATAAAAAAATAATGATAAATAGATATAACAACACTCACTGCAGACTTGGAACTGGCACATACAAATATTTTTGGGGTAAAAGTTGACTGGCATATAACTGAAACTTCAGACCACGTCCATTTTTTTTTTACAAAATATAACTTAACTACCCACACCACAATAACATATATGCCATTGTATGTTACACTTAGAAACATGTCCATCCTCCCAAATGTGTCCACATGACGTCACTGAACTGTGAAACATTTCTTAACGTAAAAGGGTGCAAAGGTGTGTCATTTGTATGAACACCAAAATTTGTCCATTTTTTTATAAACACCCAAACATGTCTATATCAAGCTTAATGTTTTTTCTTTACTGAAAGATTATTCGTGTCCATATTATAAATACTTCTGTTATTTGCTTATTGCTGTCTCATTTTTAACGTATACTCATTTTACTATTTTATTGAAAAATAGAAATAATGAACTTTAAAGTCTTTTTTAAACCAGCAGTATAACATGGGTTTAAATGGGGTGTCCATTCAACAAGGTATTTAAAATGGCCTTTACTACATAACGGATATTGAAGCAGTGTCTTACTGAATGGTAAACAATCGGTCTGTACTCGCTACTAAAGGAGTAGGCCCGGTAAGACCCCTTTTTGGCCCCAAATATAGTGTTTTTGCAAAGTTGTTTAATTGTTAACTTTTACTTACTTATTGGAAAGAAACATGTTTTTGTTACATGAATATGGGCTGTTATTGATAATACAATGTACATGCATCAGGTACTAGCATCATTTTTTCATGCAAAAATTCTTATATCTTCTCATTTATGATAATTTTAAGACGTTTTTTGTCTAAAATGGAAGTGGCCACACTTGTGTTCATTCTTAATATTTAAATATATGTTGTATTTAATGACAATAATAATGATACATATTATATATAAATGTTGAGAGTAAACACGAATGCGGCTACTTCCATTTAGACAAAAAATCATCTGAAAAGTGACTTTAAATGGTGTATTTGATAGAATTTTTTTTCATATTTAAGCTTGAGTTTGAGCGTTTTTAATAACCAAGTCAGTCAAAACCTTTTACAATAACCTTGAGTGAATAAAAAATGTCAAAAATCTTTCATCTGACATGTCTGATGTACTGTAAATTTTAGGCCGAAATTAGCCATTACCAGGCCTTCTCCTTTTTTAGATTGATATCCTAACTAGTATTATTCTTGAATAACCGTAAAAATTCAGGCCCAATAAAAAAATCCTGGTATAATTATAGAACCTATTTATGGTATTTATTGTTAACGTGATGTCGTTCAAATAATGCATGAAATATGTTTCACTGGATGTTTATGTATCTTGTTCGTGTGTCTTTAGCGATGCTCGTAACCTAAAATTTAAATAAAAGCCTGTAGACCAGTTTGTCTCAGAACTGTTAAAAAGGGGATTTCAATTCTATAATTGAAAGCCCGCTGTGCAATAGTGGCAGACAGGAATGACATAAAAAAAAGGGATCATCGGAGTTTAATAGTACAAAATTATTCACTCAGTAAACGACTAATTCAGCTGTACTAACATTATTTGTATGTTCCCTGATGCAATTGCCGTAAACATTTTTGACCTCATTGAGGACAATAGGTATAGGAATCATGGTAGGAGTGCTTATGAGACAAATTTCCATCCAAATCACAATTTATAAAAGTAAACCATTATATGTCAATGTACGGTCTTCAACAGGGAGCCTTGGCTCACAATGATTACAAGCTATAAAGGGCCCCCAAAAAATACTAGTGTAAAACCATTCAAACGATAAAACTAACAGTCTGAACTATGTTAAAAAAATTAGAAACGAGAAACCTTTATATGAACCACATAAACAAACGACAACTACTGAACATCAGATTGCTGACTTAGGACTGGTTCAAAGAATTGCAGCAAGTTTAAACGTTTTAATGGTACCATACCTTCACCTTTATCTGAAACAATAGTGTAACATCACAACATAGAAAGACACACTATAAAATATCAATTTGAATGACTTAACTGAATCAAAAGATGTATTGACCAAATGAACATACACTGAACGAATAAATTTGATCTATGATACAATGTAAATACAAAGTTAATAAAAATAAGGGATGAATAATTATAGTAAAAGTATTATATTATACCGCTGTGAAATGCTAAACAATTTCAGAATAACATCAGCTTTGAAAAAAAAAATACGCCATTAGTATTATCAAAGTAAAACACAAGTAAATTAAAAATAATTTTGTAGATACGATTACTTCTTCTGCCTGTATAACCTTACGTTTAGAAACACAAAGAAATTTCTTGTAAAAGAATTAAACTATTCTAAAACTTGGTAAATGTGGGGTGAATATCAACAATTGAACTATAAAATTGGTGCTTGATAAAACTTCCTAATGGAAGTATGATGTATTCACTTCGTAAACGACAAACATGTATTAGCGCTAAAAAACATGTAACGTTGTAGCATTTAATAGTGGACACGTTTTGGCAAAAAACAATTATCAGACACGTTTGGGGGAATCGGACACGTTTAAATTTGGGGGATGGACACATTTGGGAGTGTTACATATATATGCTTAGTAAATCATAATGCAAAGATAATTCAATTTATCAAAAACTACCTTGACCCAAAACTTTAACCTGACGATGGACAGACGAACGAACAGACGCACAGACCAAAAAATATAATGCCCCTAGATGGGGCATAATAAACCAACAGCCAAACTAATGATAAAACAATTAATGCTGAACAGAAATAACATAAAGCAACCAACAGCAATCAGTGAATTGCAGACTTGGAACAGGAACATAATAGAGATGATGGAGATAAGGTTGACTGGCATACGACTGAAACTTCTGACCACAGCCATTTCTTTACAAAATATAACTTGCCTACCTCAATTACCTGTAAAACAATACCTTATACATACTTTAAATGAATACAATGTTAAATCCATATATATGTAAATGTGTATTCCTACCTGGATCAATCATGATCCAATTTCTTGTCTCTATATCAAGTCCACAGCGACCTTCAATGAGGGTAATCCCATCAGTGGCTTGTCGGCCTTCTGGAACATTATCCCCAACTAAAAGCTTGACTAAACTTGACTTCCCTACCGAAAACTGGCCGGTTACCATACAGCGCATGTCAAATGATTCGTAGCTTCCACTGCCAAGCAACTTGTTCAACATGGCAGATCGGATGGAATCTGTATAAATACAAATTTTCCAATTATTAATGTATTGCTGATGATGTCCAAAAAATCTGTGTCTACATCATAGAAATAGACAGTGGCTAAATATTATTATTCCATTTAAAAAAAAAATCTGTATTTAAGTTAAACTGTTGATTATTAAAGGGAAATAATTTCAATAGGGAATTTTTTGACAATTTTGATTAACTTTCCAACCATACTGCAGTTTTAAACATATTGGATAACTATTTGATTTAGCTCCAGTTTTAATTTAGCTTCAGCAGGCATGCTTGCTAGATGATCAACAAAAAATTGAATAACAATCTATTTTCTGGCAAACTAAGTATTTTTTTCATTCGAAGTTTGTCTCAAATTTGTTGAGCAGTTTTAGATGTGAAGCTCTTTACAGTGGCTTGATTGTAAGTGTTACCATGGTTACTCTTCATTTTTTGCCATTCATTCAAAATTCAGTCAAAGTGCAAAGTGATAACATGATAAAATTATGCAT
Source organism: Mytilus edulis (assembly GCF_963676685.1). Lineage (NCBI taxonomy): Eukaryota > Metazoa > Mollusca > Bivalvia > Mytilida > Mytilidae > Mytilus > Mytilus edulis. Next base: position 57,346,042 of record NC_092355.1, on the reverse strand, counting down.
ACTTTAGAAAAATATATATTCAATATTTATATACAATGATTATATAACAAAAATATTCAATAACAAAAAATGCCTAATGTCAACTAAACTGGAGGCTCTTAAGAGCCTGTGTCACTCACCTTGATCTATATGCATATTAAACAAAGGACACAGATGGATTTATGACAAAATTGTCTTTTGGTGATGGTGATATGTTTGTAGATCTTACTTTACTGAACATTGCTTACAATTTTCTCTATCATTAATAAACTTGGCCCTTTAGTTAAGGAGGATAATATTTTGTAAAAATTTACAAAAATTTACCAAATTAATGAAAATAGTCAAAAATTGACTATAAAGGGCAATAACTTCTTAAGGGGACAACTGATCATTTGGTCACATTGACTTATTTGTAGATCTTATTTTGCTGAACATTATTGCTGTTTACAGTTTATCCCTATCTTATTTTGCTGAACATTATTGCTGTTTACAGTTTATCCCTATCTATGATTATACAGTATTTAAGATAATAACCAAAAAGGCAAAATTTTCTTAAAAAAATATCAATTGGGGGCAGCAACCCAACAACCAGTTGTCCAATTCATCTGAAAATTTAACGGCAGATATAGATTGACTTGATAAACAATTTAACACCGTGACAAACTCTAAATGCTTTTGTTTCAGAGTTATAAGCCAAAATCTACAGTTTCCCCCTGTTCTATTTTTAGCCATGGCAGCCATCTTGGTTGGTTGGCTGGGTCACCGCACTTATTTTTTAAACAAGATACCCTAAAAATGATTATGACTAATTTTGGTTAAATTTGTTCCAGTAGTCTTACAGGAGAAGGTTTTTGTAAAAGATTATAAAAATTTACGAATAATTGGTTAAAAATGACTATAAAGGGCAATTACTCCTAATAAAAGTGTTACAACTCATCAAATAAGCTGCTGACCAAATATGAAGGTATTCTGTTTTTTGCAATATTTGAGAGAAAATATCAAGTATCTGCAAACAGTTAGGTTTTTTTTTTGGTTGAGAGCGTCACTGATGAGTTTTTTGTAGATGAAATGCGCGTCTGGCGCAAATATACAACATTTAGTCCTGTTATCTATGATGAGTTTATTTACAACCACTGGGTCAATGACACTGCTGGTGGAGATTTATTTCCCCGAGGGTATCACTAGCCAAGTAGTTAGCACTTTTTTGTGCTGACATGAATTATCATTGATATGGTTGAATTCATAAATTAACTGTTTACAAAAATTTGCATTCTAGAAACACTTAGGCTTTTCTACCTCAGGCATAGAATAGATTACCTTAGCTGTATTTGGCAAAACTTGTAGAAATTTTGGTCCTAAATGCTCGTCAACTTCGTACCTTTTTTAGGCTTTTTTTTAACTTTTTGGATGAGAGCGTCACTGATGAGTCTTTCTTATACAAAATTTAGTCCTGTTATCTATGATGAGTTTGTTTTGTATATATGAACATTCTATTTTTATTCCATTAACTAAACATGGTTCACCTTTTGCTTATCGTATCTGCGAAATAGACATAACCAAAAAACTAACTTTGACCAATCATGCCAATAAACCTTGAAATTGAGGTCAAAATAAAATTAAGAAGATGTGGTATGATTTTCAATGATCATGATGATACAACTATCCACCAGGTTTCAAATACTTTGACATATGAAATAATAGGTAATAGCAAGGCCTTTAATGATGAGAAAAACCCACAACATATATTTGGCCACAAAACTCCCCGACATAAAAAGGTTACACCCACTCTGCCATACAGACATGTACGCCGTGAAGTCGTTTTAAATACCAAGATGACTTAATGCTTTAAGTACCTGGGAAACAAACACTTACTATGAAAACTAAACATTGACCTATAATGGTTTACTTTCACAAATTGTGACTTTGATAGGGAGTTGTCTCATTGGCACTCATACCACATCTTCTTATATCTAAACACAAAAACTCAACATTGACCAATTCAACATAAAAATCAGGTCAAGGTCAGGTGAAAACTGCCAGACAGACATGTTCACGTTACAACAACTATATCAATCAAATATACTTTATCTACTGTTTATAGCAGCTGAGATACTGACTAGAGTGTAGTCTATAATGGCTTCCCCTTTTCTTGGAGAAATAATTCTAGCAAGGTAGAATATTGCCTGCAAGTACGGATAAACATGTACTATAACTTCCTACAGAAGACCATATATGGGATGGTACTTACTATGTGGTGTATTTCATATATTGGAAAGCTTCTAACACTATATAGCTCCATAGTTTGTTATTATCTATTTTATAGTGATAAATCTCATCAATACATTGCAGTTAATTGCATGACGTCGTACAAAAAAAAAATGTTGTTATTCTGCAATTCCTGGAGTAATAATAAACTTATAATGAAATAAAGTTAAACAATGTTAAAGAAAATTACCTTCTTTTCCTAGTCCAGCAGTCACGCCTGAAGATTTCTTTGACATGACAGTCTAAAAAATTAGGAATATGCACTGTGAATATATCTTTACTCATGTTACTTGTTGCACTATAAAAATTCTAAAATATCCCCCCCCCCCCCCCCCCCCCCAAATATACTTTATAAAACAAATGTTTCACATTATATAATATTCATTTTTTCAGGAAAAAGGGTAGCCCAGAGACATTAATAGAGATATATAGTTTAAAGTGTAAAGGTGGTTTTTGAATTTGGAACATCCCCTTGTAGACATAAACTTGCTTCAAGTTGATTTGCAAATGCATTTTGAATGCACCTTTAAATTGAAAATTGTTCCAACTGTAGAATATTCCAATATTCCGCAGTGATCTCACACTTATCAATTGTCTGATACAATATATCCGTCCACTTTTGGATAACCTCCATTTTAAGCATATGTAAAATCGAGTAAATCAAGTACATGATGTTCCATCATATAAAAAAATTGTCCTTTAACGTAGTATTTAGGGTATAAACCAGCTAATATAACCTCAAAATCAATCCCAACCTTCCTTTTGTGGAATTGAACCTTCTGGTGAAATTTCATATAGATCCATTAACTTAAACTAAAGTTATCAGTGGTGGATCCAGAATTTTTCATAAGTGGGGGTCCACTGACTGCCTAAGAAGGGGCGCAATCCGCTCATACTTCAGTTATTCCCTATATAATCAACCAAAATTTTCCAAAAAAAGGGGGGCCTGGGCCCCCAGGCCTTCCTCTTAATTGGCCTCAGGTTATTGTCCTGAAACCAAATGTGTCTTTGGACAACCACCAGGACATGATAGTATTATACGAACCCATTTTATGCAGTAGTATAAAAACCTGTACCATAAACATGATGAAGTGAGCTATAAAGGATGCAATTCTGTAAATATGGACAATGCAATTTCCCATAGGAACTCCTTTTACGACTAAAACTGTACCACTTTTACTATGAAGTTTTGAAAAAAATCTTATCCTAGAATTGAAAGTTCATATGCACCCCATTTTTTTTCAAAGGTCAAAATATAGGGATGTGCGGGATATTTTCAACGTTTATATGCCCTGAACTTCTCTGAGTTTAAACTAACACTAATTTTCTTAACTGCCCCTACCTTGAATGAAAGGTTACCACAGATTTCAATGTAAACAATATGCACATTTAAATTTACTGGTAACATTCCCAAGTTATGTCTCTGTGAGATGGAACACAGAGAGCATAACTGGGAACCAGTATGTAAACAAAATTCATTGTCTATGAATATTCAAGTTCTCCACAAAAGAGGCGTATTTTGAGAAACAGCTGTATTTACAACCTATAATTAAGGCCATTACATGAAAAAGATGAAATATTCAATTTAGAAAACTAACAACCTAACTTAAATAAATATGATAGACATTCTTTTCAGAGGAGATGATCTTTGAAAAATTGTTAGATGGACAAAGAAAATAGGTAAAAAAATATTGTTTAAGGATATTGCTGCTTAAATCCAATTGTTTTGTTAGTATTGACATTTTTGTGGATCTTGCATGCCTGATTTTTTTTTCAAATAACATTTTCTATCTATCTAAAATAGTGTAATGCCAACATTCCCCCCTTTTTATAGTAAACCTATGTCTGTATAGTTTCTTGAAATTATTGAGGATAAACAATAGATGTTAGTGAGATGTCTAATGTTACAAGTAGTGTAAGACTTGTCATTTGTTATTTTGGCTGTTGTTTCCATAATACGACAGATTTGTGTATGTTAGTTTGTTAAGAAGTTTTAGTTCACGTACTGATTCCGTATTTTCGCAGTAGTTACCTTATTATACTACAAACTCAAATAAAACTGTTCTAATGATCTACTTATAAATTTAAAGTCGAAACCCATCTTTATTGATGAAGATCAATCATTGTTTACAAACAGTATCAACATTACGGGAGTTTCCCTAATATGATCCATGGTTGCCGATTGGTAAACAATATGTAACAAGCTCTGTCATTGGTCAGTCGAAAGTATAAATACCAAAACAACAACAGAAACGAGGGAGTGTTGGGTTGACAAAGAATGGGTAGTGACAAACTTTAATAAAAGCTGGAATAGGTAGTTAATTGAACGTTGCCTTTGTTTTAATTTAAGGTTCTCGGTGCTGGTGCTAAGGGTGCCGGTGACGGTGCTAAGGTTGTGGGTGCTGGTGCTAAATCAGGTTGTCGGTGACGGTGCTGCCGGTGCTGGTACCAAGTCGGGTTGCAGGTGACGGTGCTAGTGCTAAGTAGGGTTGCCGTGACGGTACTTAAGTGGTGGCTGACGGTGCTAAAATTGTTGGTCTCGGTACTTAATATTTTCGATGTTTTTATTATATCAAGTTGGTGTGGTATAAGGTGAAATATGGTAGTAAAATTTTTATATAGAGAGATTATACAAATAGTCCAAATAAGTGACAACTTTGAGACTTGACTGTTGAGAAATATACTAGTGTTGTATGTCGGAGTAAGACCCATCATTACCGGGAACCTGACCAGACCAGTGACAGAGCCTGCAAGACCCAGTTTCTCAAACGGAGATTATTTATTTTCGTACTAATAAAATATGAAACTTTATTTATTTAGATATTTTATTTCAACTATATATAAATACAAGTATACGTTTTCCCATTCTGTAACGTGTTTGGTCCGACGGTTAAAAGTGGACGTCGAACCTTACACTTTATAGATCCTTTAAATCCCTTTTTCTTTGTGACCCTGTGTTCTCTGATGGCCGACTCTAACACCAGGGAGGCGGCGTTACAATAGTTTTCAAGATAATAGACAACAAGAATGTGTCCATAGTACATGGATGCCCATTTCGCACTATCATTTTCTATGTCAAAACTGTTATTTGGCATTAAAATTAGAAAGATCATATCATAGGGAACGTGTACTAAGTATCAAGTTGATTGGATTTCAACTTCATCAAAAACTACCTTGACCAAAAATTTTAACCTGAAGTAGGAAACAAATGGACAAACATACGGACATATATACAGACGGACAAGGCTAAAACTTAATGCCCCCTCTGCTACAGAGGGGCATAACAAGGGCCAAATAAAGTACAAAGTTGAAAAGTATATGGAGGACCCATAATTCTGAGAGTTTTTGGCAAATACAGCTAAAACTATATTCCTGTGGTAGGAAATTCTTAGTATTCCTAAAAACTGAAAGTTTTGTAAACAGTTAATTTGTAATTATGACCATAATAATAATATCAATAATAATTCATGTCAACAAAAAGTGCTTGCTAATCACTTGATAAACTTATCAGCGTACATGATCTACAAAAATATAACAAATATGACAAAAAGAAATAAACGACAGGAGTTATTGACATTTAAAAATGACAAATTTTGACTTATATTAGTGTTTATCTGTCTGTGTGTCGGTTCGTCCGTTTGTCCGTCTTTTCATTCGTCGGTTCGTCCGTCCCTGCGTCCACCCAAATTTGGTTTCCGTCCTCAACCAAATGTTATGAAATTTATGCAGAATGCTTATTACCACAAAATATATACAGATCAAGTTTGAATTTTGGTGGCGTCACATTAAGAGTTATACCCCTTTACAAATGGAAAAATTGTTGAATTTTTCATTTCTGTTCTGTAACTTTAGTTTCCCTCAACCAAATGTTATAAAATTTATGCAGAATGCTTATTACTACCTCATGTGTTTTCAATAAACGAGACAGAAAATATAAAATACAAAAAGTTTTTGATTCAAAAATTAATTTAGAAATAATTTTACGTTGAAAAAACTACAAAGTAAGATTTCTCCAACAGGATAAAATATAATAATTCTAAATTGCTCATTTTGGAAATTAAAACAAAGAAAAGGTTGTTGCCGGCATTGACAATCGAAATTTGTTTTCAATCTTTCCGGTCACAGTTGTAGCTAAATGAAAGGAGTGATTTTATGTAAGATATTATTCTTGGAGCAATTGTTTATGTCATAAGTTAAATTTAAAATAATTTAGTTTTAAACACCAAAAATTTTGATTTTAATTCACATTCGCTCAGTATTAGTTTTATTAATATTTTTTGCCTTACAGCTAATTTCCTAATGCATGTAGGGTAAAACTTTGGTTTGCTTCCTTGCTTTGTTTGTATAAATGTTTACTCAAGCTCTGTAATTAAGATTGACATCTTTATATATAGGTTTGTAAACCTGTATATATGCTATTTAATTGAATTGGACGTTATCAAAATATATTTATACAAAATATACAAACAAAGCAAGCAGACAAACCAACGTGTTGATCTACATACATTAGAAAATTAACTGTAAGCTTCAGTGAGATTAGACAATATGTTTATCATTTCTCCTTAGGACAATTTGAAATGAAACAAATGACAAACAAAAATTACACTTTGTCATCATTTTATTTTAACTATAAGATTTTGTCAAATAAGCAGTATAAATAAATTTTAACTTCATTGCAAGATCGGACATTATTTTACGAGAATCATCCAGACATCAGTTACATGCACATGTTGCCAGTATGTCAAAACTTTTAGGAATAATTGATTATCGGCTTAAAAACCTTGTGAATACTCCTTTTTTGTTTTTAAATAATTTTAAATTGACACTAAATTTAGAAGGATCATTGCATAAGGAAAATGTTTACTAGGTTTTAAGTTGATAGGACTTCAACTTCGTCAAAAACTACCTTGACCAAAAACTTTAAACTGAAGCAGCACAGACGGACGAACGAACTGACACACAGACCAGAAAACATAATGCCCACAAATCGGCCATAAAAAAAACAAACTTTCACCTAACCTGTACACAATCGGCGCAAACGAAAGACAAAATCTACGCAAACGGAAAATAAAAACTAGAGGCTCTAAAGAGCCTATGTCGCTCACCTTGGTCTATGTGAATATTAAACAAAGGACGCAGATGGATTCATGACAAAATTGTGTTTTGGTGATGGTGATGTGTTTGTACATCTTACTATCTTACTTTACTGAACATTCTTGCTGCTTACAATTATCTCTATCTATAATGAACTTGGCCCAGTAGTTTCAGAGGAGAAGATTTTTGTAAAAGATAACCAAGATTTACGAAAAATGGTTAAAAATTGACTATAAAGGGCAATAACTCCTAAAGGGGTCAACTGACCATTTTGGTCATGTTGACTTATTTGTAGATCTTACTTTGCCGACATTTATTGCTTTTTACAGTTTATCTCTATCTATAATAATATTTAAGATAATAACAAAAAACAGCAAAATTTCCTTAAAATTACCAATTCAGGGGCAGCAACCCAACAACGGGTTGTCCGATTCATCTGAAAATTTCAGGGCAGATAGGTTTGACCTGATAAACAATTCAACCTCGTCAGATTTGCTCTAAATGCTTTGGTTTTTGAGTTATAAGCCAAAAACTGAATTTTACCCCTATGTTCTATTTTTAGCCGTGGCGGCCATCTTGGTTGGTTGACGGGTCACGCCACACATTTTGTAAACTAGATACCCCAATGATGGTTGTGGCCAAGTAGTTTCAGAGGAGAAGATTTTTGTAAAAGATTACTAAGATTTACGAACTAGAGGCTCTAAAGAGCCTGTGTCGCTCACCTTGGTCTATGTGCATATTAAACAAAGGACACAAATGGATTCATGACAAAATTGTATTTTGGTGATGGTGATGTGTTTGAAGTTCTTACTTTACTGAACGATTTTGCTTCTTACAATTATATCTATAATGAACTTTGCCCATTAGTAACAGAGAACTATATTTGGTAAAAATTTACATAAATTTACCAAATTAATGAAAATTGTTAAAAATTGACTATAAAGGGCAATAACTCCTTAAGGGGTCAATTGACCATTTAGGTCATGTTGACTTATTTGTAGATCTTACTTTGCTGAACATTATTGCTGTTTACAGTTTATCGCTATCTATAATAGTATTCAAGATAACCAAAAACAGCAAAATTTCTTTAAAAATTACCAATTGGAGGGCAGCAACCCAACAACCAGTTGTCCAATTCATCTGAAAAATTCAGGGCAGATAGATATTGACTTGATTAACAATTTAACTTCTTGTCAGATTTGCTCTAGATGCTTTGGTTTCATAGTTATAAGCCAAAAACTGCATTTTACCCCTATGTTCTATTTTTAGCCGTGGCCGCCATCTTGGTTGAATGGCCAGGTCATCGGACACATTTTTCAAACTAGATACCCCAAAGATGATTGTGGCCTAGTAGTTTCAGTGGAGATTTTGTAAAAGATTACTTAGATTTATGAAAAATGGTTAAAGATTGACTATAAAGGGCAATAACTCCTAAAGGGGTCAACTGACCATTTTGGTCATGTTGACTTATTTGTAGATCTTACTTTGCTGAACATTATTGCTGTTTACAGTTTATCTCTATCTATAATAATATTCAAGATAATAACCAAAAACAGCAAAATTTCCTCAAAATTACCAATTCAGGGGCAGCAACCCAACAACCGATTGACCGATTCATCTGAAAATTTCAGGGCAGATAGATCTTGACCTGATAAACATTTTTATCCCATGTCAGATTTCCTCAAAATGCTTTGGTTTTTGAGTTATAAGCCAAAAACTGCATTTTACCCCTATGTTCTATTTTTAGCGGTGGCGGCTATCTTGGTTGGTTGACCAGGTCACGCCACACATTTTTTAAACTAGATACCCCAAAGATGATTGTGGCCAGGTTTGGATTAATTTGGCCAAGTAGTTTCAGAGGAGAAGATTTTTGTAAAAGATTACTTTAATTTACGAAAAATGGTTAAAAATTGACTATAAAGGGCAATAACTCCTAAACGGGTCAACTGACCATTTTGGTCATGTTGACTTATTTGTAGATCTTACTTTGCTGAACATTATTGCTGTTGACAATTTATCTCTATCTATAATAATATTCAAGATAATAACCAAAAACAGCAAAATTTCCTCAAAATTACCAATTCAGGGGCAGCAACCCAACAACCGATTGACCGATTCATCTGAAAATTTCAGGGCAGATAGATCTTGACCTGATAAACATTTTTACCCCATGTCAGATTTGCTCTAAATGCTTTGGTTTTTGAGTTATAAGCCAAAAACTGCATTTTACCCCTATGTTCTATTTTTAGCCGTGGCGGCCATCTTGGTTGGTTGACCGGGTCACGCCACACATTTTTTAAACTAGATACCCCAATGATGATTGTGGCCAAGTTTGGTTTGATTTGGCCCAGTAGTTTCAGAGGAGAAGATTTTTGTAAAAGTTAACGACGACGGAAGACGGACGACGACGACGACGCCGGACGCCGGACGCCAAGTGATGAGAAAAGCTCACTTGGCCCTTCGGGCCAGGTGAGCTAAAAATGGTTAAAAATTGACTATAAAGGGCAATAACTACTAAAGGGGTCAACCGACCATTTCGGTCATGGGTGACTTATTCATAAATCTTACTTTGCTGAACATAATTGCTGTTTACAGTTTATCTCTATCTATAATAATATTCTAATATTCAAGATAATAACCAAAAACAGCAAAATTTCCTTAAAATTACCAATTCAGGAGCAGCAACCCAACAACAGATTGTCCGATTCATCTGAAAATTTCAGGGCAGATAGATCTTGACCTGATAATCAATTTTACTTCATGTCAGATTTGCTCTAAATGCTTTGGTTTTTGAGTTATAAGCCAAAAACTGAATTTTACCCCTATGTTCTATTTTTAGCTGTGGCGGCCATCTTGGTGGGTTGGCCGAGTCAGGCCACACATTTTTTAAACTAAATACCCCAATGATGATTGTGGTCAAGTTTGGTTTAATTTGGCCAAGTAGTTTCAGAGAAGAAGATTTTTGTAAAAGTTAACGACGGCGGACGCAGGACGACGACGCCGCCGGACGCCAAGTGATGAGAAAGCTCACTTGGCCCTTTGGGCCAGGTGAGCTTAAAAATGAAATGCAGATCGACGCAAATATAAGACAAAATATACGAATGTGAAAGAATAAAAACTAGAGGCTCTAAAGAGCCTGTGTCGCTCACCTTGGTCTATGTGAATATTAAACAAAGGAAGTAGATGGATTCATGACAAATTGTGTTTTGGTGATGGTGATGTGTTTGTACATCTTACTTTACTGAACATTCTTGCTGCTTACAGTTATCTCTATCTATAATGATCTTTGCCCAGTAGTTTCAGTGGAAATTGTTAGTAAAAATTTACAAATTTTATAAAAACTGCATTTTACCTCTATGTTCTATTTTTAGCCATGGCGGCCATCTTGGTTGGTTGGCTGGGTCACCGGACACATTTTTTAAATTAGATACCCGAAAGATGATTGTGGCCAAGTTTGGATTAATTTGGCCCAGTAGTTTCAGAGGAAATTTTTGTAAAAGATTACTAAGATTTACGAAAAATGGTTAAAAATTGACTATAAAGGGCAATAACTCCTAAAGGGGTCAACTGACCATTTTGGTCATGTTGACTTATTTGTAAATCTTACTTTGCTGAACATTATTGCTGTTTACAGTTTATCTCTATTAATAATAATATTCAAGAAAATCACCAAAAACAGCAAAAATTCCCTAAAATAACCAGGTCAGGGGCAGCAACCCAACAACGGGTTGTTGGATTCATCTGAAAATTTGAGGACAGATAGATCTTGACCTGATTAACAATTTAACCCCGTCAGATTTGCTCTAAATGCTTTGGTGTTTGAGTTATAAGCCAAAAACTGCATTTTACCCCTATGTTCTATTTTTAGCCATGGCGGCCATCTTGGTTGGATAGCCGGGTCACTGGACACATTTTTTAAACTAGATACCCCAAAGATGATTGTGGCCAAGTTTGGTTTAATTTGGCCCAGTAGTTTCAGAGGAGAAGATTTTTGTAAAAGTTAACAACGACGACAGACGACGGACGACTCAAAGTGATGGGAAAAGCTCATTTGGCCCTTTGGTCCAGGTGAGCTAAAAATAGAATGCAGAACGTCGCAAATGCATAAAGTTGAGATCAAAATTTATATTTTATTATTTTTATTAAATATAGTGTAGTATCTTATGTGTTTTTGTGTTAAATTTTCACAGGATATTAAAGTAGCGTGACGCATAATAGTTCCTCTTTTCTTGGGAGACGTAGCGTACCTAGCAAAGATCGTGTTGGAATCCGACAAAAACGCGAAATAGAACGTTATAATTTGACCTTTTTTCATTGCTAGAAACAACGTCGTAGAGCTTTTATGTCAAGTTGCGTTAGCTGATGCGCATAAACAATAGGCTGTTTGGTCTTTAAGAATTATCAGGACTGTAGCTGATGAGTTGACGCAACTGCAAATGATCTATCACTTTTAAACAAAACAAAGTTTTTTTCCAAAAATAAAAGGTCAAATGTCTTCAACAAGAATGTACACGCTGAAATGTCTCGCCTCCTTTACTGACCATTGATTTCTTGAAAGTCTTACAGATAAAGGTTTAACTATAAGTATTACACAAATTAAACATTAAAGATCTGACATTGAGGTCAAGGTCAGATAAATTCTAAGAGACAGACATATACACCTTACATTTTTTTATACACCAAATATAGTTGACTTTTGGCTTATGGTAATTGAAAAACAGACCAAAACAAAAACTTAACATTGACCAATAAACCATGCATGAAAATTAGGTCAAGGTCAGATTATACCTGCGAAACAGACATGCACACCTTACAATTATTCAATATACAAAATATAGCTGACATATTGCTCATATTGTTAAAAGTATTTGAAAAACAGACCAAAACATAACAAGAGTGCACACGCTGAAATGTCTTGCCTCCTTTACTGACCATTGATTAAATGAAAGTCTAAAAGATAAAATTTAACTAAAAGTATTACACAAACTTAACATTTTAAGAGATCTATGAAATTGAGGCCAAGGTCAGATAAATCCTATCAGATAGACATTTAAACCTTACAATTTTGGTAATTGAAAAACAGACCAAAACATAACAAGAGGGCACACGCTGACATGTCTCACCTCCTTTACTGGCTACTGATTTTATGTTGTTATTCCTAAATATAAAGCTTTACTTCAAGTATCACATAAACTTTACATGATCCAAGAAAATGTGGTCAAGATCAGATAAACCAAACCAGAAATACATGTACAAATCACAATCGTTTAAGGCACAAAATATAGTTGACCTATTGCTTATAGTTTCTTAGAAACATATCAACCAGGAAAACTGAACAATGACCAATGAACTATGAAAAGAAGATCAAGGTCAGATAAACAATACAAGAGATGTACACATTACAATAGATATATGCATGCAATATAGTTGACCTATTACTTTTTGTATATAAGAAAGAACCTTACCATTTACTTATGAACCATGAAAATGAGGTCAAGGTCAGATTATACCTGCCAGACAGACATTTACACCTTACAATCATTCCATACACCAAATATAGTTGTCCTATTGCCTATAGAATCCAAGAAAGAAACTTAACCATGAAAACTTAATATTGACTAATTAACCATGAACATGAGGTCAAGGTCAGATCATACCTGCCAGACAGACATTTACACCTTACAATCATTCCATACACCACATATAGTTGTCCTATTGCCTATAGAATCCAAGAAAGAAACTTAACCATGAAAACTCAATATTGACTAATTAACCATGAACATGAGGTCAAGGTCAGATCATACCTGCCAGACAGACATTTACACCTTACAATCATTCCATACACCACATATAGTTGTCCTATTGCCTATAGAATCCAAGAAAGAAACTTAACCATGAAAACTTAATATTGACCAATCATTGACCAATCAACCAAGAACATGAGGTCAAGGTCAGACATATACAACTTATAATCATTTGATACACCAAATATAGTTGACCTATTGATTATAGTTCAATAGAAATTTAGACCAAAACTCAAAAACTTAACAATGAGCAATGAACCATGAAAATGAGGTCAAGTTCAAATACACTTGCAAGACTGACATGTACATCGTAATTTACTTCCATACACCAAATATAGTTGACCTATTGCATATAATATTAGAAAAAAAGAACAACACAAGAAATTAAATTACACCACTGAACGATGAAAATGAGGTGAAGGTTGGACATGTACACCTTACAATCATTTCATACACCAATTATAGTAGACTTTTTGATTATTGTATCTGATATATGGACTTGACCATGAAAACTTAACCTTGATCACTGAACAATGAAATAAGATTGAGGTCAAATGAAAACTGTCTGACAGACATGGGAACCTTACAAGGTACATGTATGCACATACTAAATAAAGTTATCCTATTTATTTAAATTGAATAACAAAAGGTTTATCCAAGACATGAAATATTTTATTTTTTCATATTGAAAATAAAGGCAATTTTTAGAATTTTTCATCAATTTAATCAGAATGTAATACTGTAAAAAAAATCAGGATTAAAAGATGTTTTGAAAAGTAATTGATAAAATAAAATTACTTGTAATTTTTGGTTGATTAATGATTACAATGATTACTTAAAAAAATGAAATGAATTATAGCTGACTAATGATTACAATTACAATTACCCCAAACTGATGAGACTAGTTAACCATGAAAAGGAGGTTATAGACAGACTGTCGGTGTAAGAATCTCAAATAGAATTTTGCAAAGCTTGTTTTCTCCTTAACACTCTTGAAAGAAATAAAAGACATCTACTAATTTTGTTTAATATTGAAGAAATCACAAACCAATAATTTTCTGAATTCAAAATGGTGGCTTAGCTTTGTGAAAGGCTGGTAAAGAGTTGAATTTAACGTCTCAAATATATGAATTTGTCCAATCAAAATCGTCATGATCGTAATAACAAATAAATTGCATTAGAATTTGAAATTTTTATTTTAAGACATAAAGAATGTCCCTTGGAGTATCCTGGTTTTGTACCTGATTTATTCTAAGTGTAAACATTTGTAATTAAAAGTATGTGTACCTGTAAGTATTCCATCACTTCTTTTTTCGGCCCATATACTCCTGTTGCTGCCAGATCGTATGGAGTCTTACCCTGAAATACAAATCTTTATATTGCCTTTATCTGATTATTACAAAGAAGACTTCTGTTACACATATCATACAATAAACAAGACCAGTAGCAGCTGAGTGGTATCTTAGTTTTTTAACGGTTCTAACCATATCATGTTCATTTATAAAATATAACTCATGAACAACATTCTGATTATTTTTCAACTTTTTCTGTAGCCTTTAAGAAGAATTTTATCTTCTTTTTTTAAAGCATATGAAATAATTTCAATCTGTCAGCATTTAGTCTTTGTATTTTTTTTTTAAATCTGTTAATGCATCCTTATGTCTAGATGAGGGTTGTAGGATTTGGGTTTTTTTTAACTATTTTTTTTTTGGGGCAAATTATTCTCTTTTTAAGTTTTTTTATATATATTTTAGCACCCCATTTTTCTTTATTCTTCATATTTTGCACCCCATTATTTTCTATTCATCATCTTTTTGCCCAATTCTCTCTATTCTTGAAGTTTTTTTCTATCATTCATGATTTTCTATTCTGTATATCCTATCCATACCCTCCTATAACTGTATATTGTTATTTTACAGATTTCATAGTTTTTAGTGTTAACACTGACATTGTATAGATGAGGAAATACATAAATTACCGTAGGTACTCGCTTATAAGTTGGAAGTTTGGGAGTAAAATTCAAAATCCACAGAGGGGTACCGACTTATAAGCGAGATCCAGAGACCAGAGGAAAAATCCAAGCTCAAGAAAGGTGGTCAGATGTAAATTTAATGATATTCATGTAATAACAGTAGCCCATCAAGAATTATTCAAAATGTTACAACTTACATGAACATCAGTGTACAGGTTAAACTTAATAATATACATTTTCCGTTTTTACAGGAAAATGTTATTTCGTCTCAGATTTTATGCTTAAAAAATTCCCAATTAGAATAAAAATTCTCAATTTGATGTTCAAGGGACCCATTTGAAAACACCTGACTCATCCCTGATTCCCTGTGCATGGAATGGGTTGAAATGTCATAAAATGTGTCCATATTGTTGTATGGTCGATTGAAGTTTGTGTAATATGATTTTTTAAAATAAACATGATTTCATAACTACATAAAAGTCATGGCCCATACAAGTGTTTCTTACCAAAAAACACAATTATCATCCTCAAGGTAAAAGTTCAAGGTCACATGAAGGTCAAAATTTTAAGAAGGCACACCACCTCATGATGATACATCTACATGCCAAAGATGTAAGGCCTAGGTAAAAAGGCGAAGAAGTTATGGCCTACATGGCTGTGTTTTTCACGAAAAAAAACTCAACATTGACCTTGAGGTCACATTTCAAAGTCACAAAAAGTTCATCATGATGCAAGACACTCAACCCGTGATGATACATCCGCATGCAAAATATATATGGCCTAGTTCAAAGACGAAAAAATAATATGGCCATTATGCACTTTTTGAATAGATTTTGCTCTTATTTACTGAATCAATTTGAGGGTGGGGCATATTTTAAACTTAAATACCAAAAAATCTAACGGTTAAATTTTAAAAAGATTTTGCAAGAACAACCGACTAGTATAGCACTCCAAATGCTTAGTTTTTCGAAAAAATTAAACGACACATTTTTTTCAAAAAAATTTCTTCTTCAAATACTAGAAGCACAGCATTCACTTTTTGGGGCTGATTCTGATACCCCTTTTAAAATTCAGACAAAATTGTAAATCCGGAATAAAAAACGTACAAGAAAAGGGTATAAATGACCTAATATTCACCTCAGCTATCATTATTAGCTATGCTATTGTCAATTTAGGATTTAATTAAAAAAAAAAAAAAAAATTTAACCCTATACCCATATTTCAGAAACTTCCAATTTTGGCCATTTCTAGTATGTAAAAGATGCAATGTTTGAGTTGCCAAATTTTTTAAACCTATGGTTCAAATCTTTTAAAATTTTTAGAAGATGTTTAGGTTGGCCTAGTTTATCAATGAAAAAAATTAAGAAAAATTAAACGACAGGATTTTTTTGGGGTATAGTGTTGGATACCCCCTTAAGGAGGCTGGGGTGTCTTCCTCCATATTGGATTTTGAAAAAAACAGACAATAAACAGTCGAGATCTTTAATAAAATGTGCAAATTTCGAAAGTTGTATGTAATTTATGTGTAAGACTTTTCATGTTAATATAGAAAATAATGTGATTTATCATATTTACTGCTATATTTTACAAAAAACAGATTTATTAATTGTTTTTAAACTTTGCCATATAAGGAGAGATAACTCCGATATAAGGAGAGATTTAGATAAAGTAACTGTTACAATCATATGTTTTTTTAACTATTAAATTATAAATATATGATGAAGTTGTACGTCTGGCGTATTAAATTTTTAACCTGGTACCTTTTGTTGGCTATTATTCATTTGTTTCTCTGTCCTATATTTTCTCCAATTTATTTGTATTGTAGTCGACTCCTGTTTTGTAATGTTGTCAGTTAATTGTTATAATTAACATCTCCATTAAAGCTGGAGGTTTGGCATGCCCACCATTTTTATTTTAAAATGCCCTGTACCAAGTGAGGGAAATGGCCATTGTTATATTATAGTTCGTTTCCTGTGTGTGTTACATTTTAATGTTGTGTTTCTGTTGTATCGTAGTTCTCTTATATTCGATGCGTTTCCCTCAGTTTTAGTTTGTAACCCGGATTTATTTTTTTCTCTATCGATCTATGAATTTCTACTACTGTTGCCTTTATTTAATGTATTGCTTAAGACTATTTTAATACTACAGTGAAACCTGTCTAAACCGAACACCCTCTGGACTTTGCGTTTTGTTCGGTTTTCACAGGTGTTCGGATTGTAGAGGTAACGGAAGTCGACACCAAAATAATTTTGGCATTTACTGACAAGGGATAATAGGTGACAAAACAGACGACAGTTTATTTTTGTGTTGATTTAGATGTAAATGTAAAAATATAAGATGACGTTTTGCTTCATTCTTGTTTAAAAATCAAACGCCACTCCGTCCATCACGCTCGTCGTTATAAGATGTCCGACGTGGAGCGATTTTGCTTTTTATAATTATTTTCTCATCCGTTCATTCACTAACCAATTCAGATTCAGTCACTGTCAAATGACGATTCCGTACGGTTGAATCGGGAACGTCATTGTACACACGAGTTTTCGGACTAAACTGGTTACCCACTGATTGATACTTCGGCACACGATAAGAGTGAAACAACAGCAAGGGTCCAGTTTATTCTTGAACTTCATCGTTGCTAAATAGCTAACGGAGGTCCTCGGGAGCATTCGAATCAAATATATAGGGCCTCTAAAGGGAATTCGGATATCGAAATCCATTGACATTGTTGTGTTGCACAACTTCTGAATCCAGTGAAAGGCTTTAAACTATTATTTAATTAAACAGTTTAGTTACAGAATGGCAGTTACGATTTTGTGGCAGTAATTATTTGAGTAACACTTTATACATGGACACAGACATGCTAATTAGTTTGTAATAACAACTCACAAGTTCATTAAACCTCAAATACCCCCGGGGATACTCTGCCATCCTGTGTTTGTTTAATTAAATCATGCAAATAATTAATAATATTTTAGTGTTTTTGATTGGTAATGATCGATTTTGACAGGTAATTTTTAAATATAAATTTACTAAAGAGCCTTCAAAAAGCGTTCGGAATTCAGTGTTGACAGGGTTCGGTTTTTTCAGGTTAGATTAACGTTAATTGATAGGGAAATTTTGTGGGACTTTGAAAATTGTTCGGTTTAAACTGAAATTCGGATTAATCAGGGTTTCGGTTTACCCAGGTTTCACTGTATCTAATAATTTTGTTATCATTGTTACGACAAAGGATTGGTTTATGGGTCTTTTGACATGTTGTTTGTTTCCATTTTGTTTAATGACAACAAGTGCAATATTCAGGATATTGCCAGGTCTAATTTTGAATCAATACAAATTATTATTTTTGATATCAAAAACTATTTTATCCATTTACTTATAGGTTATTACTATTGCTTCTTTTCCCTTAAACTGAGATATTCATATATTTTGGCTAACAAATTATGGAATAATAAATTTATCTCCTTTTAGTATAACTAATCACCCAAAATGTATTAGTGGTCTATAAACAAAATCATTTTATTTTTGAAGATTTTGAAAACAAATACTGGATTTCTTTTATATGATCATCTATGTTCATGTGTTTTATAGTAAAACTAAGCCATACAAGTTTATAAAACACTTCATATTTTTAGTTCAATTTAAAGTATCATATGAAATATGTGTAACTATAACCTTGAGAAAAAAAATTCCATTTGACCAAAAATATCTTAAACATCATTTTAGTGATGCATTATTTACTAGTTGAATACTGAGCCTTTACTATAATATATTACCTTATGTGTTTTAACGAAGGGACTGATGCCTCCTTCTTCTACTAGATATCTTGTGACATGTAGCTCTCCCCACTCAGCAGCCAGATGTAGAGCTGTTTTACCATCTCTCTATAATTATACCAAATTACATGTAAATATTATGGATACTACTTTGTTACCAATATAAATAGTATACAACATATCCTACAACTGATATAAAACTTGTCTGATAAACTGAATAATGTTATGTAATAAATAAAAACAAAATGTATATCACATGAATCAGTGGTCAAAACTGAACAAAATGACCAGTCAAACTTGTATTCATATTGTACATAAACAACAAATAAACAACAAGTTTTTTTGTGGGATGTCAGAACTTCCATCAGAAATGTCATGTTAACCTTTTTTCAAGAAATGCATAAAATATTTATATCAAGGGATTAAGTGCAATGCACAGAGATAAATGAGATCTCACTTTATATAATTCTAGCAAGTATTTGTTGATATAATAATGAAACCTGTCTGATTAACATGGTTTAGAATAATGATCAATTTAAAAAAAAAAACTTTTTCAAAGAAATATGAAAAATATTTACATTTCCTGATTTAGTACGAGGAGACAAGTAAAATGAGACCCCACTTTATATGATTCCAACAAATAATATTAGTTGTTCATTAAACCTGTCTAATTAACAACATGATTTTGTGTTGATTAAAAGTAATGTGATCAGACTTAGTAGATAACATACATCTGTGATATCTTTGTTACATCTGTTCTCCAGGAGAAGTCGACACATTTCCACATGTCCTTCCCTGGCTGCCAACATTAATGCTGTCCGTCCATACTTCTGGAATAATACAACTGACATCAAAACTTGTCTGATAAACTGGACAATGTTGTGTAATAAATATAAACAGAAATAAATAGTCACATTAATTAAAACTGTCTGATTAACAACAGGATTTAGTGTAGATTCAGTATAATCATTAATTTCATAAAAGTAATTTTTTCAAAGAAAAATGAAAAAAGTTATATTTTCTGATTCAGAACAATACTATGAGTAAAATGAGACCCCACTTTATATAATTATTACAAATATTTGTCCATTAAACCTGTCTAATTAACAACATGATTTTGTGTTGATTAAAAGTAATGTGATCAGATTTAGTTGATAACATACATTTGTGATATCTTTGTTACATCTGTTCTCCAGAAGAAGTCGAGACACTTCCACATGTCCTCCCCAGGCAGCCCACATTAATGCTGTCCATCCAGTAACCTGGAATAATACAACTGACATCAAATCTTGTCTGATAAACTGGATAATGTTGTGTAATAAATATAAACATAAATAAATAGTCACATTAATTAAAACTGTTTGATTAACAACAGGATTTAGTGTAGATTCAGTATAATCATAAATTTTATAAAAGTAAATTTTTCAAAGAAAAATGAAAAAAGTTATATTTTCTGACTCAGAACAATACTATGAGTAAAATGAGACCCCACTTTATATAATTATTACAAATATTAGTTGTCTATGAGTAAAATGAGACCCCACTTTATATAATTATTACAAATATTAGTTGTCCATTAAGCCTATATAAATTAACAACAGGATTTAGTGTAGATTCCATTAATAATAAATTATTCAAAAAAGCATGAAAAAAGTTTTATTTTCTGATTTAGTACAACATAAAGAAAATGAGATCCTCTTTAACATGTTTAAATAAAGATTATTATTATTATTCATTCAAGCATTTGTTGTCCATTAAACATGTCTAATTAACAACAGGATTTAGTGCAGATTCAGTATAATCATTAATCTAAAAAAACAAAACAAAGAAAAGTGAAAAAGAGTAGTATTTTCTGATTCAGAACAATTGTATGAGTAAAACGGAATTACATTTTATATGAATCTAATGACTATTTGTCCCTTTTACAAGATATTTCTACATTAGATCTTTATACATATCACTATCTGACCAAAGTTGTTAACACAACATCAAGTGAAACATAAGTGTAAAAAATTGTTTCATGTCAAGAAGCAAAATAAGAACTTCACCATCCATAACTCAAACAAAAAGAGAAATATTTTAAAATCAAACCATGCATGCATTTTTCCATTAAAACTGTCTAATTTAATTCAGAATTTTGATTTAATCTTGACTCAGTATAATGACTAAGTATCAGTTAACATACAGACCAATGGTAATTGAATAGTGCAGGTTTTATTATTGTGCGCTTTATTTTTAATACCAATGGTCCAGATAGGCCAAGGGGGAATGGTACAAAAGCAAATATGGTTTAACCCCTCCACATTTTGAGCCCTTACCAAATCAGACAAACTGGACCATGTGTTTTTTGTTGTTATATTTGTTTGTTTATTTACGGAGTAGTCAGGTCAGGTCAAGTCTTGGTCATGTGTTGTGTGTTGTTATATTTGTTTGTCTATATTCTATGAATAGTCAGGTCCAGACCATGTGTTGTTTGTTGTTATATTTGTTTTTCTATATTCTCTGAGTAGTCAGGTCAGGTCCAGATCATGTGTTGCTTGTTGTTATATTTGTTTGTCTCTTTACTCTGAGTAGTCAGGTCAGGTCTAAAGCATGTGTTGTTAGTTGTTATATTTGTTTGTCTATTTACTCTGAGTAGTTAGGTCCAGACCATGTGTTGTTTGTTGTTATATTTGTTTGTCTATTTACTCTGAGTAGTCAGGTCCAAAGCATGTGTTGCTAGTTGTTATATTTGTTTGTCTATTTACTGTGAGTAGTCAGGTCCAGACCATGTGTTGTTTGTTGTTATATTTGTTTGTCTATTTACTCTGAGTAGTCAGGTCTAAAGCATGTGTTGTTAGTTGTTATATTAATTGTCTATTTACTAAGTAGTCAGGTAAGGTCTGGGCCATGTGTTGAGTGTTGTTATATTTGTTTGTCTATATACTATGACTGGTCAGCTCAAGACCATGTGTTGTGTGTTGTTATATTATTGGCTATTTACTCTGAGTAGTCAGGTCCAGATCATGTGTTGTGTGTTGTTATATTTATTGTCTATTTACTGTGAGTAGTCAGGTCCAGACCATGTGTTGTTTGTTGTTATATTTGTTTGTCTATTTACTCTGAGTAGTCAGGTCCAAAGCATGTGTTGTTAGTTGTTATATTTGTTTGTCTATTTACTGTGAGTAGTCAGGTCCAGATCATGTGTTGTGTGTTATTTATTCTCTTTTCACTGTGAGTAGTCAGGTCAAGACCATGTGTTGCGTGCTGTTATATTTGTTTGTCTATTTACTGTGAGTAGTCAGGTCCAGACAATGTGTTGGTTGTTGTTATATTTGTTTGTCTATATACTCTGAGTAGTGAGGTCCAAAGCATGTGTTGTTAGTTGTTATGCTTGTTTGGCTATTTACTGCGAGTAATCAGGTCCAGATCATGTGTTGTGTGTTGTTACATTTGTTTGTCTATATTCTATGAATAGTCAGGTCCAGACCATGTGTTGTTTGTTGTTATATTTGTTTTTCTATTTTCTCTGAGTAGTCAGGTCAGGTCAAGATCATGTGTTGCTTGTTGTTATATTTGTTTGTCTATTTACTCTGAGTAGTCAGGTCAGGTCTAAAGCATGTGTTGTTAGTTGTTATATTTGTTTGTCTATTTACTCTGAGTAGTCAGGTCCAGACCATGTGTTGTTTGTTGTTATATTTGTTTGTCTATTTACTCTGAGTAGTCAGGTCCAAAGCATGTGTTGCTAGTTGTTATATTTGTTTGTCTATTTACTCTGAGTAGTCAGGTCTAGACCATGTGTTGTTTGTTGTTATATTTGTTTGTCTATTTACTCTGAGTAGTCAGGTCTAAAGCATGTGTTGTTAGTTGTTATATTTATTGTCTATTTACTAAGTAGTCAGGTAAGGTCTGGGCCATGTGTTGTGTGTTGTTCTATTTGTTTGTCTATATACTATGACTGGTCAGCTCAAGACCATGTGTTTAATGTTGTTATATTATTGGCTATTTACTCTGAGTAGTCAGGTCCAGATCATGTGTTGTGTGTTGTTATATTTATTGTTTATTTACTGTGAGTAGTCAGGTCCAGACCATGTATTGTTTGTTGTTATATTTGTTTGTCTATTTACTCTGAGTAGTCAGGTCCAAAGCATGTGTTGTTAGTTGTTATATTTGTTTGTCTATTTACTGTGAGTAGTCAGGTCCAGATCATGTGTTGTGTGTTATTTATTCTCTTTTCACTGTGAGTAGTCAGGTCAAGACCATGTGTTGTGTGCTGTTATATTTGTTTGTCTATTTACTGTGAGTAGTCAGGTCCAGACAATGTGTTGGTTGTTGTTATATTTGTTTGTCTATTTACTCTGAGTAGTGAGGTCCAAAGCATGTGTTGTTAGTTGTTATGCTTGTTTGTCTATTTAATGTGAGTAATCAGGTCCAGATCATGTGTTGTGTGTTGTTATATTTGTTTGTCTATTTACTGTGAGTAGTCAGGTCCAGACAATGTGTTGGTTGTTGTTATATTTGTTTGTCTATTTACTCTGAGTAGTGAGGTCCAAAGCATGTGTTGTTAGTTGTTATGCTTGTTTGTCTATTTACTGTGAGTAATCAGGTCCAGATCATGTGTTGTTAGTTGTTATATTTGTTTGTCTATTTACTCTGAGTAGTCAGGTCCAGACCATGTGTTGTGTGTTGTTATATTTGTTTGTATATTTACTCTGAGTAGTCAGGTCCAGACCATGTGTTGTTTGTTGTGATATTTGTTTGTATATTTACTCTGAGTAGTCAGGTCCAGACCATGTGTTGTTTGTTGTTATATTTGTTTGTCTATTTACTCTGAGTAGTCAGGTCCAGACCATGTGTTGTTTGTTGTTATATTTGTTTGTCTATTTACTCTGATAGATAGGTCCAGACCATCTGTTGTGTGTTGTTATATTTGTTTGTCTATTTACTCTGAGTATTCAGGTCAGGTCCAGATCATGTGTTGTGTGTTGTTATATTTGTTTGTCTATTTACTCTGAGTAGTCAGGTCCAGATCATGTGTTGTCTGTTGTTATATTTGTTTGTCTATTTACTCTGAGCAGTCAGGTCCAGACCATGTGTTGTGTGTTGTCATGTTTGTTTGTCTATTTACTCTGAGTAGTCAGGTCAGGTCCAGACCATGTGTTGTGTGTTGTTATATTTGTTTATTGTTTTACTCTGAGTAGTCAGGTCAAGACCATGTGTTGTGTGTTGTTATATTTGTAAGTCTATTTAATCTGAGTAGTCAGGTCCAGACCATGTGTTGTGTGTTGTGATATTTGTTTGTCTATTTACTCTGAGTATTCAGGTCAGGTCCAGATCATGTGTTGTCTGTTGTTATATTTGTTTGTCTATTTACTCTGAGAAGTCAGGTCCAGACCATGTGTTGCTAGTTGTTGTATTTGTATGTCTATTTACTCTGAGTAGTCAAGTCCAGACAATGTGTTGTTAGTTGATGTATTTGTTTGTCTATTTACTCTGAATAGTCAGGTCAGGTCCAGACCATGTGTTGTGTGTTGTTATATTTGTTTGTCTATATACTCTGAGTAGTCAGGTCAGGTCTAGACCATGTGTTGTGTGTTGTCATATTTGTTTGTCTATTTACTGTGAGTAGTCAGGTCCAGACCGTGTGTTGTGTGTTGTGATATTTGTTTGTCTATTTACTCTGAGTAGTCAGATCCAGACAAATGTGTTGTTAGTTGATGTATCTGTTTGTCTATTCACTCTGAGTAGTCTGGTCCAGGCCATGTGTTGTTAGTTGATGTATTTGTTTGTCTATTTACTCTGAGTAGTCAGGTCCAGGCCATGTGTTGTTAGTTGATGTATTTGTTTGTCTATTTACTCTGAGTAGTCAGGTCTAAAGCATGTGTTGTTAGTTGTTATATTTATTGTCTATTTACTAAGTAGTCAGGTAAGGTCTGGGCCATGTGTTGTGTGTTGTTCTATTTGTTTGTCTATATACTATGACTGGTCAGCTCAAGACCATGTGTTTAATGTTGTTATATTATTGGCTATTTACTCTGAGTAGTCAGGTCCAGATCATGTGTTGTGTGTTGTTATATTTATTGTTTATTTACTGTGAGTAGTCAGGTCCAGACCATGTATTGTTTGTTGTTATATTTGTTTGTCTATTTACTCTGAGTAGTCAGGTCCAAAGCATGTGTTGTTAGTTGTTATATTTGTTTGTCTATTTACTGTGAGTAGTCAGGTCCAGATCATGTGTTGTGTGTTATTTATTCTCTTTTCACTGTGAGTAGTCAGGTCAAGACCATGTGTTGTGTGCTGTTATATTTGTTTGTCTATTTACTGTGAGTAGTCAGGTCCAGACAATGTGTTGGTTGTTGTTATATTTGTTTGTCTATTTACTCTGAGTAGTGAGGTCCAAAGCATGTGTTGTTAGTTGTTATGCTTGTTTGTCTATTTAATGTGAGTAATCAGGTCCAGATCATGTGTTGTGTGTTGTTATATTTGTTTGTCTATTTACTGTGAGTAGTCAGGTCCAGACAATGTGTTGGTTGTTGTTATATTTGTTTGTCTATTTACTCTGAGTAGTGAGGTCCAAAGCATGTGTTGTTAGTTGTTATGCTTGTTTGTCTATTTACTGTGAGTAATCAGGTCCAGATCATGTGTTGTTAGTTGTTATATTTGTTTGTCTATTTACTCTGAGTAGTCAGGTCCAGACCATGTGTTGTGTGTTGTTATATTTGTTTGTATATTTACTCTGAGTAGTCAGGTCCAGACCATGTGTTGTTTGTTGTGATATTTGTTTGTATATTTACTCTGAGTAGTCAGGTCCAGACCATGTGTTGTTTGTTGTTATATTTGTTTGTCTATTTACTCTGAGTAGTCAGGTCCAGACCATGTGTTGTTTGTTGTTATATTTGTTTGTCTATTTACTCTGATAGATAGGTCCAGACCATCTGTTGTGTGTTGTTATATTTGTTTGTCTATTTACTCTGAGTATTCAGGTCAGGTCCAGATCATGTGTTGTGTGTTGTTATATTTGTTTGTCTATTTACTCTGAGTAGTCAGGTCCAGATCATGTGTTGTCTGTTGTTATATTTGTTTGTCTATTTACTCTGAGCAGTCAGGTCCAGACCATGTGTTGTGTGTTGTCATGTTTGTTTGTCTATTTACTCTGAGTAGTCAGGTCAGGTCCAGACCATGTGTTGTGTGTTGTTATATTTGTTTATTGTTTTACTCTGAGTAGTCAGGTCAAGACCATGTGTTGCGTGTTGTTATATTTGTAAGTCTATTTAATCTGAGTAGTCAGGTCCAGACCATGTGTTGTGTGTTGTGATATTTGTTTGTCTATTTACTCTGAGTATTCAGGTCAGGTCCAGATCATGTGTTGTCTGTTGTTATATTTGTTTGTCTATTTACTCTGAGAAGTCAGGTCCAGACCATGTGTTGCTAGTTGTTGTATTTGTATGTCTATTTACTCTGAGTAGTCAAGTCCAGACAATGTGTTGTTAGTTGATGTATTTGTTTGTCTATTTACTCTGAATAGTCAGGTCAGGTCCAGACCATGTGTTGTGTGTTGTTATATTTGTTTGTCTATATACTCTGAGTAGTCAGGTCAGGTCTAGACCATGTGTTGTGTGTTGTCATATTTGTTTGTCTATTTACTGTGAGTAGTCAGGTCCAGACCGTGTGTTGTGTGTTGTGATATTTGTTTGTCTATTTACTCTGAGTAGTCAGATCCAGACAAATGTGTTGTTAGTTGATGTATCTGTTTGTCTATTCACTCTGAGTAGTCTGGTCCAGGCCATGTGTTGTTAGTTGATGTATTTGTTTGTCTATTTACTCTGAGTAGTCAGGTCCAGGCCATGTGTTGTTAGTTGATGTATTTGTTTGTCTATTTACTCTGAGTAGTCAGGTCTAAAGCATGTGTTGTTAGTTGTTATATTTATTGTCTATTTACTAAGTAGTCAGGTAAGGTCTGGGCCATGTGTTGTGTGTTGTTCTATTTGTTTGTCTATATACTATGACTGGTCAGCTCAAGACCATGTGTTTAATGTTGTTATATTATTGGCTATTTACTCTGAGTAGTCAGGTCCAGATCATGTGTTGTGTGTTGTTATATTTATTGTTTATTTACTGTGAGTAGTCAGGTCCAGACCATGTATTGTTTGTTGTTATATTTGTTTGTCTATTTACTCTGAGTAGTCAGGTCCAAAGCATGTGTTGTTAGTTGTTATATTTGTTTGTCTATTTACTGTGAGTAGTCAGGTCCAGATCATGTGTTGTGTGTTATTTATTCTCTTTTCACTGTGAGTAGTCAGGTCAAGACCATGTGTTGTGTGCTGTTATATTTGTTTGTCTATTTACTGTGAGTAGTCAGGTCCAGACAATGTGTTGGTTGTTGTTATATTTGTTTGTCTATTTACTCTGAGTAGTGAGGTCCAAAGCATGTGTTGTTAGTTGTTATGCTTGTTTGTCTATTTAATGTGAGTAATCAGGTCCAGATCATGTGTTGTGTGTTGTTATATTTGTTTGTCTATTTACTGTGAGTAGTCAGGTCCAGACAATGTGTTGGTTGTTGTTATATTTGTTTGTCTATTTACTCTGAGTAGTGAGGTCCAAAGCATGTGTTGTTAGTTGTTATGCTTGTTTGTCTATTTACTGTGAGTAATCAGGTCCAGATCATGTGTTGTTAGTTGTTATATTTGTTTGTCTATTTACTCTGAGTAGTCAGGTCCAGACCATGTGTTGTGTGTTGTTATATTTGTTTGTATATTTACTCTGAGTAGTCAGGTCCAGACCATGTGTTGTTTGTTGTGATATTTGTTTGTATATTTACTCTGAGTAGTCAGGTCCAGACCATGTGTTGTTTGTTGTTATATTTGTTTGTCTATTTACTCTGAGTAGTCAGGTCCAGACCATGTGTTGTTTGTTGTTATATTTGTTTGTCTATTTACTCTGATAGATAGGTCCAGACCATCTGTTGTGTGTTGTTATATTTGTTTGTCTATTTACTCTGAGTATTCAGGTCAGGTCCAGATCATGTGTTGTGTGTTGTTATATTTGTTTGTCTATTTACTCTGAGTAGTCAGGTCCAGATCATGTGTTGTCTGTTGTTATATTTGTTTGTCTATTTACTCTGAGCAGTCAGGTCCAGACCATGTGTTGTGTGTTGTCATGTTTGTTTGTCTATTTACTCTGAGTAGTCAGGTCAGGTCCAGACCATGTGTTGTGTGTTGTTATATTTGTTTATTGTTTTACTCTGAGTAGTCAGGTCAAGACCATGTGTTGTGTGTTGTTATATTTGTAAGTCTATTTAATCTGAGTAGTCAGGTCCAGACCATGTGTTGTGTGTTGTGATATTTGTTTGTCTATTTACTCTGAGTATTCAGGTCAGGTCCAGATCATGTGTTGTCTGTTGTTATATTTGTTTGTCTATTTACTCTGAGAAGTCAGGTCCAGACCATGTGTTGCTAGTTGTTGTATTTGTATGTCTATTTACTCTGAGTAGTCAAGTCCAGACAATGTGTTGTTAGTTGATGTATTTGTTTGTCTATTTACTCTGAATAGTCAGGTCAGGTCCAGACCATGTGTTGTGTGTTGTTATATTTGTTTGTGTATATACTCTGAGTAGTCAGGTCAGGTCTAGACCATGTGTTGTGTGTTGTTATATTTGTTTGTCTATTTACTGTGAGTAGTCAGGTCCAGACCGTGTGTTGTGTGTTGTGATATTTGTTTGTCTATTTACTCTGAGTAGTCAGATCCAGACAAATGTGTTGTTAGTTGATGTATCTGTTTGTCTATTCACTCTGAGTAGTCTGGTCCAGGCCATGTGTTGTTAGTTGATGTATTTGTTTGTCTATTTACTCTGAGTAGTCAGGTCCAGGCCATGTGTTGTTAGTTGATGTATTTGTTTGTCTATTTACTCTGAGTAGTCTGGTCCAGGCCATGCGTTGTTAATTGATGTATTTGTTTATCTATTTACTCTGAGTAGTCAGGTCAGGTCCAGGCCATGTGATGTTTGTTGTTGTATTTGTTTGTCTTTTTACTGTGAGTAGTCAGGTCCAGACCGTGTGTTGTGTATTGTGATATTTGTTTGTCTTTTTACTCTGAGTAGTCATGTCAGGTCCAGACCATGAGTTGTTATATTTGTTTGTCTATTTACTTTGAGTAGTCAGGTCCAGACAATGTGTTGTTAGTTGTTACATTTGTTTGTCTATTTACTCTGAGTAGACAGGTCCAGACCATGTGTTGTTTGTTGTTATATTTGTTTGTCTATTTACTCTGATAGATAGGTCCAGACCATCTGTTGTGTGTTGTTATATTTGTTTGTCTATTTACTCTGAGTATTCAGGTCCAGATCATGCGTTGTCTGTTGTTATATTTGTTTGTCTATTTACTCTGAGAACTCAGGTCCAGACCATGTGTTGTGTGTTGTCATGTTTGTTTGTCTATTTACTCTGAGTAGTCCGGTGAGGTCCAGACCATGTGTTGTGTGTTGTTATATTTGTTTGTCTTTTTACTCTGAGTAGTCAGGTCCAGACCATGTGTTGTATGTTGTTATATTTGTAAGTCTATTTAATCTGAGTAGTCAGGTCCAGACCATCTGTTGTGTGTTGTTATATTTGTTTGTCTATTTACTCTGAGTAGTCAGGTCCAGACCATGTGTTGTTTGTTGTTATATTTGTTTGTATATTTACTCTGAGTAGTCAGGTCCAGACCATGTGTTGTTAGTTATTGTATTTGTATGTCTATTTCCTATGAGTAGTCAGGTCCAGACCATGTGTTGTGTGTTGTTATATTTGTTTGTCTATTTGCTCTGAGTAGTCAGGTCCAGACCATGTGTTGTTTGTTGTTATATTTGTTTGTATATTTACTCTGAGTAGTTAGGTCCAGACCATGTGTTGTTAGTTATTGTATTTGTATGTCTATTTCCTATGAGTAGTCAGGTCCAGACCATGTGTTGTGTGTTGTTCTATTAATTGTCTATTTACTCTAAGTAGTCAGGTCCAGACCATGTGTTGTCTGTTGTTACATTTGTTTGTATATTAACTCTTGAGCAGTCAGGTCCAGACCATGTGTTGTCTGTTGTTATATTTGTATGTCTATTTACTCTGACAAGTCAGGTCAACCCATGTGTTGTTAGTTGTTATATTTGTATGTCTATTTACTCTGAGTTGTCAGGTCCAGACCATGTGTTGTTAGTTGTTGTATTTGTTTGTCTATTTACTCTGAATAGTCAAGTCCAGACAATGTGTTGTTAGTTGTTGTATTTGTTTGTCTATTTACTCTGAGTAGTCAGGTCCAGACCATGTGTTGTTTGTTGTTGCATTTGTATGTCTATTTACTCTGAGTAGTCAGGTCAGGTCCAGACTATGTGTTGTCAGTTGTTGTATTTGTTTGTCTATTTACTCTGAGTAGTCAGGTACAGACCATGTGTTGTGTGTTGTTATATTTGTTTGTCTATTTACTCTGAGTAGTTAGGTCCAGACCATGTGTTATGTGTTGTTATATTTGTTTGTCTATTTACTGTGAGTAATCAGGTCCAGATCATGTGTTGTTAGTTGTTATATTTGTTTGTCTATTTACTCTGAGTAGTCAGGTCCAGACCATGTGTTGTGTGTTGTTATATTTGTTTGAATATTTACTCTGAGTAGTCAGGTCCAGACCATGTGTTGTGTGTTGTTATATTTGTTTGTATATTTACTCTGAGTAGTCAGGTCCAGACCATGTGTTGTTTGTTGTGATATTTGTTTGTATATTTACTCTGAGTAGTCAGGTCCAGACCATGTGTTGTTTGTTGTTATATTTGTTTGTCTATTTACTCTGAGTAGTCAGGTCCAGACCATGTGTTGTTTGTTGTTATATTTGTTTGTCTATTTACTCTGAGTAGTCAGGTCCAGACCATGTGTTGTTTGTTGTTATATTTGTTTGTCTATTTACTCTGATAGATAGGTCCAGACCATCTGTTGTGTGTTGTTATATTTGTTTGTCTATTTACTCTGAGTATTCAGGTCAGGTCCAGATCATGTGTTGTGTGTTGTTATATTTGTTTGTCTATTTACTCTGAGTAGTCAGGTCCAGATCATATGTTGTCTGTTGTTATATTTGTTTGTCTATTTACTCTGAGTAGTCAGGTCCAGACCATGTGTTGTGTGTTGTCATGTTTGTTTGTCTATTTACTCTGAGTAGTCAGGTCAGGTCCAGACCATGTGTTGTGTGTTGTTATATTTGTTTATTGTTTTACTCTGAGTAGTCAGGTCAAGACCATGTGTTGTGTGTTGTTATATTTGTAAGTCTATTTAATCTGAGTAGTCAGGTCCAGACCATGTGTTGTGTGTTGTGATATTTGTTTGTCTATTTACTCTGAGTATTCAGGTCAGGTCCAGATCATGTGTTGTCTGTTGTTATATTTGTTTGTCTATTTACTCTGAGAAGTCAGGTCCAGACCATGTGTTGCTAGTTGTTGTATTTGTATGTCTATTTACTCTGAGTAGTCAAGTCCAGACAATGTGTTGTTAGTTGATGTATTTGTTTGTCTATTTACTCTGAATAGTCAGGTCAGGTCCAGACCATGTGTTGTGTGTTGTTATATTTGTTTGTCTATATACTCTGAGTAGTCAGGTCAGGTCTAGACCATGTGTTGTGTGTTGTCATATGTGTTTGTCTATTTACTGTGAGTAGTCAGGTCCAGACCGTGTGTTGTGATATTTGTTTGTCTTTTTACTCTGAGTAGTCAGGTCAGGTCCAGACCATGAGTTGTTATATTTGTTTGTCTATTTACTCTGAGTAGTCAGATCCAGACAAATGTGTTGTTAGTTGATGTATCTGTTTGTCTATTCACTCTGAGTAGTCTGGTCCAGGCCATGTGTTGTTAGTTGATGTATTTGTTTGTCTATTTACTCTGAGTAGTCTGGTCCAGGCCATGCGTTGTTAGTTGATGTATTTGTTTATCTATTTACTCTGAGTAGTCAGGTCAGGTCCAGGCCATGTGTTGTTTGTTGTTGTATTTGTTTGTCTTTTTACTGTGAGTAGTCAGGTCCAGACCGTGTGTTGTGTGTTGTGATATTTGTTTGTCTTTTTACTCTGAGTAGTCATGTCAGGTCCAGACCATGAGTTGTTATATTTGTTTGTCTATTTACTTTGAGTAGTCAGGTCCAGACAATGTGTTGTTAGTTTTTACATTTGTTTGTCTATTTCCTCTGAGTAGACAGGTCCAGACCATGTGTTGTTTGTTGTTATATTTTTTTGTCTATTTACTCTGATAGATAGGTCCAGACCATGTGTTGTTTGTTGTTATATTTGTTTGTCTATTTACTCTGAGTAGTCAGGTCCAGACCATGTGTTGTTTGTTGTTATATTTGTTTGTCTATTTACTCTGATAGATAGGTCCAGACCATCTGTTGTGTGTTGTTATATTTGTTTGTCTATTTACTCTGAGTATTCAGGTCAGGTCCAGATCATGTGTTGTGTGTTGTTATATTTGTTTGTCTATTTACTCTGAGTAGTCAGGTCCAGATCATGTGTTGTCTGTTGTTATATTTGTTTGTCTATTTACTCTGAGTAGTCAGGTCCAGACCATGTGTTGTGTGTTGTCATGTTTGTTTGTCTATTTACTCTGAGTAGTCAGGTCAGGTCCAGACCATGTGTTGTGTGTTGTTATATTTGTTTATTGTTTTACTCTGAGTAGTCAGGTCAAGACCATGTGTTGTGTGTTGTTATATTTGTAAGTCTATTTAATCTGAGTAGTCAGGTCCAGACCATGTGTTGTGTGTTGTGATATTTGTTTGTCTATTTACTCTGAGTATTCAGGTCAGGTCCAGATCATGTGTTGTCTGTTGTTATATTTGTTTGTCTATTTACTCTGAGAAGTCAGGTCCAGACCATGTGTTGCTAGTTGTTGTATTTGTATGTCTATTTACTCTGAGTAGTCAAGTCCAGACAATGTGTTGTTAGTTGATGTATTTGTTTGTCTATTTACTCTGAATAGTCAGGTCAGGTTCAGACCATGTGTTGTGTGTTGTTATATTTGTTTGTCTATATACTCTGAGTAGTCAGGTCAGGTCTAGACCATGTGTTGTGTGTTGTCATATGTGTTTGTCTATTTACTGTGAGTAGTCAGGTCCAGACCGTGTGTTGTGTGTTGTGATATTTGTTTGTCTTTTTACTCTGAGTAGTCAGGTCAGGTCCAGACCATGAGTTGTTATATTTGTTTGTCTATTTACTCTGAGTAGTCAGATCCAGACAAATGTGTTGTTAGTTGATGTATTTGTTGGTCTATTTACTCTGAGTAGTCTGGTCCAGGCCATGCGTTGTTAGTTGATGTATTTGTTTATCTATTTACTCTGAGTAGTCAGGTCAGGTCCAGGCCATGTGTTGTTTGTTGTTGTATTTGTTTGTCTTTTTACTGTGAGTAGTCAGGTCCAGACCGTGTGTTGTGTGTTGTGATATTTGTTTGTCTTTTTACTCTGAATAGTCATGTCAGGTCCAGACCATGAGTTGTTATATTTGTTTGTCTATTTACTTTGAGTAGTCAGGTCCAGACAATGTGTTGTTAGTTGTTACATTTGTTTGTCTATTTACTCGGAGTAGACAGGTCCAGACCATGTGTTGTTTGTTGTTATATTTTTTTGTCTATTTACTCTGATAGATAGGTCCAGACCATCTGTTGTGTGTTGTTATATTTGTTAGTCTATTTACTCTGAGTATTCAGGTCCAGATCATGCGTTGTCTGTTGTTATATTTGTTTGTCTATTTACTCTGAGTAGTCAGGTCCAGACCATGTGTTGTATGTTGTTATATTTGTAAGTCTATTTAATCTGAGTAGTCAGGTCCAGACCATCTGTTGTGTGTTGTTATATTTGTTTGTCTATTTACTCTGAGTAGTCAGGTCCAGACCATGTGTTGTGTGTTGTCATGTTTGTTTGTCTATTTACTCTGAGTAGTCCGGTGAGGTCCAGACCATGTGTTGTGTGTTGTTATATTTGTTTGTCTTTTTACTCTGAGTAGTCAGGTCCAGACCATGTGTTGTATGTTGTTATATTTGTAAGTCTATTTAATCTGAGTAGTCAGGTCCAGACCATCTGTTGTGTGTTGTTATATTTGTTTGTCTATTTACTCTGAGTAGTCAGGTCCAGACCATGTGTTGTTTGTTGTTATATTTGTTTGTATATTTACTCTGAGTAGTCAGGTCCAGACCATGTGTTGTTAGTTATTGTATTTGTATGTCTATTTCCTATGAGTAGTCAGGTCCAGACCATGTGTTGTGTGTTGTTATATTTGTTTGTCTATTTGCTCTGAGTAGTCAGGTTTGGTATTTACTGTTGAGTACCCAGGTCCAGACTATGTGTTGTAAGTTGTTATATGTAGTGAGGTCCAAACCATGTGTTGTGTGTTGTTGTATTTTATGTCTTTTTACTCTGAGTATTCAGGTCAGGTCCAGATCATGTGTTGTCTGTTGTTACATTTGTTTGTATATTTACTCTTGAGTAGTCAGGTCCAGACCATGTGTTGTTTGTTGTTATATTTATTGTCTATTTACTCTGAGTAGTCAGGTCCAGACCATGTGTTGTGTGTTGTTCTATTAATTGTCTATTTACTCTAAGTAGTCAGGTCCAGACCATGTGTTGTCTGTTGTTACATTTGTTTGTATATTTACTCTTGAGCAGTCAGGTCTAGACCATGTGTTGTCTGTTGTTATATTTGTATGTCTATTTACTCTGAGAAGTCAGGTCAACCCATGTGTTGTTAGTTGTTATATTTGTATGTCTATTTACTCTGAGTTGTCAGGTCCAGACCATGTGTTGTTAGTTGTTGTATTTGTTTGTATATTTACTCTGAATAGTCAGGTCCAGACAATGTGTTGTTAGTTGTTGTATTTGTTTGTCTATTTACTCTGAGTAGTCAGGTCCAGACCATGTGTTGTTTGTTGTTGTATTTGTATGTCTATTTACTCTGAGTAGTCAGGTCAGGTCCAGACTATGTGTTGTCAGTTGTTGTATTTGTTTGTCTATTTACTCTGAGTAGTCAGGTACAGACCATGTGTTGTGTGTTGTTATATTTGTTTGTCTATTTACTCTGAGTAGTCAGGTCCAGACCATGTGTTATGTGTTGTTATATTTGTTTGTCTATTTACTATGAATAGTCCATGTGTTGTTAGTTGTTTGATTGTTTGTCTATTTACTCTCAGTAGTCAGGTCCAGACCATGTGTTGTTTTTTGTCATATTTGTTTGTCTATTTACTCTGAGTAGTCAGGTGCAGACCATGTGTTGTTAGTTGTTGAATTTGTTTGTCTATTGACTATGAATAGTCAGGTCCACTTTTGTGTTTTAACATTCAATAACTAATGTTGCAAGTTGGTTTCATATTCAGTGTTGTGCTTAGATTTAAAGGTGTTTCAAATGCAGTATTGTTCTCAGTGCTGTAAACTGATTACAGGTATGTTTCATTGTTGTGTCATGATGTGTCTCAAGCTGAGTTAAACATCAGTGGTGTGTCATAATGTGTCTCATGTTCTGTGTTGACCATCAGTGGTGTGTCTTGATGTGTCTCATGTTCTGAGTTAAACATCAGTGGTGTGTCTTGATGTGTCTCATGTTCTGAGTTAAACATCAGTGTTGTGTCTTGATGTGTCTCATGTTCTGAGTTAAACATCAGTGGTGTGTCATGATGTGTCTCATGTTCTGTGTTAAACATCAGTGGTGTGTCTTGATGTGTCTCATGTTCTGTGTTGAACATCAATGTTCTGTCATATGATTCATGTTCTGTGTTCAACATCAATGTTCTGTCATATGATTCATGTTCTGTGTTGAAAGCAAGTGTTGTGTATCATGTTCCTTGTTGAACATCAGTGTTGTGTTCTAATCTGTGTTGACCATCAGTGGTGTGTCTTGTTCTGTGTTGACCATCAGTGGTGTGTCATGATGTGTCTCATGTTCTGTGTTGACCATCAGTGGTGTGTCATGATGTGTCTCATGTTCTGTGTTGAACATCAGTATTGTGTATAGCAATGTTCTGTCATATGATTAATGTCCTGTGTTGAAAGCAAGTGTTGGGTATCATGTTCCTTGTTGAACATCAGTGTTGTGTCCTGTTGTGTGTCATGTTTATTGTTGAACATCAGTGTTTTGTCGTGATATGTATCATGTTTTGTGTTGAACATAACTGTTGTGTGTCATGTTATGTGTTAAACACCAGTGCTGCGTCATGATGTCTCATGTTTTGAATTGAATATCAACATTGTGTCATGTGTCTCATTTTTTTGTATTTGCCAACAATGTTGTGTCATGTGTCTCATGTTTGTTGTTCAGCATCAGTATTGTGTCTTGATGTGGCTCATGTGTTGTGATGAACATCAGTGTTATGTCATGTGTTTCCTGGTCTGTGATGAACACCAGTGTTGTGTCATGATATGTCTCATGTTCTGTGTTGAACATAAGTGTTGTGTCATGATGTGTGTTGTGTTTTGTGTTGGACTCATATTGTTCCTCATAGTTTGTGTTAAGCATCAATGTTGTGTTATGATTTTGAACATTACTGTTGTGTAATGATGTATCTCATGTTCAGTGTTGAACATCAGTGTTGTGTCAACATGTCTCGTGTTTTTTGTTGAACATCAATACTGTGTGTTGATGTGTTTCATCATGACATGTTATATGTCGAGTGCCCAGAGAGAACCAATGACTTTTGGTAGAAAACTGGAAATCCTAATCAATTAAAATCGGAGTCGAACATACCTGTCACGTGCATGTCGAACTCATAAGATCAGTGTTTGCAGGAAAGTGGTACAGTAGTTGAACTATTTAGAAAACTCATTCACCAAACCTAGCTTTTTTTTAAGTATCCTGCATTTGTGTGTCATGTACTGGTTATGTACAATCTGCTGTGTTTTGAAGTACCTTGTATTTGCATGTAAGTTTACCCACTTGATATTCAATGTTACAAGTTTACCTACTTGATATTCAATATTACAAGTTTACCGTTTGATAATCAATGTTAGCTTCGTTCGCCAGGCAAAGCTTCAATTCTTCTACTCTTCCTTTTCTAGCAGCTTCAATAAGTTTCTGTAAGTAAAAAAAAGATTTTACATTTAACAGAATGTAAAAAGTGTAGTAACTGAAATGGTTTTCACACCAGACAATAATAATTATCAAATACTTTAAAATTAGATTTTTGTTGGTAAATACAAGGGAGACATTTTACTCTATCTCATGGCTCAACTGGAGACCATTTTTTGAATGTCACTTTTTTGTGCAGACCAATCAAACATTAATAATTTAAAAGAAAAAAAAAAGACTTTACATAAATCATTTTAAAGATAATGCTCAAGTTCTACATTTTGACCTTACACCTTTTTATAGTCTGTCAACATCAAAAAGACATCTTGCTTCACTTTTGTTGTTTTTCTAATAACTATAACGATGTTATGTACATGACGTCATAGTTAATTACTTTCAATTTACAATTTGAAGAAGAGGAAATTTTTGAAATAACACCAAACTGCTGAAACTTATAGATGTTATACATATACTTTCAATGTAAACAAAAGACTGGTCACTGATATTTCAATTATTCACTGAGGGATATCGAAGAGTGCAACATATTTGTTTGTATTCAAAAAGTTTTATGGTAAATTCTGTTTTGCAACTTTGTAATTAACAGCCATACAAACTGAACTATTTGCTCTGATTTAACCTATGCTGTGGAAACGTACAAAACATATTTATGTTTAACTCGTCCACATTCTGTATGTATGTGCCTGTCCCAAGTCAGGAGTCTGTAATTCAGTGGTTGTCGTTTGTTGATCTGTTACATATTTGTGTATCGTTGATTTTTTTGTGCATAAATTAAGCCGCTTTTTTCCTCATTTGAATTGTTTTACTTTTGTTATTTCTGGGCCTTTTATAGTTGACTATGCGGTATGGGCTTTTTGAAGGACGTACGATGACCTATATATGTTAATTTCTGTGTCATTTGGTCTCTTGTGAAGAGTTGTCTCATTGGCAATCATACCACATCTTCTTTTTTATTTTAGCCAAAAGTCCTGGTCCAGAAAACCGATTAATCAAGTATCATTTTGAAGTGTGGAGTATTTGAGTACTAGTTGACATCCCTACAAATGATCACATGCTATATTTTCTATCAAAAAGCACTAGAATGTTTTGACTTAAAGAAGAAAAAAATCTTACATAGTTCCAACTTGCCATTATTTCCTAAAATAAAAAAAACAATATCTATAAACTATTGTCAGAGTCATTATTGTTACTATTACATGCAACTGAAAACCAAATACTGTTTTTGAACATGTAAACACAAACATTAACTTGTAAACTATGTAAAAGTTTCAAAGTCAATGCACCATGAAGAGGTGTTTGGGCTATATAATCTCCATGGAAACAATACTTGCAAATACCAATAAATTTGCATACTAGATTTCATTGACTTAACATTAGCAGTTCGTCTTAAACTGATCTAATCATAAACTAATACATGTAAACTAAGATAGTTTCAAAGTCATTAGACTGTGACTGAGGGGTGAGGCCAAATATTCTCCATGGAAATGAGATATGCCAATGCTTATACAACTGCATACCAAATATCACTAGTGGTTCCCTATAAACCGACCTAATCACCAACTAATACGTGTAAAATAAGCAAAAGTTTCATAGTCAATAGACCATGACTGAAGGGGCAGGGCCAAATATTCTCCATGGGAATGAGATGTGCAAATGCTTATACAACTGCATACCAAATATGATTGACCTACCACTTGTGGTTCACCATAAACTAGACCTAATCACAAATTAATGCATTGTTGACGCCGTCGCCACCAAAGACGCAGGAAACAGCATACTTTTGTCTCGCTTTTTTTTCAAGGCGAGACAAAAAAAAGAAGTCCAAAACACAACCAGATGCTCCTCAGGGCACAGCTTTATACGACCGCAGAGGTCAAACACTGAACAGTTGGGGCAAGTATGGACACAACATTCAAGCTTGATACAGCTCTGAATTTGGATTGTGATTAAATAGTTGACACAACATATGTTTCTTACACAGAATGAATGAACTTAAATTGGACATTTACCTATTATGGTCCAATATCCAAAATCTAAATACATGGTTAGATTCAGCATATCAAAGAACCCCAAGAATTCAATTTTTGATGAAATCAAATAATGTTCAATTTTGGACCCTTTAGACCTCAATGTTGACCAATTTGATAACCGGGCCCAAATATTAAAAATATAAATACATGGTTAGATTCAGCATATTAAAGAACTCTATATATTCAATTTTTGTTAACATGGAACAAAGTTTAATTTTGGACTCCAATTTGGACCAAGTTGAAAACTGGGCCCATAATCAAAAATTTAAGTACATGTTTAGATTCAACATATCAAAGATCCCCAAGAATTCAATTTTTGTTAAAATCAAACTAAGTTTAATTTTGAACCTTTTGGACCTTAATGTAGACCAATTTGAAAACAGGACCAAAAATAAAGAATCTAAATGGTTAGATTTGGCATATCAAAGAACCCCAATAATTCAATTTTTGATGAAATCAAACAAAGTTTAATTTTGGAACCTTTTGGCCTCTAATTCCTAAATTGTTGGGACCAATACTCCCAAAATCAATCCCAACCTTCCTTTTGTGGTCACAAACCTTGTGCTTAAATTTCATAGATTTCTATTTACTAATACTAAAGTTATAGAGCGAAAACCAAATGTCTTCAAACGACGACGCCGAAAAGGCCAACGTCATACCAATATAAACACGACCAAATTTTTTTTAATTTTTGCAGTCGTATAAAAACTTAACTGACCAATGAACCGTGAAAATGAGGTCAAGGTCAAATAAAACCTGTGTGACTGACATATAGGTCATAAAATATTTCCATACAACAAATATAGTTGACCTATTGCATATAGTATTAGAAAAAAAGACCAAAACTCAAATTCTATACTTTGACCACTGAAACATGATAAATGAGGTCAAGGTCAGATGACAACTGCCAGTTGGACATGTACACCTTACAGTCCATCCATACACTGAATATACTTGACCTATTGCTTTTAGTATTTGAGATATGACCTTGACCACCAAAACTTAACCTTGTTCACTGATCCATGAAATGGGGTCGAGGTCAAGTCAGTCATGAGGATTTTGCAAGGTACGCACATGTATACCAAATATAGTTATCCTATTACTTATAATAAGAGAGAATTTAACATTACAAAAAAGCTAACTTTTTCAAGTAGTCACTGAACCATGAAAATGAGGTCAAGGACATTGGACATGTGACTGATGGAAACTTCGTAACTTGAGGCATCCAGATCTTCCACCTTCTAAAATATAAAGCTTTTAAGAAGTTAGCTAACGCTGCCACCGTAGCCACGGCCTCTGCCAAAAGTCGCAGGCTTGACAAAAATTGAAATAGTTTCTACAGCATTTAGTATTGATATAGTTAAACCAAATTTCTATCATACCAGAATTTTAAACCCAAGTTTGAATAAGTGACATAAGCTCATCACATATCTTAATTTAAAACAATGTAATTGTCCTTTCAAATTGTGAATCAAGTGAAGAATTATGATATATATGTAATGTTTTACCTCATTTTGGTGACTCGAGATCATACATTGAGATTTACTTTTCTGTTAGAAAGTTGTCTCATTGGCAATCATACCACATATTCTTGTTTTTGAATCAATACTAAATTCAATAAACAGCTGCGCCATGAGCGCATGATAAGCCGACGTCTTGTGTGGAAGTTTTATGCAATAATCATAAATAGTTTCTGAGAAAGTTTAAAGCAATAACCATATATAGTTTTTGAGACAAGGCGGGACATGTGAAACCCCCCACCCTGTTTTTTTTTTTTTTTTAAACTAAATATCATTAAAATAAAATTTTGAATCAAAACCAAAAAGTATACAGATCTTTAGATTAATATAACAAACTAGAGGCTCTAAAGAGCCTGTGTCGCTCACCTTGGTCTATGTGCATATTAAACAAAGGACACAAATGGATTCATGACAAAATTGTATTTTGGTGATGGTGATGTGTTTGAAGTTCTTACTTTACTGAACGATTTTGCTTCTTACAATTATATCTATCATGAACTTTGCCCATTAGTAACAGCGGCCTTTTACGTTTCCGCAAATTGGCATTACTTTTCCGCGAAAAAATATGACGTTTCCGGAAAAAAAAGTTTACGTTTCCGCAAATAAATATCTTACTTTTCCGGAAAAAAAGTAACTATTCCGCAAATAATTAAGGAATACCTATTGATCGACAGCAAAGCTATACTAAAAAATAAATATGTATTAAGTTAAAGGTCATCATAACATGTAAGTGAAATACACCATTAAAATGTATGAAAACGTAATATGTTCAAAAATATGTTGATATGAGTTCATAAGTCAGTTCTGGCAGAATATTTGAAGCCAACACATCGTACAATGTCCATAGTAGCACATTCACCGTTTACAAATTTTGTATTTTGTTCAGGAAGGAAGACCATCTTCTCCTTTTCTACAGTTAAAGTTCTCATCTTTATGTAAGATGTTGTCTTCAGTTTCAATAACACATCGACAAAGACAAATATGGTAGGATGGCTAGCGTGAAACTGCTCGTTCAGGTAGTCACGAAAAGACTCGATACCATTCTTTGTTCTCTTTTCCTTGGGGTCAGGAATGATGCCCAAATGGTTGGTGGAAATCGCAATTGCCATCTATATAAAATTCCAATATATAATTGGCAGACCTCATGCATTTATCGTCAGATGGAGCATCGGCAATTCATTCAACAAAGCATTCTTCAATCATGTCAGTTGGCAAGTAAGCCGAACCAAAGATTTCTCTATGAAGTTTAACTTATCCTTACCCGATCTAGTAAATTGTAGCAATACTGAGATCAGAACATTTTCTTTGTTAAAAAGAAAAAATAAATTCAAATCTTTATAATTTACCAGGTAAATTTGCGGAAAAGTAATAAATACAAATTGCGGAAACGTATATTTTAAATTTGCGGAAACGTAGTATTGGGACTTTGAAAAATTAGCGGAAATGCAATACGCCCAGTAACAGAGAACTATATTTGGTAAAAATTTACATAAATTTACCAAATTAATGAAAATTGTTAAAAATTGACTATAAAGGGCAATAACTCCTTAAGGGGTCAATTGACCATTTAGGTCATGTTGACTTATTTGTAGATCTTACTTTGCTGAACATTATTGCTGTTTACAGTTTATCGCTATCTATAATAGTATTCAAGATAACCAAAAACGGCAAAATTTCTTTAAAAATTACCAATTGGAGGGCAGCAAACCAACAACCAGTTGTCCAATTCATCTGAAAAATTCAGGGCAGATAGATATTGACTTGATTAACAATTTAACTTCTTGTCAGATTTGCTCTAGATGCTTTGGTTTCATAGTTATAAGCAAAAAACTGCATTTTACCCCTATGTTCTATTTTTAGCCGTGGCGGCCATCTTGGTTGAATGGCCAGGTCATTGGACACATTTTTCAAACTAGATACCCCAAAGATGATTGTGGCCTAGTAGTTTCAGTGGAGATTTTGTAAAAGATTACTTAGATTTATGAAAAATGGTTAAAGATTGACTATAAAGGGCAATAACTCCTAAAGGGGTCAACTGACCATTTTGGTCATGTTGACTTATTTGTAGATCTTACTTTGCTGAACATTATTGCTGTTTACAATTTATCTCTATCTATAATAATATTCAAGATAATAACCAAAAACAGCAAAATTTCCTCAAAATTACCAATTCAGGGGCAGCAACCCAACAACCGATTGACCGATTCATCTGAAAATTTCAGGGCAGATAGTTCTTGACCTGATAAACATTTTTATCCCATGTCAGATTTCCTCAAAATGCTTTGGTTTTTGAGTTATAAGCCAAAAACTGCATTTTACCCCTATGTTCTATTTTTAGCGGTGGCGGCCATCTTGGTTGGTTGACCAGGTCACAACACACATTTTTTAAACTAGATACCCCAAAGATGATTGTGGCCAAGTTTGGATTAATTTGGCCAAGTAGTTTCAGAGGAGAAGATTTTTGTAAAAGATTACTTTAATTTACGAAAAATGGTTAAAAATTGACTATAAAGGGCAATAACTCCTAAACGGGTCAACTGACCATTTTGGTCATTTTGAATTATTTGTAGATCTTACTTTGCTGAACATTATTGCTGTTTACAGTTTATCTCTATCTATAATAATATTCAAGATAATAACCAAAAACAGCAAAATTTCCTCAAAATTACCAATTCAGGGGCAGCAACCCAACAACCGATTGACCGATTCATCTGAAAATTTTAGAGCAGATAGATCTTGACCTGATAAACATTTTTATCCCATGTCAGATTTCCTCAAAAGCTTTGGTTTTTGAGTTATAAGCCAAAAACTGCATTTTACCCCTTTGTTCTATTTTTAGCCGTGGCGGCCATCTTGGTTGGTTGACCAGGTCACAACACACATTTTTTAAACTAGATACCCCAAAGATGATTGTGGCCAAGTTTGGATTAATTTGGCCAAGTAGTTTCAGAGGAGAAGATTTTTGTAAAAGATTACTTTAATTAACGAAAAATGGTTAAAAATTGACTATAAAGGGCAATAACTCCTAAACGGGTCAACTGACCATTTTGGTCATGCTGACTTATTTGTAGATCTTACTTTGCTGAACATTATTGCTGTTTACAGTTTATCTCTAACTATAATAATATTCAAGATAATAACCAAAAACAGCAAAATTTCTTCAAAATTACCAATTCAGGGGCAGCAACCCAACAACCGATTGACCGATTCATCTGAAAATTTCAGGGCAGATAGATCTTGACCTGATAAACATTTTTACCCCATGTCAGATTTGCTCTAAATGCTTTGGTTTTTGAGTTATAAGCCAAAAACTGCATTTTACCCCTATGTTCTATTTTTAGCCGTGGCGGCCATCTTGGTTGGTTGACCGGGTCACGCCACACATTTTTTAAACTAGATACCCCAATGATGATTGTGGCCAAGTTTGGTTTGATTTGGCCCAGTAGTTTCAGAGGAGAAGATTTTTGTAAAAGTTAACGACGACGGACGACGACGGACGACGGACGCCAAGTGATGAGAAAAGCTCACTTGGCCCTTCGGGCCAGGTGAGCTAAAAAGTGTGTAAAGTTTTAATACAACAATAATAAATTATTTTTGAGATACCGCGTGACATGTAAAAAAAACCTCTCCTGTTATACAAAATACTCAAGAACTCAAAAATAAAATTTTTAATCATCACCAAAAAGTATACAGATCTTTAGATTAATATAACAAAGAAGTGTGTAAAATTTTAAGCAATAATCATAAATGGTTTTTGAGATACGGCGTGACATGTAAAAAACCCTCCCCTGTTTTACAAAATACTCAATAACTAAAAAAAAAATGTTGAATCATCACCAAAAAGTATACAGATATTAAGATTAATATAACTAAGAAGTGTTTAAAGTTTTAAGCCATAATCAAGAATCGTTTTTTAGATACGGTTCGACATGTAAAAAAAAACACACCCCTGTTTTAGTTACAAAGTGCTGTAACTCAAAAAGTTTTAATCTTATTTTCACCAAAAAGTATACAGATCATTTGACCATCATAAGAAACAACTATATTAAGTTTCATGAAATTTGGAGGAGTCATTCTCAAGTTACGGTGCGACATGTTTACACCGGACAGACAGACGGACAGACAAGGGTAAAACTTAATGCCCCCTCTGCTAAGGTGGGAGCATAAAAAGGAATACATTTATGAATCACATTATCAATTCATGCAATAAATGACTCT
The DNA here is from genome assembly GCF_963676685.1 of Mytilus edulis. Lineage (NCBI taxonomy): Eukaryota > Metazoa > Mollusca > Bivalvia > Mytilida > Mytilidae > Mytilus > Mytilus edulis. The sequence continues at coordinate 57,301,354 of NC_092355.1, read as the reverse complement.
CCCCCTACTGACCCCTTTCCCTCCTCAAACACACACTACTCTTAATAATGCAAGAATGCACATGCTGAAATGTCCTGCCTGCTTCACTTTTTATGATTTACTTATGTTGATAGTGACATAAAGATGAATGAAGCTTGACTCGCAGGAAAAGGTATCTTTCCACCCTCTTTATATGTCTCGGTTTCTGATTAGTCAAATTTTTTGGGAAGGTCCCTTGCTAAAAATAAATATTTCTTGGAGTTATATTATTTTATATGTAAAGTCCAGAGAGAGTCTGAACGACATTGATGGAATGGGAAAATTTGAGTCTTAAAAAAATAAACTTGTAACTCATTACACATACCTCAAATAACACTATTTGGATTTTTTTCACAGAATCTTTTACAAATTTACTATCTGGATGTTAAGTTCGATTCAGACAGAAACAAACAGTTTTTTCTTAAATACTTTTCATAATTAATCCTTTACCTGGAGTCTTATATTTCCGATCGGGTGTTGGTAGACGAAATAATTACGGTTGATATACTTGGGTAGACCTGCTCAAAATGATTCAGACAACAAAGGTAGGCGTGTTATACATCATTGTGTAGATAAATCCATTTATATTTAAGGCATAACAGATTTTAGTGAGATTGAAAACCGAGAAATCGAAATATAACGGAATTTCACAACAAAGTGAACTTTTTAAAAAATTTGAGTTAAGTACCTTGTGTTATTTTAAGGTATATTGGATTTTTTTTCTGAGACAAGTGCCTATGATAGTTCATGTATGATGTACTTACCTTTAACAAAAGTCTGACTGGAAAGGGATCAACTCCACTAGACAGGGATCAACTTGACTAGACAGGGATCAACTTGACTGGACAAGGATCAACTTGACTAGACAGGGATTAAATAAATACTGATGATAGATGTTTAAAATGAGAATATTCATGTTTTTATTTCAGGTTGAAATTATAATAATATGTGACACCTACGGGTGCGGGAATTCTCGCTACATTGAAGACCCATTGGTTGCCTTCGGCTGTTGTTTGCTCTATGGTCGGGTGGTTGTCGCTTTGACATATTCACCATTTCCTTTCTCAATTTTATAAAGATGCTTGTGTGTTGTTTGATTCCAATTTTACCTCTTTCATTGATTAGTTGCTGTGTCATTGATATAGACCTCTAAACTTTCACTTACACAGGATGCATTCTTTGTTTTTGTGTCTTTGGTGTATAAAATGTGAAACATATCTGTCAATTACCTCCCCCTGGTAGAGGTAAAATTCTTCAAGTGTCTCTCTTTTGAAACAAATTTCAGAAGTAAATGATCATATACCTATATTAAAATATAGTTCACATATAATAAACACTTACCTATAACACCAGCTTGACTGGACAGTGATCAAAACAACTGGTCAATGATCAACTTGACTGGACAGGTATCAACTTGACTCGACAGGGATCAACTTGACTGGACAGGAATCAACTTGACTGGACAGGGATCAACTTGACTGGACAGGTATCAACTTGACTAGACAGGGATCAACTTGACTGGACAGGTATCAACTTGACTGGACAAGGATCAAGTAAATACTGATGACAGATGCTTAAAATGAGAATACAAATGTTTCTATTTGATGTTGAAATACTACTAACATGTTATAAATATGCTTGTTTATTGTTTGATACAAATTTGACCTCTTTCATTAATTGGTTGCTGTCTCATTGATATAGACCTCTAAACCTTTACTCATACAGGATGCATGTTTTGTTTTAGTGTCTTGTTTACTACATAAAACCGCAGGTCTTGTGATATTTTGATTGTGACCTCATAACCTTTACTCATACAGGATGCATTCTTTGTTTTTACCGTCTTATTTACTACAAAAACACAGGTCTTGTGATATTTTGAATGTGAATAATATCTGTTAATTTTCTCCCCTTGTCAGAGTTAAAATTCTACATTCAGGTCTCTTTTGAAATAAATTTCAGTAGTAAATGAGCCTATATAGTTCACATACAATGTACACTTACCTTTTAATAGGAACTCAACTGGACAAGGATCAAATTGACTGGACAGGGATTAAATTGACTGGACAATGATTACATTGACTGGACAATGATTAAATTGACTGGACAATGATTAAATTGACTGGACAGTGATCACAAGGACTGGACAATTATCAAATAAAAATCAATAATAGACATAATAGATGTTCAAATTGAAAATATAAATGAAATAAAAACAACACGTTATAGAGACACTTGTCTTTTTTTAAAAACCACGTTGACCTCTTTTGTTGATTGGTTGCTGTCTCATTGAAAATTATATACCTCCCATCTTACGTTCAGACAGAACAAGTTGATTTCTTAGTTAACAACTCTATTTTTAATTATGCTTGCAATGTTTAATTAGTTTCGACTCCCAAATGTAATTTATTTTGTAATTGTGTCATTTTATTTTTTGTATCCCGTCACAAAAGTTGCTGAGTGCAAAATGTTAATTTTGTTCTAAAAGGATTAAAAAGCACTTGTCTAATGCTATTAAAAATGAATCCAATAGCTAAGTTCTAAATTATCTAACCTTTAAGAATTTTCACAAATAAAATTCCAATATATATATTTCTGAGTTTCATTTGATAAAATAAATCATTAAACGTTTTAATACAATTTGGTTTGTGTGTCTTGTTTACTATAAAATATTGGTCTTGGGTATTTTGAAAGTTCAAACTATTTGTTGATTATCTCCCCTTTATGAGTTTGAATATTTAACATTAGAAACAAATTTCAGTATCAAATTGATCCTATGTAGTAGTTCACATACGATGTACTTACCTATAACAACAGCCTGACTGGACAGGGATCAAATCCACTGGACAAGGTTCAACTTGACTGGACAAGGATCAACTTGACTGGACAGGGATCAACTCCACTGGACAAGGATCAACTTGACTGGACAAGGATCAACTTGACTGGACAGGGATCAACTCCACTGGACAAGGATCAACTTGACTGGACAGGGATCAACTCCACTGGACAAGGATCAACTTGACTGGACAAGGATCAACTTGACTGGACAGAGATCAAATCGACTGGACAGGGATTGATTTGACTGGACAGGGATCAAATAAATACTGATGATATATGTTTAAAATGAGAATATAAATGTTTCTATTTCAGGTTTAAATATAATTATAACATATTATAAAGATGCTTGTCTATCATTGCCTATTGTTTGATACAAATTTGACCTCTTTCATTGATTGGATGCTGTCTCATTGATATAGACCTTTAAACCTTCACTTTTACAAGATGTTTTAGGGTTTTGTTTATTACATAAATAAATTACACAAATCTGGTGTTGTGATATTTTGAATGTAAAATATATCTGTTAATTATCTCCCCCTGTCAGAGTTAAAATTCTACATTCGCATCTTTTTTTTAAACAAATTTCAGTAGTAAATGATTCTATCTAGTTCACATACAATTTAACTTACCTATAATAGGAAGTCAACTGGCAAGGATCACATTGACTGGACAATGGTCACACGGACTGGACATTGAACACAAGGACTGGACGATTATCAAATAAAAAACAATAATCATGATAATAGACATTATAGATGTTCAAACTGAAAATATAGATGAAATAAAAACAACACATTACAGACACTAATCTATTTTTAAATAAAATGTTGACCTCTTTTGTTGATTGGTTGCTGTCTCATTGACATAGACCTCCGATCTTACAATCATAAAGAACAATTTGATTTCTACATGTTCTAAGTTAACAACTCTTTTTGTAATGCTTGCAATGTTTAATTAGTTTCAACTTCCATGAATTTTTGTTATTGTGTCCGTTTATTTTTTGTATCCAGTCACAAAAGTTGCTAAGTGCAAAAGTTTAACATTGTTCTAAAAGAATTAATACAAACACTGGTCTAATGCTATTTAGAATGAATCCTATAGCTCTGGATTATCTCCCCTTTAATACAAACACTGGTCTAATGTTATTTAGAATGAATCCTATAGCTCTGGATTATCTCCCCTTTAATACAAACACTGGTCTAATGCTATTTAGAATGAATCCTATAGCTATGGATTATCTCCCCTTTAATACAAACACTGGTCTAATGCTATTTAGAATGAATCCTATAGCTATGGATTATCTCCCCTTTAATACAAACACTGGTCTAGTACTATTTAGAATGAATCCTATAGCTCTGGATTATCTCCCCTTTAGTACAAACACTGGTCTAATGTTATTTAGAATGAATCCTATAGCTCTGGATTATCTCCCCTTTAGTACAAACACTGGTCTAATGCTATTTAGAATGAATCCTATAGCTCTGGATTATCTCCCCTTTAATACAAACACTGGTCTAATGTTATTTAGAATGAATCCTATAGCTCTGGATTATCTCCCCTTTAATACAAACACTGGTCTAATGCTATTTAGAATGAATCCTATAGCTATGGATTATCTCCCCTTTAATACAAACACTGGTCTAATGCTATTTAGAATGAATCCTATAGCTATGGATTATCTCCCCTTTAATACAAACACTGGTCTAGTACTATTTAGAATGAATCCTATAGCTCTGGATTATATCCCCTTTAATTCACATTTACAATTTCAATATATTTCTGATTTTCATTTGATAAAAAAATCATTAAACGTTCCAATACAATATCAATGTAATGTTCACTGACCTATAGATAGTAATAACTTGACTGGACCTTGAATCAATAAATACTAATAGTAGATCTTCAAACTGAAAATATAAAAAAATACATGTAGCTCAATTTCAGTTTTTTTCACGTTTATATAAATATTGGTAAAACTTTCCCTGAAATTTTATGTACCTGTCATGAATTAAAAAAGAAAAGGTACATGTACCATACAAAGCTAATTAGTGGAAAAGTTTTTAGGATATATTCATTATAGCATGAAGTCATTCTGTATCCTATGCTATTGCACAATACTTAATATAATATAATAGTTTATTATTTACACATCTTGTTTGGTGTGTATCTCCTGCCATATCAGCAGTCAGGGGCATTACTTAAACAAGTAACAATTAAAATTACCTATACAAGAGGCTAATTTAAATATAACTTATATAAGTTATTTTTCTGAATATTATTTTTATAGGTGTCCAATAATACAGATTTTACTAGCTTTAAATAATTTTCACAGTCATGTGGTTATTTTTCCCTTGATATATAAAAACAAATTCTTCCTAAACACTAATTAACTTTCTGACACAAAGATTGGTCTCTTGGGACTATCAAATTATCATTCTCTTCTAAAATCTTGAAGGTAGACTGATATAAATAGATAGATACTTGTGAATTAATTAAGACCTGAAGTTATTTATAATGTGTAACCCAAATCAATTACATATGTGCCTTAGATAAGTGTAATTGCTATTTTTTTTCAAAAATGTATAAAATAATTTATTCAAGTAATATTTTTGTCATTATTCTTAAAGTAACCCTTTATCTCTATACTCCTCTCAAATCTGATAAATTCTTTATTTTATGATATAAAATGTTGTTTAAAATCATGAAAACTACATTTAGTCTATGTTTCTATTGAAAATTAAAATAACTCTATTAAGTAATTTTAATATTTTTAAAAACAAAAATTACTTATATAAGTAACTAAAAAAAATAACTTGTTTAAGTAACGCCCCTGACCGATCAGTATAAAAGTCCAAAAATTATGAAGAAACCCCCCCCCCCCCCCCCCAATTTTTTTTCTTTTAACCCCCCTTGGAGTAATTACCCCCAAACTCAATTCCTGCCTGTTATGGTACCTTGCAGTACAATTTCAGAGAGATTGACACATTTAAACACAAGTCACCTTTAAACTTTATACGACCACAGAGGTCAAACCCTGAACAGTTGGGGCATTTAGTATGTCAATTAAAATCTGTACTCAACATTACTGGTTGAGCAAAAAAATGGACTTTTCAGACTCTGAGCTGTTAGTTTGTAGTGAATGTACTCAACACATTTAATATGATTTGTGTCTATTGCCTGATAAACTACATTTAGTAATTCATCACATTTACAGTTTCTCTACTATAAGTTTACAGCTACAGTGTATGAATATTTCAACAACATGGATATGAAATAATGTATTGCTTTATGCTAGACAGAAAACCCTATTATAGCTAATATGTACAGTCAGGGGACTTACTTAAATGAGTGATTTTCTAAATCACTGATTTAAGTAACATTATTTCCATTAAGATTGGAAGTAAGAGTTGTCTTTCTTTAATAATCACCTATTTCAGTAGAACAAATCAATCACTAAAAGAAGTGATTTAATTTTATTATAGCTTTAAATATAGAATACTAATGATCCAGAGACTAATTATGTTTCTAAAATTATCAGAACCAACATCTGTGTTGTCTAGGATGACCAGGTCATTTCAGGTGATGACCTTGTACTGAATCTAGGATAATGACATTAAAATCACTTGTTTAAGTATCATACGTATACCTCAATTTCCTTCCCAAAAATCACTTATTTTTAAGTATCATTATTTTAATAACCCCCACTAATTTCAACACCCCGGAACAGTGAAAATTTGAACAGTGAAAATTTTATTGTGAACAGTAGAGTTTTATTACATCATCTGAAAGATGAAACCTTGAACTTTACAGGAAAAATACTCCCACTGCTGGGAAAAATCTGTTAATTAAGAAAGTATCAGTTCATTATGTAAAGACATTATTATAGCATTTTTTCAACTAAAATATAATTTGCAGATAAATGATAGCATCAAAGGCATAAACCTTGCTACATAAAAGAAGCAAAAAGTTCATTTTTATTCAATTTTATTAATAAAAAGGTATTATTTAAACATATGTTTTTAAAATTTTGGTAAAAATACAAAATCACAATTTGTGTCAAAACTTCAAATTTGCTACTCAAATAAGTGATTTAAAAATCACTTATTTCAGTAAGTCCCCTGACTGATGTATATATTTATTTATGTAAATAAATACTGTTTATATAATTTTAAAGTTTCATAATATTCTGAATTAACTGCACAATTTACCTGAATCACTTTCCTTCTTTCTATATAACAGATCTATGTAGGCCACATATATATATATCTAACAGGACATTATTGTTTTTATATTTCTGTTCTCTTTTCTTCAGCATTCTATCACTATGTTTTAGACCTAAAAAAAAAAGAGTATCTAAATAATATTCTTTTTGTGTTGAAAAATAACAAATCTAGTCCCAGTTTCAATTCTAAAATAAAATAGTTGCCCCCTTTATAAACACATTAGACATGTGTCTGCAGTGTTCCAGCTAGGATTTGAAAATAGAGGGGCGCGTTTTTAAAAAGGGCACTTTAGCGCGTTCTCACTGAAAAAAATCAAATACTTAATATTACCACATAAAGACATATTTCTTGATGCATGGTGGGTCTAAGATGAATTTGCAACGCGATGCGCTGCGTTGTTTTGTAGAATTATTTTTATTACACTTGTGAAATGAATTGTGCATGTCAGTTTAAAAACTTCACATAAATCTGCAATACAGTCAGTAACAATACTTAACATTTTCTCTCAAGGCCAGCCTGGATCCAAAAGTTTTTTCAAGGGCCCTGTAGAATTTTTTTAGGCCTTACCAGGTTTGTTTTTACTGCAGGCACATACATACTAATAGTCTTGAATGTTCTTATATAAAAGCCAAAAATATATGTTTGAAATACCTTATACATGTAGCTTGTTTCTTATTATGATGGAAATAATAAAGGAATTAAATAAACATGAGTTTTTCAGAATTAAAATCCATTTAACCATGTATTTTCAGACTGGTGAACTTTATATATATTTGTAATATTATTGAAAAAAAAACAAAAAAAACAAGCCCCCCTTTCCATACCCCTAGATGTAAATTATTTTAATAAAAAAAGTATTATCAGTTTCACCCCAAGAAATTATTATAATTTTTCATGAATAAATCTTAGAAGTTGTAATCAAAATGATTTCCAAAATTAAATTCCTACTGTCTATAAATAACAATGAAATGTAACTGTTTCCTGTTAATAAGGGGTTTCCCGAATTTTCCCGCCAAAAAGCACATGGCTTTCAACAATTGTAAACAAAGCATTCAATTTGTGATCATGGATTACAGTTTTAATTAATTTAATTTGGATATAGATATTCAACTTAAGGTACAGTCAAGCAATGTTTTTACTTTCTTCTGGATTAAAACTAGTTTGAAAGATCAGTTTCAAAAATAAAAGATCATAACAAAAACGATCTGAATTGTGAATATTCAGTGACCCATAAATTTTTTGAACTCTGCTACGGAGGTCAAAGTTACATCATGTTTCATGCATTTTGCGTGTTGACCTATTGGAATGATTCTTTTTAAATGACATAATAAATAACAAATACAATAGAAATGAACACCGTTCACATTTATTTTATAAATTATATTTTGCATCGTCAGGTGTTAAAATAATCAATTTATTTAACTTCGATGTTTGGTGCTTCAGGGTAAAGGGATTAGACAGGGTCGTAAATTTCACCTGATTAAGTAATTGACTCTTATCAAATAGGTGATTATAATCAGGTAACAAGTGTCAACAATTTTAATCTGTTGTCTTAATGAAGTGTGTGTATAAAGAACTCAACAAAATGGCGACGATATGAGGAAAAAAGATCGTTTTTTAAACTTTTTTTCAAAAGGGCACAGAGGGGCGCAGGGGCGCTTAAAAAAGGCAGCGGGGCGCAAAATGTTGGGGGCGGGGCGCGGCGCCCCTCCATTTCATGCTAGCTGGAACACTGGTCTGTGTCAAGTCAAGAAGATTAACACAAGTTACAGGGCCAAATATTTTCAATGTAAATGAGATGTGCTAAGGCTTATATTATGCAATGGCAGCGCTAATACAACTGCATACCAAATATCCTTAAGTAACCACTAATGGTTCACTGTAAACTAGACCTATTCACAAACTATTACATTGTTGCCGCCACCACCAGAAATGGCACTACTTTGTCTAGCTTTTTAACTCTATCAAGGCAAGAAAAAAATCGCGGTTAAAAGGCAATAACTCCAAAAAGGAGATGTAAGACGATTTCCTCCATATTGTCAAAATTATTTTTTATTTGCTTATTTAAGTTTCTATCTATCTATTTTAATTTTTAAGATATAAGGCGCAAAACGCAAAAAAAATGGTTAAAATTGTCTTTTAAGGGGCAATAACTCTAATAAGTCGACTGACTATTTCAACCATTTGACTTTATATTTGTAAAACTTGTCTTGCTGATCATTATTGCATGTAAAGTTTTTTTCTATCTATTATAGTTTTCAAAATAATAGGCAACAAGAATGTGTCCATAGTACACGGATGCCCAACTCGCACTTTCATTTTCTATTTTGGAATTAAAAGTAGAAAGATCATATCATAGGAAACATGTGTACTAAGTTTCAAGTTGATGTTACTTTAACTTCATCAAAAACTACCTTGACCAAAAACTTTAACCTGAACTTCGCACTATCATTTTCTATGTTCAGTGGACCATGAAATTGGGGTCAAAACTATAATTTGGCATTAAAATTAGAAAGATCATATCATGGGGAACATGTGTACTAAGTTTCAAGTTGATTGGACTTCAACTTCATCAAAATCTACCTTGACCAAAAACTGTAACCTTAAGCTAACGGACACACGGACGGACGAAGGGACGGACGGAGGCAGACCAGAGAACATAATGCCCCTATACTATCGTAGGTGGGGCATAAAAAAGAAAAGAAATGTTGAAATTTGTCATTTAAGGACAATAACTCAGGGGTTCAAATTAGCATTGGTATGAGGTCCGCAACCTTTCACAATTGCAATCGGACTTTTGTATTGGTTACTAGCTACGCCCGATGGACCTTCAATTTAAAAGAAAATAAAAATTAACTTTGCCAACCTTTTCAATAAACCAAAATTTCCTAACGATCTCAAACTTTATTTTCATCGTTATTATTCATGACAGCGATGTTCATTTTGTTCAATCGACCGTTAGCTTTAAACCGAAAATGGCCAATAAGTAATGTGTAAATCCGAGTAAAATCGTATCTGACTGACAAACACAACATTGAACAAGAGTGCACACTCTGAAATGTCTCGCCATCTTTACTGATCATTGATATAATGTTGATAGTCCTCAATATAAACCTTTATTACAACTGTCACATACGTGTAAACTAAACATTGACCAATGAACCATGAAAATGAGGTCAAGGTCAGATGAACCATGGCAGACAGAAATGTACAGCTAACAATTCTTTCATACAACAAATATAGTTGACCTATTGCTTATAGTTTAAGAAAAATAGACCAAAACACACAAACTTTATAACAACGAGCAATGAACTGTAAAAATGAGGTCACGGTCAAATAAAACATGCAAAACTGACATAAATCATAAAATATTTCCATACACCAAATATAGTTGACCAAATGCATATAGCATTAGAAAAATAGACCGAAACCCAAAAACTTAACTTTGACAACTTAATCATGAAAATGAGGTCAAGGTCAGATAACACATGTACACCTTACAATCATACCATGCACCAAATATAGAAGACCTATTGCATACAGTACAAAACACAAAAACACAAAAACTTAACTATAACCATGAAAATGAGGTCAAGGACAAATGATACCTGCCAGTTGGACATGTACACCTCACAGTCCTTCCATACACTGAATATACATGTACTAGACCTATTGCTTATAGTATCTGAAATATGGACTTGACCACCAAAACTTAACCTTGTTCACTGATCCATGAAATGAGGTCAAGGTCAAATGAAAACTGTCTGACGGGTATGAGGACCTTGCAAGGTATGCACATACCAAATGTAGTTATCCTATTACCATGATTACTCATAATAAGAGAGAATTTAACATTACAAAAAATCTTAACTTTTTTTTCAAGTCACTGAACCATGAAAATGAGGTCAAGGACATTGGACATGTGACTGACGGAAACTTCGTTACATGAGGCATCTATAAACAAAGTATGAAGCATCCAGGTCTTCCATCTTCTAAAATATAAATCTTTTAAGAAGTTAGCTAACGCCGCCGCAGCCGGATCACTATCCCTATGTCGAGCTTTCTGCGACAAAAGTCGCAGGCTTGACAAAAACAATGGATGCATATACCAGAAATGAAGACAATTACAATACCGGATCAGATTCCAGGGTTGGATAATCATGATAATGGTTAATTCCGGATTTGCTGATCAAATACAATAAAAAAAAATCCAGGCAGGTGACAAAATTCATCTTTGATGATGAAATAATAATTCAAATATGAAAACCAAAAGTTATATGGAAAAGAAAGACAAAGCAGGAAATATTTTATACAGAAACTCAAAATTACTTTTAGTTCACAAATTTTCATTCCAAAATCCAATAAAATGTGACAGTAATTTTTTTTACGGATCACTATCCGTATATAGAGCTTTCTGTGACAAAATCGCAGGCTCAACAAACACTACAACACCAACAGCAACACCCTCCCCATTACAAATCAAAGCGCGAAAGCGCTGTAAAGGCAGTTAATTACAGGTTGTGTGTATTTCTGGTCCAGTTATATCATTATCTTCCATAGAAAAGAGGTGGTTTGTACTAGTATTTAAGATTTAGAGATCTCTTGTGCCTAGTTCACCTATATCTATAGTCTACTGTTTACAGTATACTTTCTGTACCTCGCCATGAAATGCATTTTTTAAGACATATAATCATATTCAAAACAGTGTAGCTGTGGCCATTGATTGACGACCTTAAATTATCCCATTGACTGGGGCGGATTATGTGAACGTTTGTCTGTAACGACCGCTGCTCACTATGTACTTGTTAAAGACACGTAAACTGTGGGGTCACAAAAGGTTCTCAACACCTAAATAAAGAAATTAGAAAAACTAATCAGGAATAACACAATGTTTTGATTTATATCAATCATATAAATCAAAACATAAAGTTATTCCTGATTAATTTTTCGAATTATTTTAATATTAAAGGCGTTAAGAACCTTTGGTGACCTTACAGTTTAAATTCTATAATAAGTAAGTAGTGAGCAGTTCACCTAATCTGTCCCAGTCAATGGGATAATTTAAGGTCGTCAATCAATGGCCACAGCTACACTGTTTTGAATATGATTCTATAAGAACTTTTCCTTTTTAATATAAATAAAATTGAGAATGGAAATGGGGAATGTGCCAAAGAGACAACAACCCGACCATAGAAAAAAACAACAGCAGAAGGTCACCAACAGGTCTTCGATGTAGCGAGAAATTCCCGAACCCGGAGGCGTCCTTCAGCTGGCCCCTAAACAAATATATACTAGTTCAGTGATAATGAACGCCATACTAATTTCCAAATTGTACACAAGAAACTAAAATTAAAATAACACAAGACTAAACTAGAGGCTCTCAAGAGCCTGTATCGCTCACCTGATTCTACTTGGGTTTTTGAAATCATATAAAAAAATATAAATTTGGCTAAAAGTGACAACACAACCTCATACGGAAAGGAACATTCAGGCTATGTTTAATTTCATTCAAAAGTCCCCCACTGGCGGCCATCTTGATCGGCTACAAAGTAATAACACTTGGTCAGCACCTCATAAGGAACATTCATGCCATGTTTGGTTTCATTCCATTCAGTGGTTCTCTAACAGAAGTCATTTGTATGCATTTCCCATAGAGTCCTATGTTAAACTAAGTCCCCCGCTGGCTGCCATCTTGGATAATGGATCGGCTACAAAGTAACAACACTTGTTCAGCACCACATTAGGAACATTCATGCCATGTTTGATTTCATTCCATTCAGTGGTTCTCTAAAAGAAGTCATTTGTATGCATTTCCCATAGGGTCCTATGTTAAACTAAGTCCCCCGCTGGCGGCCATCTTGGATGATGGATCGGCTACAAAGTAACAACACTTGGTCAGCACCTCATAAGGAACATTCATGCTATGTTTGGTTTCATTCCATTCAGTGGTTCTCAAAAAGAAGTCATTTGTATGCATTTCCCATAGGGTCCTATGTTAAACTAAGTCCCCCGCTGGCGGCCATCTTGGATAATGGATCAGCTACAAAGTAACAACACTTGGTCGGCACCTCATAAGGAACATTCATGCCATGTTTGGTTTCATTCCATTCAGTGGTTCTCTAAAAGAAGTCATTTGTATGCATTTCCCATAGAGTCCTATGTTAAACTAAGTCCCCCGCTGGCGGCCATCTTGGATAATGGATCGGCTACAAAGTAACAACACTTGGTCAGCACCACATTAGGAACATTCATGCCATGTTTGATTTCATTCCATTCAGTGGTTCTCTAAAAGAAGTCATTTGTATGCATTTCCCATAGGGTCCTATGTTAAACTAAGTCCCCCGCTGGCGGCCATCTTGGATGATGGATCAGCTACATAGTAACAACACTTGGTCGGCACCTCATAAGGAACATTCATGCCATGTTTGGTTTTATTCCATTCAGTGGTTCTCTAAAAGAAGTCATTTGTATGCATTTCCCATAGGGTCCTATGTTAAACTAAGTCCCCCGCTGGCGGCCATCTTGGATGATGGATCGGCTACAAAGTAACAACACTTGGTCAGCACCTCATAAGGAACATTCATGCCATGTTTGGTTTCATTCCATTCAGTGGTTCTCTAGAAGAAGTTCAAAATGTAAAAAGTTAACGACGACGACGGACGACGACGGACGACGACGACGGACGACGACGACGGACGACGGACGCCAAGTGGTGAGAAAAGCTCACTTGGCCCTTCAGGCCAGGTGAGCTAAAAAGGCCAGAGGCTCCTGACTTGGGACAGGCGCAATATAGGCGCAATACGCATATTCAATGACTCCCATCCTATGAAAAATAGTTCACTAGTCTCCGTACTGTGTGTATTGCAAGAACATCAAGTAACATAATGGTAAATGTACATAGTAACATGTCAACTCTTTTGATGACCATACTTTTTCTACATACCCGCCAACTGTCACTATTTGCGGGGGATTTCCCCCATGGAGGTTCCCAAGTGGAAACTTTGTAAGAGCAATTTTGTCCACTATTTTAAAGAAAACAATTAATTTAACAATGGCTATGAGCTTGTTAAAGCATGAAGAAACCAAAAAATCACATTAGAATATATTTGAAGGCCCCCTTGAAAGTTTTGTAGGACTATAAAAATCATCTTTCATGTAAAACCCCCATGGACATTTTGAAAAGTTGACAGGTATGTTTCTAACTCCAAGCAAAACTATTTTTCAGTATAAACATGATAAAGTAATCTACCGGTATGAATGAAAAACGAGTTTTTAATTAAGGAAACAATGACATCTGGTGGCCATAATAGCTGTCTCATTAGCATTTTAACCACTTCCCATATTTGCAATTAAGACAATAGAAGAAAATTATTCAATGCAAACACAAAACTTACTTGTAAATATGAAATTCTCTTTCAGTATGAGTTTTTCTCAATGTTTGAGATTGTACAGTAGTACCTGTAACTGCTTATACCGATTTCTTATTCACTTTAGTTCGATAAACTCACTAAATATCATGTATATACACTGTACCACATCTCCTTTTTTTTATATGCATTACAATAACATGAACAATTGTAATTCAAATCTATATATCAAAGCAAAATGAATTGCACCACTTTCATTTATGCATCCTTTGGCAAAATACAAGTTCTAAAATGGCACAATATATATTTCTTTATATAAAAACAAAATTTAGTATACGACACTTTAACAGAATATGTTAAAGTTTGTTGAAAAATTTACCGAATATTTGTATTGCAGCAACCAATGTATAATTTTCTCTTTGATTTGCATAGTATACTGGAATACAATGTATTAATTTAGTAATTAGTTAGTATAGAAAGTCCCTGGTTTATCAGAACAAAATGTTTGTTTTTATTATTAATCCATCAAAAGACAAGTATCACAACAATCAGTGAGAATTATTATGTCATTGAACAATTAACAATCCTAAAAAAGCCATAAACTTTTAAATAATTCCATACGTTTTCCTAAATTTCAAAAATATATACGGTACCATAAAAATATCTAAATAAGTTTATCCAACTTCAATGACCTGAATATTATTTTAGTAGGGCGCACGGACTCTATGGGCGAACGGACCTAGGGCGAACATGTTATTAGGGCGAATGGGCCCGATACCATATATAACTATAACATAGAAGAGAACATCATTCATGTCAATGTTTTGTTCCTGTGTTTACATTGTCATTGACATTTTTCAAGAAAGCCTGAAGCATTACATCCTAAATTAACATAATTACTGCTAAAATAATTATCAGTATGATATACCTCTTGTAGGAAAACCTTACTATTGTAAAAATCTCAAACAGATGACATTGAATCGTAATCCCGAATATTATGACGTCTTGAATTAACCCCCCTATTCTAAAACGATAATTGCGGTTGCAAACAGACTTTGGTTTAATTGCATGGCGATTATATAAATAACAGTATATATTTCTTAAAGAAAATAAAGTTTTACCATGAATAGTTTCCTGAACGTAGTCGTGATATTGTTTTATTTATGTATTGTCGCTAAATAGTCTTCTTGACGCTTCTTATCGCTAAATTAATTTTATTGCCGCTTCTTATCACTTTTTGACGCTTCTTGTCTCTAATTAGTGAGACCCAGATTCAGGAACGATAATTTCATACTTAATATAACTGAGACCGAAATAACTATAACGTCATACGGTTTCACGTACAGGAGTGCTTTAAATTGTTTAATATGCAATATAATTCATGTTCAGTCGACTTTTAATTGTAATATCAACGACTGAAATGATTTTAAAATATGTTTAGATCGCAGATAGTACTCGAAATTGACCCGACCTCTTTCCAAACGGAATTCAAATAATGATAGTTTGTAATCAGGTTGACTGCTTATATTGCAAAATACACATTAATAAAAAGATTTTAAAACGAACAATACACACTGACCGTTTCTTTATTTCCCAATGTAAATGAAAGAAACAAAAGCCATTTCATACCACAAAAAGAAGAGGAGAAAATTGAACATTTCCGGATCTATTTCTGGCCAAATAACCCCCAGCAAAGATTTGTTGGATGTCGCGTACGGAAAGATGAACCTCATGACTTGAAAGTCAGGCCTTAAAGCACTGCCTTTAAAAAAAAATTATGTGAATTCAAAATATACAAGACAATTACATTTATTATTAAACATGTTATACAACATGTACAACAGTGACACTGACATGAAACCATGAAGCTAACCTTTCATCAAAAACACATTAATTTTGTATCTTATAAGGCCACACTTAAAAAAAATATTTTGGTTTGCCCAAACCCTACCCAAGGTAGAGACTGTGGGTAGGTAGGTAGGATTTTTTTTTTCGGCAAAGATAAAATGAAGTGTCAGATGTTCTTTAGTCATGTTAGTCTTCATGCCTATATCATTAAAAAAAAAACTTTTTCACATCAGGACAATAAAAGATTTTGAGAAGGCACCTTTTTTCTGGGTAGGTATACTTTAAATTACAATGTAGGGTTAGGGCAAACAAACACAATTCTTTTTTATGGCCTTGAGTTAAGAAATATTTCAAGTAAAAGTAGGGCCTGGAATCACAGGCACTTGTTTCTATCCATAGGAAGGTCGACTATCCATATAAATTCTATTTATATGGATAGTCGACCTTCCTATGGATAGAAACAAGTGTTCGACTATCCATATAAATTCTATTTATATGGATAGTCGACCTTCCTATGGATAGAAACAAGTCCCTGTGCCTGGAATTCAGATTGTGGACCTTTCAGTTTGGAGTGTCAAAGGTCCTGGACCTTCCAGTACGGTACCAATTGTTAAACTGAACCCCTGTAACTCCTGTAAGAAGTCATCTGACAGTTTTGATGTATATATGAACAATTGGTAGGGTTTAATAATTTGTACATTTTAACTCCAGTCAGATTTTCTCAATTTAAAATGGTTTTCAAAATAAAAGACAAAAAAAACCTATGTTCTATTTTTAGCCATTTCGTCCCGCCTTGGTTGCGAATTGGCAGGTGGGGTCATAGGACACATTTTTAAAAAAATTAGATACCCCAATGATGATTGTGGCCAAGTTTGGTTAAATTTGGCCCAGTAATTTCAGAGAAGATTTTTGTACAAGTTAACAGACGATGACAGACGTCAAGGTGAGCTAATAAACTGCTTCGTTGAGCGCAGCTGGATACGCCTGCAGAGGTCCAACCTTGAACAGTCAGGGCAAAATGGACACAATATGCAAGCTTGATACAGGTTTGAATTTGGAATGTAATTAAATATTTTACATATTATAGGTTTCAGAATGAATGTAGTCAAAGAACTTGAAAATGGTTATATGAATTGAATTTATATTCAATTAAAGATTTTTTTGCTGTTGTGCAATACAATGTGCTGTTGCGCAATACTTAGTAAATCTGTTGTCAGACTATAAACAAATAAAGTTCAATTAAATCTCAGTCATATTACATAGATGCCAACCCCCTTTTGACACAATCAGTAACAAACTCAAATTTTCCGTATTTTTGAAAAGTTTTCAGCAATCATTTATAAACGTGCATTTACCAATAAAAATTACTGATGAGTGGTTGCAAAGTGATGTGCCCTAAAATTTGTCGTTTAACATGTTGTTCCATTCATTAATTGTTCAGATGTTCTCGACTCGTACATTTTCGTTTTGTCAAGGAGAAGTAGAGAAAGGGGGAAAGCTCCTTCATAAAATGCAAGTTTGCCTCTTCGGAAGTCAGTTAGTTACTCAACAATAGGTTGATAACTCCCGAGGAACGGGAAGCATTACACTGGCGTTTTCTAAATACTGGACCAGGACGGAAAAGTAATGATATAAATCCGCGTTTTACAAAATTGATCGGCAATGATTGGTAATCCGTAACTATTCGACTTTGACCGTAACAGCGTAGTTTTATCGCAAAATCGGAAAAACTACGCAAAAATCGTAATGGTTGGCATCTTTGATATTAGAAATTTATGAAGATCAAAAGGGAGCTTACATCAATAGATATAAACAATTCACCAAAGTTTCATGATAATTGCTGAGTTATTGTCCGAAAACTGGAAAATCCCCCCTTTTTTAATGAATAAAACCCCATAACTCAGAAATGTAAAATGTAAAATTTATAAAATTCTAAAGGGAACTTACATTAAAGGGATAATTCGCGAATTTTTACTTTTCAGCTAATTATGTCCATAATACCATAAAAAACATATTCACCAAGTTTTATCTGGATATGAACAGCAATAAAGGAGAAAATTAAGAATTAATAATTTTATTTCTTCGAACTTCCTGACTTATGTGACGTAGTTTAAGTCTTTAAGCATGCCGGGAGTGGAAATAATCTCATTTTAAATCTTAATCGTTAATCATCTTATAACGCTATTTAAAGCGCATAGACGACGTTTGGTGTAGCTATTAACCAACTAATAATTAAGATGGAACAGCGCTCAGCTTGAAAGTAGAATATACGATTTATATTTTAATATTTTCTGAAATGATTATAGTGATACAAGTAAATCATATAAAATATTTTTTTATGATTTTTTTTTCTGACGGATATTTTGAACTAACACGTATAACTGGTAGTGTTTTAAACATGCATGTTTGTACTTTTTACCTTTTACGTCAGGCTAGTAAATATGTGCTGCTAGTACATTTGTAGTGTGTAAATACAGCCCCGCAAATACAATGTGTATTGTACTTTGACACATAGTGACTACCTGTTGAATGCGTGGTTAAATTCAAGTTAATTAAAAGATTAGCATTTTGTATCTTTTGATCTTTACTCAGTGAATTTAAGCCGTCACGGTTCACTTTTCTAGGTGTGAACAACATTTCGTATGAATGATAAACGGGGGAATCTTAATATTTTCCATGAGCTCAGTTAATTAAATATATTATTGACGCTGAATATTTTTTGTTAAAAAAAAAAAGAAATACTGAATTAATTTAATTGAATAAATTTATGAATAATGATGTCCCTATAAAGTTATAAACACGAGTAAATGAATTAAAAATTCTAAATATGAATCGGTGACCTTGAATTTTTGGAATAGATAGTAATTACCAATTGCAGTTATATAAGTGGGTCGTTCAAAGCGATCTTATTCTTTTTTTTTTAAATATTCAGGAAGTAATGTCCTTATCAAAATAATTTAATTCTCACCACGTACTAGTTCTTCAGCTATTTGAACGAAAATATCAAAAATGTTAACAGAAAATTTTCAACTTTGTCTTACTGGAAGGGAGGGAGAGCTCCAGACGTACTTATTAACAGACAAAGCAGGCTTATGGCTTATCGTCAGTTTGTGTGTTGGGTCAGGAAAGGTCAACCACTTGGCAAGAAACACAGAATAATCCTACCGGCTTGTGTAGTAAACATAATTAGAAAAGAGTTTCCATCGTTGGATGGGGTATACGAATGATTCAAAGAATGTGAAAGTGACACTTCAGACTGAATAGTTCTAAAATCATTCAAACGTTTTACCAATACAGTTTTTCACCGAATGTTTCAGATTCATTTCATTATTTGTGTATTAATAAACCTATTTATGAATTATTTCACTTTGAGGTCTAATTTTATAGATTGCATGTTGTATAAACATGAAGGTTTGGTCTACCACAGTACCACGGAGCGTTGAGATGATTTGACCCGAGATCCTCCCGAGATGTTGTTGGGGTTCTTGTTGTGCAACCTTAACCAGTTTTCAATGATGTGTTTTTTATCTCTTTGTTTGTCTTTCGATCGTTTATTGGTTATTTTTTGCTATGACGTTGTCAGTGTGTTTTTTAATACTGAATATGACTATCCGTTTTGGTACCTTCTGCCTTTTTACAAACAAGACCATGAAACTGAATATTGGAAATGTATCATGCTACTACAAAAGAAAATGCACTGATGGATTGTCCTAGAAGCATATTTTATGAGAATAATAATGATCTATAAGCAGTTACATTTATTTCATGTTTGAAGCGGTGCATTTTTTAAAATTTAATTTGACTGTTACCAAGAAATGCATTGTAGCAAAGGGGAAGAGTAATTGTGGTCTAGTGTCAGATACTCGAAAATAATGGAATTTAACAGAAAAGGAAACAAAAAACGGACTTTGGCAAAAATGTAGAGGGCTTTTGATACCTTTTCTCCAGACATAAAATCTTTTACAATAAATCATCCTACAACAGCTTAAAAGCTTGAAATGCCAGCGATTTCGCGGGAGTGTTTTAGTGTTCTCAAAATCTTATATTGATAAAAATGACACTCCTTTAAATAATTGAATGTACATGTACAGGAAGACAAACGATTACCGCACGTTCTAGAGACATGCCACGAACTAAGTATCATCTTCGTGTCATAATTGCGCATGCTTGTCTCTTCACATACAAGTAAACGCAAATTTTCTAATAGGCAAAATTTTTCGTAAATGTGCCCGCTCATATCGGAAATAGGACAAGAAAGTATGAAAGATAGTCATCCGTATTCTCTCGGTTAAATTCTCTAGGATTTACTCCAAACAATGTTGTAAAATGATGCAGTATGTTTTTTTCTTTCTTAAATTATTCATCACAACTCTAGACCGCATAACGTAAATTAAACATTTGCTAAGCAAATAAAACAAGCTGACAAAACATTATGTAAGCTATTGTGTACAAAAGCATTGGCGGATCCAGGGGGAGTGGTTCCGGGTGTTGGAACCCCCGTTTTTTTTTTTTTTGCCGATCAATGCATTTGAAGTGGGACATATATTTGGAACCCCCCTTTTTTAATATGGCTGGATCCGCCCCCGAAAAGTAAAATTGAAATTTGAAAAAAAAATCATTTTACATGGTACAGTACCAGATAATCTTCTACACATGAATTTTGAAACAGAAGTCAAAATTAATAATTTACGGTCTTATTATTTCTGTCTTTGCACATGTCAGAATTAATCAGCCTGTAGATATAAATTTTAAACTCTTAATTTCATGTTTGGACGGCTTTGTGTATTTCAATCAGGTTAGGGACATACATTGTTAACAGGATGTATAATACACCTGACAGCATTTTCGATGGTACTTTTACCTGTGCACACCTGGGTCAAACAGTTGGGAAGCGATGCATGTACCTGAATTGCGTAATGTCACCAGTTTATTAGCCCGCAGGAAGTCACTAGAATACCCGAATGTGACACTATTACATGACCTCTGGCAATAATTCAAAAGATCGACGGTTTTCATATTAGAAGTACCCGAAATGAATAAAATCTATTACATAAAAAAGATTTTTTTTTTTGGCAAGCATTTCGAAAGTCTAAAGCCGCTACAGATACGAATATATTAATGCTTTTTTCCGCCCCACTAGATGTATTCCTATCTTTTATCTTGTTATCATGAATTTAGATCTGAAAGAAAAAATACTCCTACTACGATTGACCATAAATCATTACAAACTTCGCTAGCCTAGCTGTCGACATTTTATATACCGAAACTGCTCAGCCTTAACTTGTAGGACTACGCAACTGGGTTGACCTAGTAGACAGCTATAAAGCATAACAAGGGGGCAATAATAATAAGTTTCCACACGAATCGGGGAAGACATATGCTCCCATCTACCTATCACCTCTTCAACCTTTTATATGGCACAATATGGAAAAGGAGGGGGGGGGGGGGGGGGGGGGGGGGGGGGGGGGGGGTAAACAGCATCTGTAATTATACTACATGTAAATAAATAAAGTCTTATTTTTAAACCATTATTATATTAAACAAATGACCCTTTTAATGTTTTACGTAATTTTTTATGTATACTAGGTTTTTTTTGCACCTAAAAAATATATACTTCATTGAACTTGTGAATTTACAACAGAAAGTCACAGAACAAAACGTCATAATTCAGTTTCGAGTTTATTTTTCTTTAAACGAGAAAACGTAAATTAATTAATTCTTTTTTGTTTTGTTCTTGAAATATTATTGTTAAACCAAGTTTTAAACAGGATTTATTAAATAAATATCAATGACATCAAATAATTGTTATAAAATCAAAATGCCAAAGTGGCTAGGCTTCATTGTCCCTAGAAATATATATCCTTTGCATGATTGAAATCAGATATCTTTTTATTTTTAAGGCTTGTAAACATGTTCATAAACTTAAAATGTAATAAATGTAATAAATAATATAATATTTGAAGATGTTTTTCCTATATATATTCAACATTTTTTTTGTCTGTGACTTTTTATCCGTGTACTAAACTTCTACTTGTAAACAACAAAATCTGTTACTAATGCATGAATGCAGAAATACTGAACTATATTAATCTGACAATTTCCTTTCAACCAGGCTTGGAACGAAATAGCAATAAAAACATTCATGAGAAAAAAATCATAATTACTATCAAATTTCCATCGAAACAAGATGCTTCAAAATGGTCTGCACACACTTTCTTGAACTTGTTGTGAGTTGGTTTGTGTTATGTTGAGGTTAATCATCCACGTCTGGTACAACTCTTTTTTTTTTTGCAGGATCTTGGAAAGTGTAAGCTTATGCCATGTGAACTTCGATTGAACATCCGTACGCTTGACAAGTCATTTTGATACTGAATATACGATATGCCATGCTTGTTTTTTGGCTTTGTGGTTTTCAGATATTTTATTCAAATATACTCATCACGTGACAATTTGTATCGGAGATGCCGTCAAAATGGCGATAAGTCGAGCAGTGATAGTGGGATTTTAATTTTTATTTTAATCACCCATCTAGAAGAATTGAACAATAATTTTAATGAATATATGATTATTTATATCAAATAAACATAATATAAAATTTTCATTTTTTTGCGAAGTTTCCCTTTAATAGATATAAATAATTCACCAAAGTTTCATAAGAACTGCTGAAAGCATTTTTTAGTTTTTGTCTGAAAACTGGAAAATCACCCTTTTTTTATGAACAAGAGTGCACACACTGAAATGTCTCGCCTTCTTTACTAATCATTGACAACTGTCACTTAAACGTTACATTAACCAAGATAACTAAACAAAGACCAATGAACCATGAAAATGAGGTCAAGGTCAGATGAACCATGCCAGGCTGACATGTACAGCTAACAATGCTTCCATAAAACAAATATAGTTGACCTAATACTTATAGTTTAAGAAAAAAAGACCAAAACACAAAAACTTAACACTGAGCAATGAACCGTGAAAATGAGGTCAAGGTCAAATAAAACCTGCGCGACTAATATATAAATCATAAAATATTTCCATACACTAAATATAGTTGACCTATGGGGTATAGTATCAGATAAAAAGACCAAAACTGAAAAACTTAACTTTGACCACTGAACCATGAAAATGAGGTCAAGGTCAGATGAAATCTGTCTGCTAGACATGTTCACCTTACAATCATTCCATACAACAAATATAGTAGACCTATTGCATAAAGTATGAGAAAAACAGACCAAAACACAAAAACTTAACTATAACCACTGAACCATGAAAATGAGGTCAAGGTCAGATGACACCTGCCAGTTGGACATGTACACCTTACAGTCCTTCCATACACCTAATATACTAGCCCTATTGCTTATAGTATCTGAGATATAGACTTGACCACCAAAACTTAACCTTGTTCACTGAGCCATGAAATGAGGTCGAGGTCAAGTGAAAACTGTCAGACGGGCATGAGGACCTTGCAAGGTACGCACATACCAAATATAGTTATCCTATTACTTATAATAAGAGAGAATTCAACATTACAAAAAATCTGAACTTTTTTTTCAAGTGGTCACTGAACCATGAAAATGAGGTCAAGGACATTGGACATGTGATTGACGGAAACTTCGCAACATGAGGCATCTATATACAAAGGATGAAGCATCCAGGTCTTCCACCTTCTAAAATATAAAGCTTTAAAGAAGTGAGCTAACACCGCCGCCTCCGCCGCCGCCGCCGGATCACTATCCCTATGTCGAGTTTTCTGCAACAAAAAATGCAGGCTCGACAATAAAACCCTGTAACTCAGAAACGGTTCTAAAATCTAAAATTTATAAAAATCGAATGGGAGCTCATGTCAATAGATATAAACTATTCACCACAATTTCTTGCAAGTTGGTGAAAGCATTCTTGAGTTATTGTCTGAAAACTGGAAAATCCCCCTTTTTTTAATGAATAAAACCCCATAATTCGGAAACGTAAAATCTAAAATTTATAAAAAAACAAAAGGGAGCTCACATCCATAGATATAAACAATTCACCCAAGTTTTATGCAAATTGGTTAAAGCTTTTTTGAGTTAATGTCCGACATGTTGACGACAGACGGACAACGGTATACCATAATACGTCCCGTAAACGGGCGTATAAAAACAAGTATGCAAACCCAGGTCTTATAAACATTACATTAATTTAACTGGGATCACCAAAAAGGATTTACCTGCCAGTTGCACCGTAAGTTACTATAGTCCTATGCCCCAGACTAGTAAATCATGTAAATGTTGATTCGGACTAGTGTAAATTTTCAAAATGTTATATAGTCATATAGGGACAAGTTTTGATATTTAGTTTCCGGACTAGTAGATGAAATTTTTTTTGGCGCAGACTGATCTGCCATCTTACAGAAGTGACATTTCAATTTTTCTTGAATGAGTTCTATCCAGATTGATACATACATTTTTACCTGATAAAACACCTAGAACGGGGAATTAAGGACAAAAGAATGAAAATAGTTCAAAATACTTACATGCATGAGGAGTCTAGGTATTACAAATAAATGGGGAATGTGTCCATGGCACACAGATGATGCCCCCCCCCCCCCCCCGCTTGCATATACATGTATTTTATTCAATAAGACTACTTTTTCTGTTTAGTCTGTTTTTTATGATATACATTTGACGTGAAACTGTACTTATGTATCCCGTCATACTTTGAACCACAACATTGTTTTATTTATTATTATTACTTTTACTGTTAAATCTGGTTTATGTTATATCTACTTTACGTGAGTCTGCATTTATGTATGCCGTCATACGACAAAATTACTTTTATGTCTACCTGTGCGAATTTCAAACGCGCAATTTTACACCAGTAATGAAAACCTTCTATCATTTATGGGTAGACTTTACATAGATAAATTCAGCCGTATTTGACGTGAAACTGTACTTATGTATCCCGTCATACTTTGAACCACACCATTATTTTATTTATTATTTTTACTGTAAGTCTGTTTTTTGTTATATCTACTTTATGTGAGTCTGCATTTATGTATGCCATCATACGACAAAATTATTTTTATGTCTACCTGTGCGAATTTCAAACGCGCAATTTTACACCAGTAATGAAAACCTTCTTTCATTTATGGGTAGACTTTACATAGATAAATTCAGCCGTATAGGAAAAGCAAAATGAGAATGTTGAATTTGATGTATGCCTTTTTGTGCTACTTTGTTACATTTGTTGTTTATGTAGTGATATTAAGATGATAACACAATATTGACTGTTGTACCCCTATTTTTGACATTTTTACTCTTTGAGTATGTTTGTTTTGTTCATGCATCGTTGACAATGTAATGGAATTTGATGCGACTGTCATACAAGTGAGAGGTTTAGCTAGCTATAAAACCAGGTTCAATCCACCATTTTCTACATTAGAAAATGCCTGTACCAAGTCAGGAATATGACAGTTGTTATCCATTCGTTTGATGTGCTTGGACTTTTGATTTTGCCTTTTGATTTTTGATTTTCCTTTTTGAATTTTCCTCGGAGTTCAGTATTTTTGTGTTTTTACTTTTTTCATATAAACATGTAACACACATAACTGAAGAATGATAACAGTGATGCTACCCAAATTTGTAATTGATCTGAGTTTTGCAGTAATAAGAATATATTGCTTATAAGTTTCATAACATTTGGTTGAGGCAACTTAAGTAAGAGAACAGAAACGAAAAAATCAGCAATATTTCCTTTTGTAAAGGGGCATAACTCTAGAACAGTAAAAGTGACACCACCGAAAATCAATCTTGATCTGTATTTTGTGGTAATAAGCATTTTGTATAAGTTTCATAAAATTTGGTTGAGGCAAACTAATGTTAGAGAATGGAAACAAAAAAATCAGCTTTTGTAAAGGGGCATAACTCTAGAACGGTTAAAGTGACACCGCCAAAAAACTAGATCTGTATTTTGTGGTAATAAGCATTGTGCGTAAGTTTGATAACATCTGGTTGAGGCAAACTTAAGTTAGAGAATATAAACCAACATTGGGACATACATGTACATACGTATGGACAGACAAGGGTAAAGCTTATTGTCCCCTCTGCTACGGCGGGGGCATAAAAACGGAGAGGGAGAAATACAGAGAATATGAAAAAATAAAACGAGAATTTAATTGAATGATTGTTGGTTGCCTAACGTCCAGTGGTAAATATTTCATGCATATTCAGGACGAACGAGAATTTGAAAAATCATGCTTAACATGCCTAACAGATTTCCCCTGCCCTTGGCTCTCCAGTAAACATGGTAAAGAAACTTCTGAAATAAATTTAATTTTTGCACAATTTGTAGAAAACACCCACGTCTTGCTAATTAAAAGTATTGTAACAACTGGACAAATATAACATTTAATAATTTTTACAACCTGGAATTTACTATGCCAACAGAAGAAATAAGTCAACTACAGATGGATGAAAACTTTATTGGATGATGGCCTGCAACAGAAATATTATTGACTTTATGAACATTTATTTGAATTGGACATACTGTTATATTTGCAACTTTTTAACTTTATGCATTTTGTTTGGCAAGTGCCCCTTCCAATTGTTTACCAAACTCGTTTTACTGTATAACATATTTTTCATAGATTGTAAGGTGTCTGGCACGAATAAGCATATACCTGAGATTATATTTCAACCCATTATAAGTCCTGAAAGTGTCTCAGTAAGGAAATATTTAAGTTTTACTATCAGGTCCAAAGCATTTTTGTTGTTTCTCCGTGAAGAGCCATTTTACAGGTCATGTGACCGCAGTAGGAAATATTTTTGTCGTTGTCATTATATATCTTAAATCTCTTAAGGATTCTATAAGAGTAAGAAATAAGTCATTACATTAATAGTTTTATTAAGGCTCCATTATTTATATCTGTTAAAGATTAGTTTCTTAGGGATTATATTGTAACCAGTTTACTGCTGGAATTTAGTATCAGTACTCCCGGCGTCTGCTCTAGTCCTACGCACGGCTAGAAATTGGAAACAAGTAGTAACGAAGTTTTAAAGCTTCTTTTGCTAAATTTAAATAAAGGAAAAGTTAGGACTTTGGCCCATTTGTATAATAATTAAAGAATAGGCAATTTACTGTCCATTTTACATGTGATTTTTAAATGTGCAGGTTTTCCTGTCAAGCCCCTATTTTATCGGACATTTTCCTGTCAGTCCTGACAGGGTTCTCATTGGCCCTCAGGGATCCCTGGCTAGATCCCTTATTTTCGATTGGCTTTCAGGGATCTCAAAAGTATATAAATAAGGTTCCACTCAGTGAAATGGCGGATAACTTGTTAGCTCAAGCCTAACTAGTAGCTTTAACTTGCAACTTGAAAGTTTATCTTTACCAGACCCAGCCCAACAGAAAAGCCAAGCAGGTTAATATGCTTTAATAATATAAGATGAAGTATTTTTAAGGAAATGTAAATATAAAGGCAGTTATCCCCCCCCACACTGAGTGACCTAAATGACCCGAAAAACTGATTACTGATTAAGCGTCTGCATGTCTGCATTTGTCTGTGTACTATATACCATGAACATGTAATAATAAATATAATATACGTTCGAACCTATAGTTTATAGACTGAGAAATATGAGTGCATTGCCTGGCATCCATTCGTCTTTAGAGGTAGAAGACGGAAAAACCCCAAGATGCAGAATATTCCTGACGAGAGCCCCAAAACTTGTCAACAGATCCTTCCACAATTACTCGGCCTGTGGCGGCGGTTTGTTACACTGGTGTCAGAAGTGGGATGTCAATTCTTCCAGACATCCCGTGATCGTACCCATAGCCAATTCGGGATTATTTTAGCTTCGACGTGTGGTGGAATATGTAAATAATAAATTTGTAAATAACGTTTCCAGTTACTGTTTTTATCGTATTTTGCGTTGTTCCGTTACCGTTGTATTTATGAATTAAAATTTAGATGAACGTTTAAACGACAGTATTTTAACCCTGTATGTAATCAGTTTTATAAAACAAACACAAAATAATGTTTGTTATCTTTTTAATAAAGCAGCAGCAGAAATGTCAGACTTTGAATGTGATGATAATGAGACGCCCCAATTATTAAAACCTCGAGATGAATCTCCCGACCGAGAAATCATGTTCAGACGGAACATAGGGCCGAGTGGCAGCGGTACCGCCGGGGACGACGACGAAGCGGGTCAAGGTGACGTACCGATCAGAGACGAATACCGAGGCGTAGGCGAGAATTTTTACCGTAAAGAATACCAACTTGGACCAAACCAGAGAGATTTACCAGACAGAAACCAAAATATCCGTGGCAACAATCCAGATTTTGACAACCAGATACCGACAGGATTTCCAAGAGGAAATACAAGTGGAACTACCATTAAACCAGAGCCCTACAATGGAAAGGACAGTTGGGAAGAATATATTTCTCACTTTGAAAACTGTGCAGACCTTGGAAGATGGAAAGAATCTGAAAAAGTTCTTTTGCTTGCTGCTAGCCTACGGGGACCAGCTAGGACGTTCTATATAAGCCTTACCAGTACTGAGAAAAAATCCTACTGTTTATTAGTCAGAACCCTTGAGCAGAGATTTGGAAATGCCAGACATCAGAATAGATGGCTTTCAAGGTTTGAAACAAGAACCAGACAACCTCAAGAGCCTATTGCAAATTTTGGAGATGACTTACGCCAAATGGCCCAAAAAGCATACAGTAACCTAGACACCAGAGCCCAAGAAGTCCTTGCCCTTAACCAATTGTATAAAAATATTTCCCTTGAAATGAAGTGTCGTTGTATAGATAAAGATTGTCGTTCAGTTACTGAAGCAGTAGACCTAATAGAGAGATATGAGGCTCTCTTGGGGGATCCTAATGATAGAAAAAGGGGGAACATAAGACAAGTTTCAGATACTAAGACCTACCTAAACACCCAAGATACTGACATACCAGTCCAAAGTAAAGAAAATGAATCAATCCTACAGCAACTTATTAACAGAATAGATAGACTAGAACATGGTTCAAATAGTAACCAGACCACTCAAAGAGGCCCAAGAACTTGTTTTACCTGTAACTCTCCTGACCACTTTTACAGGAATTGCCCTTTATACAAGAGACCAGCAGGACCAAATCAAGCCTCCCCACAAAACTCAAATTGGGCGAAAAACAGTTCTAGTTACCAAGGACAAAGAAGTGGAAGTAACCAATAGAACCAGATATAGAAAATGAAAACAAGGTTAAACCCCATGAATATGTAGAATTACTCCAAAGTTCCCTTATCAAAGCCCATGCCCATGCAAGAAAACACCTTAAAGGAAGTCAGGAATATCAGAAAAAATATTATGACCAAAGTGCCAAGAAGAGAGAATTAATTGCAGGACAACCAGTATGGCTACATGACCCAACCAGGAAACCAGGCATTTGTTCAAAATTGTTGCCTAAATGGAAAGGACCCTTCATAGTTTTGAAGAAAATTGATGATCTTATATATATGGTGAAAAAGTCACCACGGCAACCAGCAAAAGTTTACCACATAGACCGGCTAATACCATACAAGGGTAGAAACCCACCAATCTGGTACAAGGATAAAGTAGAAAAAATAATGAGAAATAAAAGTTGTAGTGATTGGCAGAAGATTTGACACATATGTATATACTGTTTATTGTTAATTTTGTATTATGAAGAGAGACAGGAAGAGTAATACTGGTGACGATGCGCACTTGCCAGTAAATGTTTTTGTTATAGATCCTGTGACGTCTAGACTCATTGGATACTTGAAGATAATCCTTTATTTTTAGAGTGGAATTATGGGATTGGCCATCCTAGGAATTCCGCTAAATATTTTATGTTAAATTTTTGTACTCCTGAAGGTAGGAGATAGAGGAAGAAGAGAAGTCCTGTACAGTCAGCGAAGAGACTGCTGATGATGTATATAATCAGTTTACCGTGCATATATGTAAAGATAGCCATATTGTAATCCTTGTACCAGTGTTGAAATGTGACAAAAGAAATAAAGTTATTTCACTTGTAATTGAATTAGTTTTGTGTGTATAAAAGGCCTGTCCTGTCCAAGCCTCCCTTGTAGCCAGGTACTCAGTGTGGATATATACTGCCAGTATCCTTTACTATAGTAATACCTTAGTGCAGGAATATTTAGATGTATAATATACACCTGTATCATTTACCATACAGCCAGTTCCCAATGAGAAGTAGCTGAAGGGCTATGTTATATTAAACAAAACCAAAACCAGATGCTAAGCCATCCTATTACCAGGATTCCAGTTGTTCCAGCCATTTAATTTCCATGAGTTATGTTATAATGAATATTCCAGAAAAAAAATATACAGTTAAGGGGAGATAATTGAAAAGAAAATATTTCTTAACCGCTTTCAAACCAGCCACAGAAATTACTAAGGGAGACCAGTTCCAAAATAACAAACCATGATTGCTTACCTAAAGAAAAATACCCAGAACTACATGTAGCCATAAGAGAGACAGAATAGGAAGATATTTATGTATACCTATAACCAAGAAATAGATATCATACTGTTCAATGCTTAAATAAAATACCATGTCACTGTTAACAGCCTAACTTACCATCCGGTTCAAATTGATATCTTTCAGAATGAGACCACTGAACTTAGATGAGTGCTGGATTTGTCAACAGCAATTCCCTGACCAGAAGACATTAAAGAGACATCTAGCCAGTAAGGGAACGCATGGAGGCCGACTATCTGTTGTTTGTCTGTGGTGTTTCTCCTATGAGAAGAGGTTCTCCAGGATCAGTGACCTGAAGTGCCACCTGGACGAGAAACACCCAGATATAGCACCAAAATTAGAAAAAACCTTCATGTCTGAGGCCAATGGATACTGGTTTAGCGTTTTTCCTGAGGACTATAGGAGAATTGTCACCAAAGTCACCCCAAAGGGAAGTCCTTCTGCAGTCCAGGCAAGGAGCCATGTCACCAGTTGGTTGGGGAAGTGCAAGTCCATACCAGATTAAGACAGAGCTGGGTGGAGGATTGGGCAAACCATCCCAGAGATACAGATGTGGTTGGAACACCTAGACAGGGGATCAGGGAACCATCTGTGGAGTCGGCAGTGAGTGAGTGGGAGCAAGACGTGCCCACTATCACCTTGAAAGAGGACGCACCAATGGAGGAGTATGACCCCCTGTTGCCATCAGTGCTCACACTCCACAGCATTCAGATGAACACAGATTGACCCCTGATTGCCCTCTTCACCCTAACAGTTAAGGAGATGATCTGGTACAGGGTCGAGATTGACCAAGTGATAAGAATGGTGGAGAAGTTTAAGGCAGCATTAGAGAGGAAAGCCAATACCATCAGGCCAACTGACATTTCCACAATGTCTCATAGCGGATCACCAGTTTACGGGGAGGAATTTTATCACAAACAACAGATGTGTGCTGACACCCTTAACATCTCTCCTGCCTTAATAACCAGGATAGAAAGACGACCAGACATCTTCTCCTCAG
Organism: Mytilus edulis; assembly: GCF_963676685.1. Classification (NCBI taxonomy): domain Eukaryota; kingdom Metazoa; phylum Mollusca; class Bivalvia; order Mytilida; family Mytilidae; genus Mytilus; species Mytilus edulis. Next base: position 57,269,581 of record NC_092355.1, on the reverse strand, counting down.
TCTCCAAGACCAAACCCATCGTGGCTCCAACCAAATCTCCACTTGCTCCAACCAACCAGTCTCCATCTGCAACATCATCTGCACCCAAGTCTTCACCATCTATACCCAAGCCTCCATCATCAGCACCCAAGCCTCCATCATCTGTACCCAAGCCTCCATCATCAGCACCGAAGCCTCCATCATCTGTACCGAAGCCTCCATCATCTGTACCCAAGTCTCCAACATCTGTACCAAAGCCTCCATCATCTGTACCCAAGTCTCCATCACCTGCATCCAAGCCTCCAACATCTGCATCCAAATCTCCATCTTCTTTGATAGCCAGCCGTCCAGTGGTCCAACCCCCTTCAAGTTCAACAGATTTGACCCTCGCAGAGGAAACCCCCATCCAGAAGAAGGCCAGGGAGATCTTAACCCTGGGTTCCATGCCAGCAATACCACCTGCCAGAAGGGACTGGAAAACCAAATCTATTAAGATCCCAACTGGATCCACATTCTTGCAGTGGCCACCTAGGGAGTGGGAAACCCTAACCCCAGACAGCAAGTTGTTGGCCTGGGAATTCGCCGCTTCCCAGTTGGAGTATCACTCCACTGGGAAATTTCCCAAACTGGATAGAGTTGATTTGTTGGACAAGTACAATTTCCTGGCCCTTCCTGGCACAAAAGAACAGAAGATCAAAGGCAAGGAAAACCTAGGGCCTAAAATAAAATTTCATTTGTTTGGCATTGCCGCCCGACCCACTGAAAAACTTGCCGCCCAAATAATTTTATTTGCGTTTCAGAAATTTATTTTTTTTTATTTAAAAAAATCGAAATTGTGCCGGAAATTGATCGTATCCGCCGAGTTTGTTCCTGGCTTTACTTATTTCAAATCATGATCTTAAAAGCGCTTGCCTTACACTGTATTGGGAGCAAACATTTAAATGACATGGAATAGAAAAAGTCTGCCAAAAGTAATGTCAAAGAGGCCGGCAGGGGAAGGCATCTCCCTATGCTGCAATGCATTTGTTAAGGGAGATGGATTTTATCAAAAATCAAATTTTAGCTATTCTTTGAAAGAAACGTTCTGAGAGACCTTGTAGAGGACTCAATTTTATCTTTTGTAAAGCAGAAACAGATGATTTCTGCTTGACTTTGTCGCTTCATGAGATAGAAGTTTTTCACCGGGACATCACAGAACAAATATGCCTGGCTCTTACATTTGTTGAACTTATTAAATATTTGAAATTTATCATTGACAAATTTTCCCTTGAACCAGAGAACAAAGTATCTACTATAGTCAGAACCACAATGATGCATTCTAGATAATTATGGCTGTAAGCACCAAAGCTTAAAGACCATAATGATTTACAGGTTTATAGTAGTTTTGTACCAGTAGATGCTAGCCTGGAACAAAACATACATATTTTAAAGACTAGCATCTTGTGTCAATTGTAGTACTTCCCCCTTTTCTTGCCTTTCTTCTTAACATGAATAAGATAATTCTTAAAACACAAAAGATACTGACAGAAACATATTTATAAATGTATCCAGTGTACTAGTGATGACTAAAATCCCCTCCTTTTCCACAATTCTAAGGGCTCATTAATTTATCTGTATTCATGTAATGCATGTCCAGATTTCTGTTCATCAAACAAGCATTACAACCCATAGTTTATTTATCTGCAAAAAGTGTCTGTCCTGCTGCATATTTCCATTTTGAATTTATCATACGTTTTAAACCTATCCCTGAAAAACCTTGCACTTGGATAATATTAGTATAAACACCATGTCTATTTGTGCCAACCTTCCAAATTTTTAATATTTTGCTATCCTAATTTGGAACAGATCCTTTATCCTCAAAACTTATCAGGGGAAGTAGGCATGTTTGTATGGTAGTTCGTCACACCTTACATGTATGATTACTAGCCTCCAGGTATTGGTTTGAGCCCTAGTTGGGCAGTTGCAAAATTAAGGTTTGATTTCCATGTCAGATGTGATAAGGTTAGTCAGTTTCCTCCCACAGGTTGGCATTTTCCTTCAAGTACTACGGTTTAGTACGGCACTAAAACTGACTGCCATGAAATTACCCATATGGTGTAGAAAGTGATGTTTATAAAAACAAAGCAAAGTTTTAAATCTTTGTCCATTTGTACAAGGAGCCGTAGTGGTTGAGCCATTTAACTTATGGTAATTTTACCAAACTGTGACCACAACTTCAAGATGTGACATCAGGCCTCTGTTCAATGGGCAGTCCCACAATAAAAGTTCAATTTTCACGTCATACATTTTATATGGTTAATTTGTCAGTTTCCTGCCTCAGTTCTGTGTTTTTTTCTGGGTACTTTGGTTAACTTTGCCAATAAAACTGACAGTCTTACGTGAAATTATCCATATGATGTAAAATGTGAAATTGATTGTTGACCCCTTTCAAAGAAACCACCAGCATGTACACACAACAATGCTGCAATGCTTTAGACAACATTGATCTGGAGACTTCATGATTTACATGTATAAGGCTTTTAAATGTAAAAAAAAAAAAAAAAATCCTACCTACCTACCCACCTGCTGATATTGTGGGTCGGCAATGCCAAACAAACAATTTTTTAAGGGTGGCCTAGTTAGGAAATGTAGGTATTACAACTACGAAATCCTTAGGACCACCATCAACAAAGACAACCCGGACTTCAAAATAATAGTTAACCAGTTGTATATAACAAGGAATTTGAGGGACACTTCCACCGACAAAATAATTGATCTGTGCAACCATAGCAAAATACCTTTGCGTTTATTGTGAATTAACATACCATGTACTAACTTTACCATATATAGCAGATAGAATTTAAATCACAGTGGAAGTAATATGTCTTTTTGCGTTCTAAATAATGTCTCATACATTAACTATATTATATCTAAAATTCAGGAGAATTTCCGTTTCTAAGGAGGGGATAGTGTAACAACTGGACAAATATAACATTTAATAATTTTTACAACCTGGAATTTACTATGCCAACAGAAGAAATAAGTCAACTACAGATGGATGAAAACTTTATTGGATGATGGCCTGCAACAGAAATATTATTGACTTTATGAACATTTATTTGAATTGGACATACTGTTATATTTGCAACTTTTTAACTTTATGCATTTTGTTTGGCAAGTGCCCCTTCCAATTGTTTACCAAACTCGTTTTACTGTATAACATATTTTTCATAGATTGTAAGGTGTCTGGCACGAATAAGCATATACCTGAGATTATATTTCAACCCATTATAAGTCCTGAAAGTGTCTCAGTAAGGAAATATTTAAGTTTTACTATCAGGTCCAAAGCATTTTTGTTGTTTCTCCGTGAAGAGCCATTTTACAGGTCATGTGACCGCAGTAGGAAATATTTTTGTCGTTGTCATTATATATCTTAAATCTCTTAAGGATTCTATAAGAGTAAGAAATAAGTCATTACATTAATAGTTTTATTAAGGCTCCATTATTTATATCTGTTAAAGATTAGTTTCTTAGGGATTATATTGTAACCAGTTTACTGCTGGAATTTAGTATCAGTACTCCCGGCGTCTGCTCTAGTCCTACGCACGGCTAGAAATTGGAAACAAGTAGTAACGAAGTTTTAAAGCTTCTTTTGCTAAATTTAAATAAAGGAAAAGTTAGGACTTTGGCCCATTTGTATAATAATTAAAGAATAGGCAATTTACTGTCCATTTTACATGTGATTTTTAAATGTGCAGGTTTTCCTGTCAAGCCCCTATTTTATCGGACATTTTCCTGTCAGTCCTGACAGGGTTCTCATTGGCCCTCAGGGATCCCTGGCTAGATCCCTTATTTTCGATTGGCTTTCAGGGATCTCAAAAGTATATAAATAAGGTTCCACTCAGTGAAATGGCGGATAACTTGTTAGCTCAAGCCTAATTAGTAGCTTTAACTTGCAACTTGAAAGTTTATCTTTACCAGACCCAGCCCAACAGAAAAGCCAAGCAGGTTAATATGCTTTAATAATATAAGATGAAGTATTTTTAAGGAAATGTAAATATAAAGGCAGTTATCCCCCACCACACTGAGTGACCTAAATGACCCGAAAAACTGATTACTGATTAAGCGTCTGCATGTCTGCATTTGTCTGTGTACTATATACCATGAACATGTAATAATAAATATAATATACGTTCGAACCTATAGTTTATGGACTGAGAAATATGAGTGCATTGCCTGGCATCCATTCGTCTTTAGAGGTAGAAGACGGAAAAACCCCAAGATGCAGAATATTCCTGACGAGAGCCCCAAAACTTGTCAACAGATCCTTCCACAATTACTCGGCCTGTGGCGGCGGTTTGTTACAGTATATACAAATTATTACAATGTATTAATTTGTTGGCAATTTCATCTATATATATATAGATAAAAGGGACACTTAATCATTTATTATAAATACATGTATTAATTAGTCATTTCTTCGCTCATTTCAAAACTTATAAAATGTCATGGATCTATCTATACCATCATCTATCATTCAAAAAACATTGCAAAATTGCCCTTCAGATGTCTTTTGGTTGTTTTGCTGTTGGGTTTCTGTCTTAGGCCAAAAAAAATATATGTCTGTTTCCTGTTTCCCGACCGACCCTGACTCAAAGCCCCCGAACCTAGATCTTTTTATTCAATTCCGGAAAAATTTGTTTCCGGTCCGATCCAGATCCGTAATTTACTATACCCAAACAATCAAAATGGCTTCTCCCAGCACAAATGTGCTACAATTAAGGTTTAAAAAATGTCGGCACTGGAGGATTATTCAATTAAAGCTTCTTTAAAGAGATTAAATGATTTTAGGGTACAGTACCCTAACCAAACATGACATTTAACCATCTGCAAATCTGACATGGAGTGCAAAAATAACAGTCAGAGGACTTACACAAATAAGTGATTTTTAAATCACTTATTTGAGTAGCAAATTTGAGGTTTTGTCACAAATTGGGATTTTGTAGTTTTTTAAAAATTTTAAAAACATATGTTTGAATAATATCTTTTAATTAGTAAAATTAAAAATTCAAAGCCTTATTTAAAAGGCTGTAAAAGCAATTGCTGCCATGTTAATGTTTGGGGACTTTTATTTTTCATCCACATATATACAAGAATTAAACCTGACATGAGTGTTGTCTAGTTAAAAGTAAGAAGGTTTTAACTTTATATAAATAAAAGACTTTAGCAGAAAGTCATTTTTAATATGTTTTATATTTCACAAGGAGACAACACGTTTACCAGGCTAAAGTTGGGGTCAAATATATACATGTGCTGAAACATATAACTCAAAAAGAAATCATCATGGATTATCCCCTGGTAGTGTTTGTAACTTCCTTGGCAATAATTTCTTTTATTGATTTAATTTTAACAATTTTCATTATTAATTTATATTTAACCATTAACACAAATGATTAAGTTAAAACATTTCAACTTTCCACACGCAAATGTTAAAAAACGGGAAAGAAATAAAATATCTTACAAGACATAAACATGTAAAGAATAAATGTATATTTCAGCTTAATAAAAATATTTTCATAATATTACTTTGTCATCATTTTTAAAACTAAGTTCCAAACATTATTGCTCAGTTGATATGTGTCCTTCTGATGCGGTACGAGCACAGGCACTTGTTTCTATCCATAGGAAGGTCGATTATCCATATAAATAGTTTTATATGGATAGTCGACCTTCCTATGGATAGAAACAAGTGCATGTGGGTACGAGATAACTACAATTCTCATGCAATCCCGAAAAGGGGGGTCATCACAGACAAACATGACATTAAATCGTTATCACTGAACTAGTATATATATTGTATAGGGGCCAGCTGAAGGACGCCTCCGGGTGCGGGAATTTTTCGCTGCATTGAAGACCTGTTGGTGACCTTAATTCTGCTGTTGTATGTTTTTCTATGGTCGGGTTGTTGTCTCTTTGACAAATTCCCCATTTCCATTCTCAATTTTATTATATGAACAAGAACAAACAGCTCTACGTTGCTTTGATATTTATCAATTTTCAGGAAACATTGCGAAAAAGGATCTTCAATATTTCGAAAACATGTGAAATCAAATTGCTAACACGGTGGACCGTCGAGTGTCAACAAACGTAGTAGACTTGTTCACTGAAAAGACGAGGATAATGGTTTCATCTGACATTTGTTATGCAAACCCAGTTTTGATCATGATATTCAAAAAGACGTACTTTTTTTCAATCTATGTATTAATAAACTAGAAAATTCCAAATTGTAAATATCTCTGGACCGACTTGGCATCTACTACGTTTGGACGGGTCCATTTCATTAGTAAGGTGATCGATAAATATTACGGAGTTTTGACAGAAAAGGAAAACGAACTTATTGTTATGTGTTTTCAACAAGGGTTTCGTTCCGCTAAATTATTTGCGCAAATAAAGTTTGTCTATTTTTAGATTACAGGTAATAATTTGACACTACGCATTAACCTGTGTAGTGATTTTGATTTTACGATAAATGTATGAATGAACGATAATTTTATGAATGAACAAGAGCACCTGACCTCTTAAAGCAGAGACATATGTGTATATGTCTCTGCTTAAAGAAACACAAATTAAACATAAAAAACCGTATTTATTAGGAGATAATTCAGTTAAATTTTCAATACTTAATCAACAACTGAAATGAATCCATATTTTGTTGAAACATCGTACGAATGGCGGAAAACGGAATCGCATTTATAAAAATGTACTTTTTTTCACTCGGACTTCTATGTTATTTGATAGTCAAACGGTTGACCCTTTAAATACAAAAATACATCTACAAGAACATATTCTGAAACTTCTTAAATCCACTAACTTTTTTTTAAAGTTTCAAGCTATGTATTGCATTAGAAAACATACATAGGTGTTAAAGAATGACTGACCAGGAGCCTGTTTAACAAAATACTATGGCTTGATCTGGGCGGAGTCTCTGATCTGGGTCACAAAGATGGCCATACGCGACGGCATAAAAGCAATTGCTTTAAAAATGAACTTTTTGCTTTTTTTAAGTAGCAAGGTTGATACCTGTGATGCTATCATTTAGCTGAAAATTCTATTTTAATTGAAACAAGAGTGCACACGCTGAAATGTCTCGCCTTCTATACTAATCATTGATATTATGTTGATAGTCTTAAGTATAAATCTAAGCTTTATTACAACTGTCACATAAACTTTACATTAACCAAGATAACTAAACAAAGACCAATGAACCTTGAAAAAGAGGTCCAGGTCAGATGAACCATGCCAGGCAGACAGGTACAGCTAACAATGCTTCTATACAACATATATAGTTGACACATTACTTATAGTTTAAGAAAAATAGACCAAAACACAAAAACTTAACACTGTGCAATGAACCGTGAAAATGAGGTCACAGTTAAATAAAACCTGCTCGACTGACATAAAGATCATAAAATATTTCCATACACCAAATATAGTTGACCTATGGCATATAGCATTAGATAAAAAGACCAAAACTCAAAAACTTAACTTTGACCACTGAACCATGAAAATGAGGTCAAGGTCACATGACATCTGCCCGCTAGACATGTACACTTAACAATCATTCCATACAACAAATATAGTAGACCTATTGCATATGGTATGAGAAAAACAGACCAAAACACAAAAATTTAACTATAACCACTGAACCATGAAAATGAGGTCAAGGTCAGATGACACCTGCCAGTTGGACATGTACACCTTACAGTCCTTCCATACACCGAATATACTAGCCCTATTGCTTATAGTATCTGAGATATGGACTTGACCACCAAAACTTAACCTTGTTCACTGATCCATGAAATGAGGTCGAGGTCAAGTGAAAACTGTCTGACGGGCATGAGGACCTTGCAAGGTACGCACACATCAAATATAGTTATCCTATTACTTATAATAAGAGAGAATTCAACATTAAAAAAAATTTGAACTTTTTTTTCAAGTGGTCACTGAACCATGAAAATGAGGTCAAGGACATTGGACATGTGACTGACGGAAACTTCGTAACATGAAGCATCTATATACAAAGTATGAAGCATCCAGGTCTTCCACCTTCTAAAATATAAAGCTTTTAAGAAGTGAGCTAACGCCGCCGCCGTAGCCGCCGCCGTTGCCGCCGCCGTAGCCGCCGCCGCCGCCGGATCACTATCCCTATGTCGAGCTTTCTGCAACAAAAGTTGCAGGCTCGACAAAAATGCTATAATAATGGCTTAACATAATGAACTGATACTTTCTTAAAAGATTTTTCCCAGCAGTGGGAGTATTTTTCCTGTGAAGTTCAAGGTTTCATCTTTCAGATTATGTAATAAAATTCTACTGTTCGTGATAAAAATTTCACTGTTCGGGGGTGTTGAAATTAGTGGTGGTTATTAAAAGAATGATACTTAAAGAAGTGATTTTTGGGAAGGAAATTGAGGTCTGATACTTAAACAAGTGATTTTTATGTCATTATCCTGGATTCAGTACAAGGTCATCACCTGAAATGACCTGGTTATCCTAGACAACACAGATGTTGGTTCTGATAAGTTTAGAAACATAATTACTCCCTGGATCATTAGTATTCTATATTTAAAGCTACATTAAAATTTAATCACTTCTTTTAGTGATTAATTTGTACTACTTAAATAGGTGATTATTAAAGAAAGACAACTCTAACTTCCAACCTTTATGGAAATAATGTTACTTGAATCAGTGATCTAGAAAATCACTTATTTAAGTAAGTCCCCTGACTGAATAATAAAAAAAAAAAAAAAAAAAAAAAACCGACCTACCGACCCTGATTTTTTTGCCTTGGAAGCAGGAAACAGACATATATATTTTTTTGGCCTTATTAAAGTTAACCATATATATCCTTTTATTCATACACATAAACAAATATCACAAACATACTTTTTTTTTGTGATACACTACAGTTAAAAATTAAGAATCATACAAGCTTACAATAAATTACTTCAATATTTATTGGAAAATTCAGGACAAGTAACTTTTTTCTCGGGCCAAATAAAAAAGTATGTGTGGTTTCAGTTACATCTGAAAAAAAGTTAGGGTAGGTAGGTAGGGATTTTTTTTTATTTTATGTTGTTTTTTTTACATTGAGTCTATGGGAGCAACATTCTGACTTTAACAGTTCTTAATGAAAAATGACAATAAATCTTTAGGTAGGCTATTTTTAAGCCGAAAAAGTAGGGACGGTAGGGTTACTGGAACCACACATATATTTTTATTTGGCCTCAACAAGTAAAATTTAGTTTTACTTGCCTAGGGACAAGTTCTCACAACAAATATTTCCACAACCCTGTTCATTTCTGTCAATCATACATGTATTTGTTTTTCATTAACTGTTTTGTTATAATTCAGGCCGTTTGTTTTCTCCTTTGAATTTATTGTTCCACATTTTTCATGTCGGGGCCTTTATAAGCCAACTATACAGTATGGATTTTTCTCATTGTTGAATCCTTACCGTTGCCTATGTTTGCTGACATTCCCTTCATATGAGTGTCTCATTGGCATTCAAACTACATCTTATTTTCATATTATGACATTATCCTTTTATAAAAAAAAACTCAACATTCCCTATTAGGCCAAAATAAATTAATAGTGTGTTTCCGGTTTCCCGACCCTACCTCCGTTTTTGATGCCGACCCTAAACATTTTATTAACAAAAAATTTTAAAAAAATTATTAAAAATCCGGATTTTTCGGTTTGTCCGGATCCGACTTTTCGTTAAGAAAACTACAGATCTTCAAAATGTTTGATAGCAATGACCAATATGGACAAGTAAAGCGTTTCAATAACCAAGATTTTAAATAAACAAGCATGGCTTTTCCGACAACCGTGCGGCGTATTAGCTCGGATAATTACGATATGATAAATCTTTTTGAAGAACACCGTGATCAGGGGTGTGGAAATGCTATGCCCGACTCGCCCGACTCGTACATTTGAACAACCGGACAAGTAATAATTTATGTCTTGGTTGCCCGTGGACAAGTAAAAATATATACAAGACAAAGTTCTAATCCAGCAAAAACATAAAATTAATTTCAAAACGTATAAAGATGTTTAATTTATGTAAAATAAACCAATGTTCAGCAAGTAAAAACATCAATGTTCATGACGATAAATATTACATGATACCGGAAATAGATCGATTACCAAAATAAATAAAAATAAGTATGCGAACCCGAGTCGCGTAACATTGCATTGTCTTTGTCCATTGACCCGGGATCGTCGATTAGGTTCTGTCCATCATTTACCGGAAGTGTCATTTCTTTAAATTATGTATCGAGATTCAGATTGATAAATACTTAATAAAAAGGTGGGCAAGGAAGACAAAAAGAGTCATGAGTCGAGTAGAAAACCTTAAATGCAAATGGAGGACACAGAGTATTTAAAAAAAAGGGAGCGAGAATTTCAGACATCATGGATATTAGATTGGCCCTGGCTATCTATGGAAATTCGGAAAATAAATTAAGTTTTTGTCTTATTTATAGATGACGTCTTATGTATAGATGAAAGGTCAACATTATTTGTTGTCAAAGTGGAAAATAAAAGGGACGCTTTAATTGACCATAAAGACAATAATAAATAATCAAGAAAAAGCAAGTGTGTCAGTTGAGAGAAACACCACAAAATCAATAGTTTATCTATTATTTAGTTTACATTTCTTCAATCACTGTCCTCAAATTTAGAATGTACCTACTGGCTACAATTTTTATTCAAAAACTGCTGCAAAATTATCCGTTACATGTCATTTCATTGGTTGGTTTGCTGTTAGGTTTCTGTCCCATTGATGTCAACCCATTTCCTACTTTCCTAATTTTTTACACATATAAACAAATAGATTTCATTTGTTTGTGATGCACAACAGTGCTTAAAGTAAGAATCATATATTAGTTAACAAGAAATACTTCAATATTTATTGGGATCATCAGGGCAAGTAAAAAAATTTCCGGACAAGTAAAATTTTAGGTTTCACTTGCCCGGGGACAAGTGCTCACAACAATTATTTCCACACCCCTGGTGATGGACCTATAGACGAAAAAAATACGAAGTTGGCGCATTCTTCTCAACTTCTTTGCACAGGTACAAGACGAGATTTTTTTAAATAATTGTATATATTAAGTGAATTATGTATTCAGTATAATAATGTATACATAAATTAACAAAATCTCATTTTGAACCTGTGCTTCTTTGGACCAACAGTCAAAATCGTTTCAGGATGAACAGACTGTATCTAATTCTGCCGGTTATTAAATTGACAAATAATTTATTAAAGAGTAAAATGAGATCAATTTACTGCTAACGTCATTCCAGCTTTTGTTGTAAAAAATGTTCTTACAAATGTTGTAAAAAATTGTTCTCAGGATGCAACATAAACGGATGTTAATGCTTTTGGGCATTTGACTGTTTGAGTTGATGACGGCAAGGGGGAAGACAATGTGTAATGAGAAATAGAAAGCTTTCCCAAGTAGGCAGACATGGTGTATGATTCATGTTCATTTATAAATGAATCTGCCCCGGCACCATATCTAGAGAAGGAAACAAAATCATGTCCTATTAATCTACAATTTTTTCCATAGATTTAATAAGGCAAATATTTAGCATTATCACTCTTCTCAAAATCTGGAATTTTAATATTGTCAGAACCCCACTCTGCAAGATTAAATTCTGTTAAACATCACAAATCACACATCTATATAAAGAGGTTACAAGAGTATTACCCCTCGAAAAATCATAATACACCGCTGCTTAGCATCAATTTGCAGTGTTTTTACTACTTAAACAGAGGGGTAGGAATCTGTTCCCACGTGTATACCCTGTGTGTCATTTACATTGTTAGGTTCAACGAGGCCAAACATAATCATACCATGCCAGATTTTTCACTACCATTTTTGTTTTAAGATAATTAATCAACAAGAACATATTCCTATAAAGACCCACTAAATGCATAAAATTAGCATTAAATTTTATTTTCATATTTCTTACACCATGTACACAGAACTAAAACAGAAAATTAAAAAAAGCTGTAGATTTAAGTACTATTCTAAATATCAAAGAAACATGCAGGCACATCCAGTTCTTTCAATTGGAACCTTTTTCTGCTGTCATCGATAGAAAAAAATAAAAAGTTTTCATAAAATAAAATGTTTTACCTACCTACCCTACCTAATTTTTTTCAGGGTGAAATAGGAAACACACTTTTTATTTATTTTGGCCTTATGATATTGCATAACTAAATCAGTTAGTCTACGTTTAAATCTCCAGTTAAGGGTACGACCATTTAACTTCAAGGGGAAGCTTATGGTTTTTTCCTAGTTTGATGAAAAAAAATATTCTGTTCAAGCAGATGACAAAAAAAAATATTCTAAATCCAGATTTTCCCCATACCTTAAAGTGTTAAATTTTGAAAAAGATAATTTGATAGATAGCCTTGAAAAACATGAAAAACTAAATAAAATTGTTCAGGCTTTGCTTGAAAGGACTCGGACAAAAACCCATACCCCACTTTCTTTTAAGTTGAATGGTTGCTCCCATACATTTTTAAACAACACCACTTTAAAGAATGACTTTAATGCATGTTTCTTGATAATTTATTTACCCTCAATTTGTTTTCTTCTTGTTTCTCGGTGCTTCATTAGCGAGTAAGCAGTCCAATAGTTTAAGTGGAGACAACTCGTATCCAAAAGTTTAATTATTGATATGAAAACTTCTATGCGATCACAATTTTTAGAAAAAGTTAACAAAACTATTTCTTTTCATAACCATAGTAAATAGGTCGTTATATACTGTACTGGTAGAGACGATAAATTTTGATAAACTCATATTTTTTTACATGTCGACTGTCGTTCTAGAAGAACCGACTTTTTATCGATTGAAGTCTGTTTTATTTTCACTTACTTTTCTGTGTTCTCACAATATCTTGGTTATATCTTAGAGTATATTTTAACAAAATCGTCTGTTTTTCCATTTCTTTCACAATTACAGGAAACGGACTTTTGACAGGGGCGCGAAATCTGGTGCGCACTATATTGTACAACTCGTTTCAGGACTTATTTCTCCGGAAAATCTCATGAAAAATATATCCGACAAGGTTGCCCTCGCAGTGGCGGATCCAGGTTGACGTAGAGGGTGTACACTCCCCCTTTTGAACGAAAAAAAAAGAGTTCTCATGTTACTCACGATTTATAAGTTTTTTACAATAAAGTTGTCCAAAAAAAATCGGCTCGCTCCGCTCGACGGTATATAAATTCCGTTTTGGGGAATACCCCGCCCCCCTTCAGTTTCAAAAATCCTGGATCCGCCCCTGAGTCTAGTATACTAACTGATTAATAGTATTAAATATTGAACAGCTGATCTTTAAAAAAAAAGCCCAAATAAAATGCATCATGGATAGGAGGGCTGAGAAGTTGGATGAGCCGGTCCTTCATTTCTATTGTTGTAGACCTGGAGATATAAAAGTAGTCTAACTAGTTGAGTTAGGGGAGATCTTCTTTGGCTCAATTGGTTAGAGCGCTGCCTTTAGATCTCATTACTATAATTCTACGAGCAGTAGCCGTACCAATGCCAGGTACATGTAGGAGAACAGACTCCGGACTGGAGTTTATTTTAATTTTAAACCCACTCATTGTGCTGAATATTAACCTATATTCAGTGATACTTTCACTATAAATAAATGACAAAACAATAACAAACTAATAAACAAGTCTTTATTGATTTAAATCCCGTTTACAAATAGCAAAGATGTGTATTGCATATGTAAACAATTCACGGAAATCACTTCCGGTATTGATCTCAAGTATCGCTGTTACCTGGTAACACGAAATCACGCGAGACTCAATCTGAAAAAATCAACGACTTGAACAAAGTTTGAAAACTTTCACAGACAGTGAAAAACTTATCTTACAACGCTTTTCTCAATAAGGTATCGCTTCTAAAGCCTTTCTTTTAAGCCTAATCCAACTTGCAAAGTCTCAAAAATAGCCAAATTAATTCTGCCAATCACGCTTGATTGCACCTGGTCAAAATCCCCTGACCAAAATGGCTAACTAGGTCACACCATGTGTGTTCGAACCACCCGCACTACCAATAATGTGGTGTTCGTCTTGGGGAAAGACTATTTCCCTTGAAAGGACCTGACCTGGACTTTATACATATAAGAAGTACTTAGGCTTAAGTATTATGTAATTACCTATAACTTGGGCGTTGTTTTCTGTGTCTTCGTTATTGCGTCTAACGTATTGTTGATCATAAGGTGAAGAGGGCGCTGCAGGCGTGCGCAGGCTCTGACATCCGCTGTATCCAACCAGAGGCCCATTGGTGTCCATCGTCTACTCCTGGCAGGGAGAATGGTATCAGTTGTCTACTCCTAATAGGGAGAACCCGGGGCATAGGGTAAAGATACAACACCATATTCTTTAATTTTTCTTACTTTTTGCCCATGTTTTGCTATTCTTCATATTTTAGCACCTCAATATTATATATTCTTTATTTCCCCCCCCCCCCCCAATTAACTCTATTCTTTATAGTTTGCCCATTAGTATTCTCTATTCTGTTAACCCCACCCACGTGACTCTCCTATAGATGGGCGTGGTTTTTTTGGTTCTTCGGTAGTGAGCCAGAAGAGGTCAATATCTGTTTGTATTTCTTTGCATTGGAAATATCTTCTGTCTCTCTTCTACCTCTTCCTTTTACATATATAGTTTAGACGACACATGCATAACAAACATAATGCGTTTAGTCTACATAGCATTAATAAATTTATGAATGCAGATATAAAAGAATGTGAGCTGTGTGATAAACGTTTTCATGGTATGGCAGCCTTAGTAGAACATCCCTGTAGGGACGATAATCTGGATGAATATAAAAACTACACGGACAATAGCAGTAAGAGGACGACTATTTGATATTCTGGGGAGGGGAGGGGCAGGAGGATTTTTTTTACTGATTCATCATTCATTTCAATCTGTCGCTAAGTTTGCCATTTTTTCAGCTCTTACCAGACCTTATTCATATTCAAAATCATCCTGTCCCCCACTCCACCCCTGAAAAAATAAAGATCATTTTTTTAACGCCCAGTGCCAAATATTCCATGAAGGTTCAGGAAAACACGAGTTCAAAAGTCAGGTATATAATATAGAAAAAAGGGAGATCTGGTATGATTGCAATCCACCACAGTTCAAATGAAGTGGATTCAAGCAATTGCAATTATAGGCCCCCGTACGGCCTTCAACAATAACAAAAACTCATACCATATAGTCGGCTATGAAAGGCACCGACATGAAAAATGTGAAACAATTTAAACAAAACACGAACGGCCTTATTATATATAACAAAACAATTTACAGAAACCAAATATGAGTCTACAGACATGAACCAAAGACAAATAAGAGTATTTGCAGTTACTGAAAATTTGTTCAACGCCAAAAAAAAACCCAACAAAAACAGATGCATGTCTCTGATGGAGGGTTAATTGTCTCTGATGGAGAGTTGTATCTGCAGAGAGTTGTCTCTTATGAAGAGTAGTCTCTGATGGAAAGTTGTCTCTGATTGAGAGTTCTCTCTGTGGAGAGTTGTCTGGTTGAGGGTTGTCTCTGACGGAGAACCGTCTCTGATGGAGAGTTTTCTCTGGTTGGGAGTTGTCTTTGTGGAATTTTGTCTCTGATGGAGAGTACGTTGTTTCTGATGGAGAGTTGTCTCTAATAGGGAGTTGTCTCTCATGGAGCGTTGTCTCTGATGGACAGTTGTCTCGGATAGAGAGTTGTCTTTGATTAAGAGTTGTCTCTCATGGCGCGTTGTCTCTGATGGACAGTTGTCTCGGATAGAGAGTTGTCACTAATGGAAAGTTGTCTCTGATTGAGAGTTGTCTTTGATTGAGAGTTGTCTTTGACGGAGAGCCGTCTCTGATGGAGAGTTTTCTCTGGTTGAGAATTGTCACTGATGGAGAGTTGTCACTGATGGATAGTTGTCACTGATGGATAGTTGTCTCTGATGTAGAGTTGTCTCTGATTGAGAGTTGTCACTGATGGAGAGTTGTCACTGATGGATAGTTGTCTCGGGTGGAGAGTTTTCTCTGACGGAGAGCCGTCTCTGATGGAGAGTTTTCTCTGGTTGGGAGTTTTCTTTGTGGAATTTTGTCTCTGATGGAGAGTTGTCTCTGATAGAGAGTTGTCTGTGATGGAGAGTTGTCTCTGATTGAGAGTTGTCTCTGATTGAGAGTTGTCTCTGATGGATAGTTGTCTCGGGTGGAGAGTTTTCATTGATGGAGAGTTGTCTCGGGTGGAGAGTTGTCACTAATGGAGAGTTGTCTCTGGCTGAGAGTTGTCTCTGATGGGACTCGAGAGATGTCACTTTGGCAATCACACCGCAAAAAGTACATTTTTGTATCGAAAAATGGTATGCATCATAAATAAGAGTGTTTAGCTTTAGAAATCCGTTTTATGACCCTTCGTATGTTTTGTATATAGAAAAATGAAAAATTTTGCATAACCATTACCTAAATATTATTGGCCTCGCAGATTTGAAATCACATAGAAAAGTTTAAGAAAAGCCTAGATAATTGCATGCGATACTTATATAAGAACTGAGAAGATGCGGTATGATTGCCAAAGAGACAACTCTCCACAAGATACCAAATGACGAAGGAGTTAGCAATTATAGGTCACTATAAGATCTTCAGCAATGAGCAAAATTCTTTCCCAAATATTAAACTGTAAAGGGTCTTAAAGTTACAAATGTTTGAGACTGATCGAGTATTAGTTCAGACTTTTAAGTATTTGTCTAGATTGTGGTCGAGTACAAATCAGTACATACAAGTATGGTTAAGATTGGGGTCAAGTAAATTTCCAGTAAAATTTAGACTTATTCAGAATTCAGAATGGTCGAGTAATAATATGTACAGTAGAGTACAATTACTGCTAATTTTAGACTTTCTGGTTTGTAATGATGGGTAAAAGTGAGATTTACAGAAAGTAAAATAGAACATCTCTATATCATACTACTACTATATATACCTACTGAAAAATATGCACAGTGTCACAGACTTTCAATCAGTACCTAAAGTAAAATGTAAATCCCGTAAGTAGTCAGTACATCAATAAGACAGCAACCAGACAACAACACAAGGCCAAAAGAAAATTAAAAAGGAAAAGACACCTTATGATATGCATTTGTAGAGGGGGGGCAGGGGTCCTGATCCTGAATTCCCGGACTTTAAAACATGAAATCCCGAGGTCCAGAATTTATAGAAATTTAAATCCCGCCATCCCGAAATTCGAAAAAAGAATAGCCGGATCCAGAAAGGATCAATCCCGAATCCCGTGCTTAAAAACAGTCCCGTTAAAGGTCCCCCTTATTTGTATAGATGGACTAAATAACAAAACACAATATTTCCAGTCATGTTCAGCTTGTGTGCGATTGTTTTTTTCTTCTTTTTTTTTCGGTTTGGGGGGTGTATTTTTGTAGGCATATTAAACATAAATATGTACATTTGTTTTTATGTCATATCTCAACCTCCGTATGTTTGGTTTCCTTGGAAATGTTTTTACACGATGTATTTTCTGGAAAATACACTGTACTACAAAGACCGTGCAATGTCTTGAGAGAACGCGAAATTCAGAGAGAAGCACATTAATTTTTTGTCACATATAATTAGATCTCAAAGGGAGTTGCAGAATAACGGATACTGGCGAATGTCAAAATTGAACAAAAAAGTTTGCAAAATTATAAAGAATAACAACGGAAAATAAAATAATTATTTAATACAATAGTGTAGACCATGTACTGAATTAAGAAATCATGTAATGATAGAAGAATTTTGCAAAATAGTTAATTGAAGATTTTACAGAATAAGCGTTATATTCAAAGATAAAGAACATTTAGGTCCACACTTAATACGGACCCTTAAAAAATCGTTGGATTATCTCGGTGTTGCTGGTCAGTAATGAATAACAAATCACTGGTCAATTTTAAGGTTGTTGTAAGTGATGCAATATATTCTTATTTTCCTGTCCCCCTTATGTAACTTCCAGTTTTATTGAAGTTTACATCCATACAAGCCTTAGTTTAATTTAGTTTCCTGTTATTACTACCCCCCCCCCCCCCCCCCCTTTTGTCTGATTCTATATATACTTCGAGCATACATATGTACAATTATGGAACAATAACCATTTAGTAAACTTTTTAAAACGTTTTTGTAGACTTGTATACAATAAATTTTATACAGAACAAAAAAGATATTAACAAAGATGTCAATTTGTCTGCGTATTTTACTGTGAAAACGTTCTAGGATTCAAACTGTAGATGTTTTGCGGAATAACTATAAAGGGGGACGGACGGACGGAAGGACTGGCGGCCAGACGGAATGACGGGCGGACAGACGTACAAGGGTAGTTGAGGAATGGGGGGGGGGCATAAAAAAATATAGCTTCAATCACATCTTTTATTGCGTCGACTTGTAGACAGTAACCCTGATGATTTCTATTTTTAAGTTTTTACCATTTTTGCGTTCATGTACCTACAATGTATTTTTGTCTGAATTAGTAATTGTTTTAGATATGTGTATATTGATAATGAACATTCATGTATCATATTTTTTACAAAGTATAATTTCATTTTAAAATGTTCCATAAAAGAGGGTCTGATTGGGGTTTACGGAATATAGAATAATGGGCAAAAAATTGCAGAATGAAATGCAAAAAAGAAAAAAAGAAAAAAAGTATAATGGGGTGCTAAAATATAAAGAATAAAGAATATTGGTAATACTAAATAAAAAAATAATATCAGATTATTTAATAGCATTTTTCATATCGCATGTATTATCAGCCCTAAGTTCAATATCAGCCCAAGAGCCGCCATGGCTCGAGGGCTGATATTGACCTAGGGTTGATAATACATGCGATATGAAAAATGACATGTTATGGTCTTTTTATCATATGCTTCAACAATGTAGAAAAATAACAGATTCATGGATTGATCCTTTTACGTGGTTCCCAAACAGAAGTTCAAAGAGTGAAAAGTTCACGGACGTCAGACCAAAAATTTTATACATTTGGATATGAAATCTTTCTATCATATGCCTCAATAGAGAAAAAAATAACATTTTAATATGGACGAATCGACAAAAAAATAATTCAACAATATACATAATGAACATTAATTGTTTGGAATTTTTATTTTAAAGAAACTTTCTAAATTATGTTTCAGTGAAACTTTAAAAAAAAATGCATTCATTTAATATTTTTTTGTTTCTTTTTTGTTTTTTTTTTAGTATTATTTTACACAATATACTTTCCAGTATTCAAATAATTGTAATGTACACTACTTTGTAATGTTTTTTCACTGAAAACGTAGCATTGAGGTGTATTTTCCGGAATTTGTCGAGTATCACCGGAATGCCATGTGATAACGTTACGGAAAGGCATGTGATAACAATCGAAGCATGTGATAATATCAGATTATTACATGGCATTTTTCATATCGCATGTATTATCAGCCCTAGGTTCAATATCAGCCCAAGAGCCGCATGGCTCGAGGGCTGATATTGCCCGAGGGCTGATAATACATGCGATATGAAAAATGACATGTTATGATCTTTTTATCATATGCTTCAACAGTAGAGAAAAATAACAGATTCATATATTGATCCTTTTACGTGGTTCCCGAAGTTTAAAGAGTAAAAAGGTTCACGGCCGTCGGACCCAAAATTTGATACATTCAATATCAAATCTTTCTATCGTATGCCTCAACAGAGAGAGGGAAAAAAAAACATTTTAATATGGACGAATCTACAAAAAAATAATTCAACAGTACACATAATGATCATTGTTTGGAAAAGTCAACTTTTTAAAGAAACTTTCTAAATTATGTTTCAGAAAAACTTTAAAAAATGCATTTATTAAATAATTTGTTTGGTTTTTTTTTTTTTTTTATTATTATTATTTTAAACAATATACTTTCCAGTATTCAAGTAATTGTTTTGTACACTACTTTGTAATGTTTTTCACTGAAAACGTAGCACTGAGGTGTATTTTCCGGAATTGGCCGAGTATTACCGGAATGCCATGTGATAACGTTACGGAAAGGCATGTGATAACAATCGAAGCATGTGATAAACTTTTCATATCAGCCCGCTAAGCACCAATTCAAAAAATATGGAATTTACGTCAATTTAATGCTATTATCATACGGTAAAATTTATATGTTATTTAGTCTAAGTATATGATAAACTTTTCATATCAGCCCGCTAAGCACCAATTTGAAAAATATGGAATATACGTTAATTTAATGCTATTATCATACGGTAAAAATCTTATGTTCTTGAGTCTAAGTATAATATGATCGGTGACCCTATTAAGTCTACCGAAATTGAATGCATGATTAATTTTAAGATTTATGATTGTAATTAAAGCGGCACTTTTAGGGTGCAATTGTTTCTAAGGCCACGGTTTTTTAATTTGTTGGTTTACGGATTTTCCCCATGAAAAAGTCGGGTCGGTCGGTCGGGAAAAAAAAGAAAAAAAAATATCTTTCAAGACAGAAAAAAAATGCAAAATAAATATACATTTCACCATTCTAACAAAATGTTTTTTATGCTATTTTGTCATCATTTCAAATTTTAGTTCGATGAAATATTCTTGCTCAGCTGTCATAAATATCGCATGACATTGTCTAATGATTTGCCGTAAAAAAGGGGGGTGTTCACAGACAAAGACGAAGTTAAATCGTCTTTTCACAAACAAGAACAACAAATTCGCGTAGCTCTTAATCAATTCCAGAAAACTTGGTTAGTAATGATCTTCAAAAACGAAAACTGATAAAGAAAAAAATGTAAAAAACGTCGTACGAAAATAAGTTTCAACACACGTGTCAAAAGCGTAATAGACTCGTCCACGGAAAAAACGAGAATATCGGGTTTATAATCTAGTGTCATGCATTCCCGTTTTTTATCCAAATGGATGATATTTTTTTTTTTATTATCCATGAAACAAGAAAATTCTAAATGACTTGTTGATATTCAGAACTTTTACTTCCAAGGTGCTTTCCACCTGTCCACATTTGGACAAGTCTATTTCTATGAGATTATGCATCTTACAGACTGATGACAAATAAGAGAAACGAACTTATTGTGTAATGGGTTTTAAACACAGATTTCGTTCCGCAAAATTATTTGCGTAAACGACATTTCAAGGTCAGTTATAATTGATTTGTCTATTTTTAGAAACGTAAACTGGAAGTTTTATTTTTTTCACAACAGAGAGTGTTATCAATTTTGTTAGTGATTCATGCATTTCATTTCATAAAAAAAGAATCATTTAATTATTTTTCAGGGATAATGTATTTGTTTGGGTCGGCGGGAATAAAAAAGCATGAAAAGTCAATTTTATTTTTATTCTAGGAATAGGCAAAATCGGGTCGGCGGATCCGTAAACCAACAAATTAAAAAATCCTGGCCTAACTAAAGTTTTGAAAACGTTTTGAGGCGTTTGTTGTTATTTTCGACAATAATGAACACGTTGCGATTTATTTTTATGTGATCTGGAATATAAGTAATGTAAACAGGTAATCAAGTTACGCAAACCGTCGGCTACTTCTGTTTGACTTATAGCCTGCGTCGCAGGTGTTTTGAATGATTTTAATTACCGATCTCATCGCCGTTTTTTTTTTATCTACAATAATTTGTCTGCACCTCTTTTTTGTTTCCTTTCTCGCAGAAACTGTAAATTCACGTACCATTTCCGCGATAACATTCCCCTGTTCGACAAGTTTTCCTTCGAGGCACAATGTGCGATTGCGCATTGGGAACTGAAGAGTTCAAATCAACATAGGTCATATGAATAAGGGTTGGGCTTAACATCGAATTATTATCTATAGACAAGAAATAAATTTAGGTGTTAAACGTTAAAAAGCTTCTAAATGATAAATGGAAAGTAACTAGTAGTTGTTTTAATCATAATTATTAAACTTTTTGTACAAAATCCGGCATATAGATTAAACAAGTAATTTTAATGAAAATCGTAGCTACTATCCGTTTAATTATTCTCGTTTAGAATATAAATCGCATTGTTTACATGAAATCTTATCTCATATCTAAACACAGCTGGTTTCAACGTTTGACTCTAATTAAAATACTACGCATGTAGGTTAATATTAGCAGCTTGTAATCGTGTGCAAGGAAATATTATATCATAATAAATTTCAAATCATACGTAAAATATCTCTATAGCAACTTAAGATGCTAATGCTTATTCAACAGATTAGTAAGCTATTGCGCATTTATTTGAAAGGTGGTCATAGAAGCTATTGTGCATGCATTTGAAAGGTGGTCATAGAAAGAACAGAAGTGTTCCGAATAACATCCGGTGTTCCGAAAGACTACAGATATCGTCCAATATATACTGCGTAAACCCTCAGGGGTTTACGCAATAAGTCATACTCTCCTGCATTCACTAATACTGTATTAGTGTTGGTTACCAAATATTATCTATTGGAACAGAAACTGATAACCCTTACGGAGCACCTGAGTTCATATCTACAGCTGGTGGGGGCAAAAGTGTTGGTTACCAAATATTCTCTATTGGAGCAGAAACTGATAATGATCCTTACGGAGCACCTGAGTTCATATCTACAGCTGGTGGGGGGAACAGTGTTGGTATCCATGTATTCTCTATTGCAGCAGGAACTGGCAACCCTTGCGGTGTACCTGCGTTCATATCTACAGCTGGTGGGGGCATTAGTGTGGGTTACCAAATATTATCTATTGGAACAGAAACTGATAACCCTTACGGAGCACCTGAGTTCATATCTACAGCTGGTGGCGGCAATAGTGTTGGTTACCAAATATTAACTATTGGAGCAGAAATTGCTAACCCTTACGGAGCACCTGAGTTCATATCTACAGCTGGTGGGGGCAATAGTGTTGGTTACCAAATATTATCTATTGGAACAGAAACAAACTGATAACACTTACGGAGCACCTGAGTTCATATCTACAGCTGGTGGGGGCAAAAGTGTTGGTTACCAAATATTCTCTATTGGAGCAGAAACTGATAATCCTTACGGAGCACATGAGTTCATATCTACAGCTGGTGGGGGAACAGTGTTGGTATCCAAATATTCTCTATTGCAGCAGGAACTGGCAACCCTTGCTGAGTTCATATCTACAGCTGTTGGGGGCATTAGTGTTGGTTACCAAATATTCTCTATTGGAGCAGAAACTGATAACCCTTACGGAGCACCTGAGTTCATATCTACAGCTGGTGGGGGCAATAGTGTTGGCTACCGAATATTCTCTATTGGAACAGAAACTGCTAACCCTTACGGAGAACCGGAGTTCATATCTACAGCTGTTGGGGGCGTTAGTGTAGGTAACCAAATATTCCCTGTTGGAACAGAAATTGCTAGTCCTTACGGAGCACCTGAGTTCATATCTACAGCTGGTGGGGGCATTAGTGTGGGTTACCAAAAATTCGCTATTGGAGCAGGAACTGCTAACCTTTACGGAACTCTTGAGTTTATATCAACAGTTGGTGGGGTTCATTTGCTTAAGTTTTCTGTGTAGAGTTTTGTGGACTGTTATTGGTGTAGGTATATCAGTCTTTTAGGTATATCGGTATATCAGTCTTCAGGCGCGGATCCAGCCATTTTAAAAAGGGGGGGGGGGGGTTCCCAACCCAGAGTAAAGGGGGGGGGGGGGGTATTTCACTCTTTTATGTATATCAGTCTTTAAGGTATATCACTCTTTTATGTATATCAGTCTTTTAGGTATATCACTCTTTTGGGTATATCACTCTTTTTTCGTTCATGTTGTGCGTCATTCTTTGTCTTACATATTATCTTCTTTTTATTGAGAACTTGATGCATATTATCGTCTTTCTTTTATTTACAGTAATAGAATTCATGTATTAAATTCTTGCTTTACAAAGTTTAATATTTGCCTTTAAAACACTGAATTGATGAATAAATTTTATAACAACTTAAAACTGCTATTAGGAAATTATTGTTTACATTTTTCTCATACAATGTACTTTCACAACTTTACAGTAATACTCCTATATATATATATCTTACAATTGCCTTAAATGCAAGAACAACAACCGATATTTACAAGGAAACTCTATTCTATATAGCAGACTTGTTAGTCTGAGACTGATTACTTGAACTAACATATGATTAGGTTTAAATAATGTGGGCTTAAAGCCTTTTACCTACGAAACAGCAACCAAACGACACAAATAAATAAAAGACATATAGAGCGCAACTCCCAGTCTTCGACAATAGCCAGATGTCTATGTAGTATGTAATCTTTACACAGTACCGAGTCAACCAATGTGAAACTGATACGGAAATAATTGTTTACATTTTTATCAAATAACGTACTTTCACAAGTTCACAACAATTGTAGAAAATACTTGAACTTTGACAATTGTTTGATTTAAATATGAATGAAAACCACATGACAGAAAACAATTGAAATCACGAGATAGTACTTATAGATGAGGGTCTGATGGGGTTAACAGAACAAAGAATGATGGGGCAAATCTACAGAAAAATAAAAAATAGAGAAAAATAAGGCAAAAATAAAAATAAATAATGAACATAAAAAATGTAGAAAAATTGGCGGCTATCACACAAAGAATAGAGAAAAATGACATAAAAAATAAAGATTACAGAACTGAAGGACACTGGAGCAAGACCCTCAGAGACGGAAATTATAAGTATTCATCTATAATGAATGACAAAAATAGAATTCAATAAAGGTTACATAAAAGTCAAGTATCGAGTACAGATGAATTAACTTAAACTTAATTTTAACAAAACAGAAACCAATTGAAAGCTTATGTTTACTACAATGTATCTGAAATAATGAAGACATTATTACTGTTGTAACATTCATTTAAATTCCAACCTACGAAAAAAGGGGGGAGGTGGGCTTTGTTTTTTTGTTCTGTGTGTCAGTTTGTTAGGCAGAAACCATTAGATTTTCTGGAGGCGGGGCTATGGATTTTCTTTCAATTTTAGCATTACATATATTGTCAGCTAAGGGTGAAACAAACAATTTGTTTTCTCAGGGTCAAAAACAAATTTGTTTTTCTCCAAAAACTAGAAACAAACTGTTTTTCCAACAAAAAATCCATAGCCCCCTCCCCCCTCGGAAAATCAAATGGTTGCTGCAGACCTTAGCCCTTTCGGTATCAAGTTTAGGTTTAAAAAGTTTATCATGAAGGTGTGGTACATCCACTTGAAAATTTAGAACAATTGGAACTTTTCAGATGATATAGCAGATGAAGATGATTTTTATCCCGATTACATGGTTCACTGAACTAAGAACTGTGATAGTTTCAAATTAGTAAACTCTCAGGTTTAACTTAAAACTTAGTACAAAATCACAATTTAGAGCTGATTGCACGGATCACCGAACATGGACACAAGACAGAGTTATGGGGCATTGTGTCCTATGAAGACATATTCTTGTAAAGTTATAGCAATGTCAATAGACCGTATTGCTATCTAGTCCAATACATAGACAACTTCCTGTTGGGGTCAAGTGTTACATAGACAACTTCCTGTTGGGGTCAAGTGTTACAAAAACAAAGGTCATCAGAAATGAGCTGATTGCGGAAAATGTTAAGAAAGAGAACATTTTGAAATTTTGATAGTTTTTGAACCAATTGTTTTTATAAAGACAGATTCAAGTCCTAAAAAAGCACCTCCCGTCAGTGTTTTTGTTTTATGTTTTTCTGCTTTGTATCGATCTGAAGAGTAAAGCCTTTTTCCACTGATTTTTATAGTTTGTTCTTATGTTGTGTTGTTATACCACTGTCCCAGGTTAAGGGAGGATTGAGCGCTCACAAAAATGTCTAACCCCGTCACATTCTATATATGCCTGTCCCAAGTCAGGGGCCAGTAGTTCACTGGTTGTATTGGTTCGTTTCAGTCATATTTGTTTTTCGTAAAGTGTTTTGTTATAAATAAGGCCGTTGGTTTTCTCAATTGAATTGTTTGATATTTTTCATGTCGAGGCCTTTTATAACCGACTATACGGTACGGGATTTTCTCATTGTTGAAGGCCATATGGTTGCCCATAATTGCTTACCTTACATCCACTTCATTTGAACTTTCATTGGTTGATAGTTGTCTTGTTGGCAAGCATACCACGTCTTCTTATTTTCATATTGTTTAAAGTATTTACGATGGTTTAAATATTTCTCATTTTTTAATTTTATGCACATTACAAAGAGAAAATTTGTGTATTTTTTTCTTTCTTGCAATCAGTTATGTTTGCTTCGGGTTTACATTAGACATGTCAGAGCCTTTACATTTTTGCTTTGGGTGTGGATTTTGCTCATTATTTAAGGATGTGCTGTGTCCTATAATTGCATGTAACCACTTCATTTAAACTCCTCTGGTGGATACCTCTCATAAGCAATCATACCACATCTCCTTATTTTTATATGGTTACATTGTAGTATCAGATTGTTTTCCCCCTACGTCAATTGGTCTCTGGTGGAAAGTTGTCGCATTAGCAATCATACCACATCTCCTTATTTTTATATGGTTACATACTAGTATCAGATTGTTTTCCCCCTACGTCAATTGGGCTCTGGTGGAAAGTTGTCGCATTAGGAATCATACCACATCTCCTTATTTTTATAGGTTACATACTAGTATCGGATTGTTTCCCCCGTACGTCAATTGGGCTCTGGTGGAAAGTTGTCGCATTAGGAATCATACCACATCTCCTTATTTTTATAGGTTACATACTAGTATCGAATTGTTTCCCCTACGTCAATTGGTCTCTTGTTGAAAGTTGTCGCATTAGAAATCATACCACATCTTCCTTATTTTTATATGGTTACATACTAGTATCAGATTTTTACCCCTACGTCAATTGGTCTCTTGTGTAAAGTTGTCGCATTAGCAATTATATCACATCTCCTTATTTTTATATACATGTAGTTACATTTTAGTATCAGATTGTTTTCCCCCTTACGTCAATTGGTCTCTGGTGGAAAGTTGTCGCATTAGGAATCATACCACATCTCCTTATTTTTATAGGTAACATACTAGTGTCAGATTGTTTTCCCCTACGTCAATTGGTCTCTTGTTGAAAGTTGTCGAATTAGCAATCATACCACATCTTCTTAGTTTTATATAGATATATACTAGAATCAGATTGCTTTGCCCCTATGTCAAATGGTCTCTTGTGTAAAGTTGTCGCATTAGCAATCATACCACATCTCCTTATTTTTATATGGTTACATACTAATATCACATTGTTTTCCCCCTATGTCAATTGGTTTCTGGTGGATAGTTGTTGCATCGGTAATCATACCACATCTCCTTATTTTTATATGGTTACATTATAATAATCTTTATTGCAAAATTACACCCATGAGGGTCAAGCAATACAATCAAACAATAATTTTATACTGTACAATGCAATATAATGAAATACAATGTAATACAATGAAATACAAAATAATACAATACAATATATAGAATAATAGAACATTAGAGTTCAATTATAAATGTATGTAAAAAACAAAAACACCATCATAACCTTGCCTGACACGGGTCTGACTCCCTCAGTTCTAAAGACTGTTTAATGAAGACTCCAATATGACAAACAAGTTCAGGGATGGGGCTTAGAATGTGTTTAAGTTTATTGAATGCATCAAGATGTTGAAATAATGGTACATAGTCTTTTAGATAAGCAAAAAGATTAGAACGCAAAGATATGTTAATGTCACAATGCAAAAAGAAATGAAATTCATCATCTAGGACTTCACATTTTTTACATAATCTTTGTGCTCTTGGAATGTTTCTGTACCTTCCTAATTCAATGCCGAGGGAATGATCACTTAGTCTAAATTTAGAGAGTAACTGCCTATGTATAAAATTATTGCAATTTAAATATTCCTCAGACTGACAATTATTTTTTAATTTCCCATAAAGACAAAGTTTGGATGAGGAATCCATTTTTGAAAGTTTAATTAAAGTATTTTTTTCATATTCCTCTGAAACACACTTTTTTATATTACATTTTAACATGTTTTTTGATTGTTTAAAAGGTACATTATTATAAGAGTAATTTTCTGGGTTTATTTTCATTTCTTTAAAAATTTTATCTGCAAATGAGTACCAGGAATAAATTCCTTCTGAATGTAAATTTATGTTTGTTTGTAGAGATTCTTTAACCAGTGGATTAATATCATTACAATTTATTCTATAAAAATACATGAGTGTTTGAGTTTTTATATAGGAGTCCAAAGTAAATCTACCTAGTTCTGATTTGGCACCTATGTTAGTGGCTGTCTTTCTCAGTCCTAATACTGCTTTACAAAATTTAGAATGAACCTTTTCAAAGGGATATTTTTCTGCTAATGCAAGAGTATCACAAAATGTATTATTTACTGCAGCTCTATTAGATGCCCTAAAAGCTGACTGAAAATTATCCATAAACCAAATTTCAGAGTTGTATGTCAAAATAGGTCTTATAAGAGTATCAAATAATTTACATGACAAATTAGTGGGAACAAAATTAAAATTGGACATATATTTTCTCAATAAAAATAAAACTTTAATGCCTTTTTTAGAATCAGATTGTTTTCCCCCTTACGTTAATTGGTCTCTGGTGGAAAGTTATTTCATTCGAAATCATACCACATCTCCTTATTTTTTTAATGTTACATACTAGTAGCAGATTGTTTTCTCTCTACACTCATTGGTCTCTTATGGAAAGTTATTTCATTCGGAATCTCACCACATCTCTTTATTTTTATATGGATATATATACTAGCATCAGATTGTTATCCCCCTACGTCAATTGGTCTCTGGTGGAAAGTTGTCGCATTAGCAATCATACCACATCTCCTTATTTTTATATTGTTACATACTAGTATCAGATTGTTTTCTCCCTACGTGACGTCAATTGGTCTCTGGTGGAAATTTTTCGCATACGCAATCATACCACATCTCCTTATTTTTATATGGTTGCATTGAAGTATCAGATTGTTTTCCCCCTTACGTCAATTGGTCTCTGGTGGAAAGTTATCGCATTAGCAATCATACCACATCTCCTTATTTTCATATGGTTACATTTTAGTATCAAATTGTTTCCCCCCTACGTCAATTGGTCTCTGGTGGTAGAAAGTTGTCGCATTAGCAATCATACCACATCTCCTTATCTTTATATGGTTACATTCTAGTATCAGATTGTTTCCCCCCTACGTCAATTTGTCTCTGGTGGATAGTTGTCGCATCGGCAATCATACCAAATCTCCTTATTTTGATATGGTTACATTGTATATTATCCTGATTTAGAGTAATTTCTCGCAATTTGATTGGCTGATATTGTCCTATTAAATTTCAGTACATTTTTTTATCACGTCAATTGGAATTATCTCCCTTATTTATTACGTCAATTGGAATTATCTCCCTTATTTATTACATCAATTGGAATTATCTCCCTTATACCATTGACCTAATAAAAAAAACAAAAAACAATTGAGTTGCTTTGTAGTCATAATATTTTTTATTTTTCACATTTTTTTATTTAATATCTAAAATATATTTATTGATATTGTCCTAACATTGAATTTGAATATAATAATATGTAATATAACAAAATCAGGATAAATTCGTTACACAGTGTTCAATTGTCCTAATACGGAATTTATCGGGTCAATAAAAATTCATATCGGGTTTCGCTTCGCCTCACCCGATATGAATTTTATTGACCCGATAAATTCTCGTATTAGGACAATTGCACACTGTGTAACTAATAGTATCAGATTGTTATCCCCCTACGTCAATTGGTCTCTGGTGGCGGAAATTTGTCTCATTAGCAATCATACTACATCTCCTTATTTTTATATGGTTACATTCTAGTATCAGATTGTTATCCCCCTACGTCAATTGGTCTCTGGTGGAAAGTTGTCGCATTAGCAATCATACCACATCTCATTAATATTTTTATATGGTTACATTGTAGCATCAGATTGTTATCCCCCTACGTCAAATGGTCTCTGGTGGTGGAAAGTTGTCGCATTAGTAATCATACCACATCTTCTTGTTTTATATGGTTACATTGTAGTATCAGACTGTTTTCACCCTACGTCAATTGGTCTCTGGTGGTGGAAAGTTGTCCCATTAGCAATCATACCATATCTCCTCATTTTTATATGGTTACATTGTAGTATCAGATTGTTTTCACCCTACGTCAATTGGTCTCTGGTGAAAAGTTATTTCATTCGAAATCATACCACATCTCCTTATTTTTGTATGGTTACATACTAGTATCAGACTGTTTTCACCCTACATGTACGTCAATTGGTCTCTGGTGGAAAGTTGTCACATTAGCAATCATACAAATTCTCCTTATTTTTGTATGGTTACAAATATGTACTAGTAAACATGTACTAGTATTAGATTGTTTTCCCCCTACGCCCATTGGTTTCTGATGGAAAGTTATTTCATTTGAAATCTTACCACATCTCTGTATTTGTTATATGGATATATATACTAGCATCGGATTGTTTTCCCTCTACCTCAACGGGTCTCTAGTAGAAAATTGTCGCATTAGCAAACATACCAAATCTCCTTATTTTTATATGGTTAAATACATGTACTAGTATAGAATTGTTTTCCCCTACGGCCAATGATCTCTGATTGAAAGTTATTTCATTCAAAATCTTACCACGTCTCCTTATTTTTAGATGGATATTCTCAAAGTCTTTAATGTAAGAGAGGTGATGTTCGTACATATTTAAATACATTGTCTCTTTTAAACGACAGAGAGATTTGTACACGCAAAAATCCGTATCGTCTTCCTTTAATTCATAGACGTTTATATTCACTTGAAAACAGGATTCAAATTCTGGAATTTCTTGTAACTGTAATCCGGGAAACAGCTTTGCTTCGTATGTACTTTCATTTCGTCGTTTCTGATAGCCATTCCATTGTTGAAATTAAATAATGCTGCACATTGCATTCTAAGTTAGTGATGGTTTGTCCTCTGTGTAACGCTAAGCACCGAAAAGCGCAGAGTTTATCCGTAAATGGCTTAGAATGTTTATCGTCTTTCAAGAGAGCGTGTTTGCTATTCTTGTCTTTAATATAGTCCGGCAGGGACGTTTCTCCTTTTCCTAGCGTATAATTGGTGGTGTCGATTACAAATAGCGTATTGGTAACTAGAAAAGGTTTCCATTTCGTGTCGGGTCTCTGTTTCATCAGATATTCTCGCAGATTTAAGTCCGTGAGTTTCCGCCGTAGTTTTTCAAGATCCCTTCTCTTTGAAATAAACACGGGTTCTTCAAAGACGGAATCGTTTTCGTAAGGTTTGAAAAACCTGTAGCGCTTTTCTTCTGAGTGAATTAAAATGACGCCAAAGGTTATGGTAAGCTTAAAGGCGTGTATGACGCTGGTATATACTGTCGGCAGCTAGCATGAGTTGGTGCATGTCAACGTCATTCGTTAGTGGTATGTTATATACGGAATGAATGTGATCTTCTCGATGATTTTCCAAGATTAAAGGAGCGTTGGCCTCGTACACTTCTTTTAAAGCTAGGTCGTTTTCACCTCCTTCTATCTCCCAAGGATAAGGGCCTTGTCCATAAGGTGACGCTAGCAATTGTGTCCCCTGTCCGATCTGATAGTGTCGTTGCATACCGTGAAGGTACAAGTCCCGTTTATTGGTGAATGACTCATTACATCGTCGACAATGGACACGCTGAACGGCTGGTTTCGAGGGATTGGTGCGTGTTTTCTTGACGGGTGGTTGCTCCATTGATACTTGTGTTGGTCTTTTCAGTGATTGACTCTTGGGACTGTGACTGTATTGATGATGTTGTCGTAATCCGTTAGCCGTCACACAACGCTTGGAACAAATCATACATTCACATGTCGGTAACACAGTGGGGTTGCCTAAGCACTGATTTTCGTGTTTGCATTTCAAGTTTTATAGCTCTGAGCGAATGCTTTGTGACACTTTGTACATGGATATCGAATACCTTCATGTTTGGTTTGTTTATGAGCCAAAAGTTTTGCTGGTCGGTTGAAGCTTTTGTCGCAGAGATCGCATGTTAAACGAAGACGTTCAGATATTAAAGGATGGGACGATAGATGGAGTTGTTGGGCCCATAGGCGTATTTGTGATGGCGAATGTAACGTCACCAATTCTTTTCTGATAATATCATCTTCAGCGTAGTATAGATCTGTTTCCATGTTTCAAAATTGTCTCACGATGAATTAAATGCAGAAAATAATTATTCCCGAACACGTTAATTCTATCGAAAAATATCTTGCGTGACTTTATATCTTTAAATATCGTCTTAGTGTTCTATGCTTTTATCGGCAGATATTAATTTAAAGCTTTCTGATTGGTTCTTTTATGGGTTGAATGAAAGATAAGCTATAGAATTATTTATAGTGTATATGAAACTGGTGTAAACCAGTTTAGACCGCCTGAAACCGGTTCCTTTATTGCATAAACCCCTGAGGGTTTACGCAGTATATATTGGACGAGTGATGTAGTCTTTCGGAACACCGGATGTTATTCGGAACACTTCTGTTCTTTCTATGACCACCTTTCAAATACATGCGCAATAGCTATGACCACCTTTCAAATGCATGCGCAATAGCTTACTAATCTGTTGAATATGCATTAGCATCTTAAGTTGCTATAGAGATATTTTACGTATGATCTGAAATTTATTATGATATAATATTTTCTTGCACACGATTACAAGCTGCTAATATCAACCTACATGCGTAGTATTTTAATTAGTCAAACGATGTAACCAGCTGTGTTTAGATATGAGATAAGATTTCATGTAAACAATGCGCTTTATATTCTGAACGAGAATAATTAAAAATAAAATCTTTAGAAAGAGTTTTAGTAGCATTTTATTTTAGATTTTACGTTTAGTGAAGATGTACATGTTGTAAAAAGCAAGCTATTTTTTTTTTACTGAAATTAAAGGGAAGTCTTTCTTGCATATGATTAAATTACAGTTATTTTTTTGGTTAAATATTGCAACTTTAATAAAAAAAAATGGTTATTAAAAATAAAATTAAATAGATATTGAATATGAAAAAATAAAATATTTTGAACGAGAACAATTAAAAATAAAATCTTTAAAAAGGTATTAGCAATTTTTTGAAATTTTACGTCTAGGATAGACCAAGGACATGGAAATATAATCATAAATATGTGCCTCAAATAGGTGTAAAAACGAGGACTTTTAAAAAAAAATTCGTTTTTTGAAAATAACGTTAAAATTAATTATGAAAGTTATGTTCGTATTTATTTTCAGTAATATTGCAAATTTAAAGTTATTTTCTTTGTTTCAATATTGCAACATTATTTACTTTTTTTTTAAAACAAGGAGGTCCCATAATAACCTCTGAATCCTTTTCGTCATTAAAATGCGACTGATAAGTATATAGATATTCAATATGAAGGGGGAAAAATAACCGTGACTGAAATCTAAATCTTAGATTTATTTTTAATACACACTTGACCATGCAGATGTAAGAAATGATACTTCAAGCAATGAAACAACGAATTAAATGTGCCACTTTAATTACGACTGATAACCTAAAAATGAATCATGCATGCATTTTTAGCAGACTTAACCAGGTCGGCGATAAGATATCGAAATATAAAAAAGAAGATGTCAATGAGAAAACTATCTACAAGAAACCAAAATAACACAGAAATACAAACTATGGGTCACCATACGGCCTTCAACAACAGGCAAAGCACGCACCGCGTAGTCGGCTATAAAAGGCCCCGAAATGACAATGTAAAACAATCAGTCAAAAAAGAAAATTAACAAAGTCCGTATCATCGTATGCGTAACTTAGTTGCTCACCAGAGGAACGCTACGCAAGCGTTTAAATCCGCGTTCTATAAGTTTGAAGTACGTCGAAATGCAAAGGTATAGGCTTGGTGAACGCTTTTACTTCATGAAAATTTTAATGGTACATAAAAAATTTCATTCAGCTCAAGCGTTTGTCAAGCGTATACCTGTAAACTGCACGCACATAATATACACGCTATACGAGCGTTGAAAACGCTACAGATAAGTTTGAGACACATACAAAAATACGCGTCGCCTTAAAGTTTCATTCAGGAGAAGAAGTCCGATACGGGTGAAATTCTTCAAACCTACAGAAGATATTACACCCTCTCCAACCATGCAACATGGGACTAGACATAGAAGTACAGGAACTACTCCCATT
Source organism: Mytilus edulis (assembly GCF_963676685.1). Classification (NCBI taxonomy): domain Eukaryota; kingdom Metazoa; phylum Mollusca; class Bivalvia; order Mytilida; family Mytilidae; genus Mytilus; species Mytilus edulis. Next base: position 57,235,327 of record NC_092355.1, on the reverse strand, counting down.
TGTTTGAGCTGTACAAGATCTACAAAAATATCCCGCCTGCCTCAAAGGTGCATAGGATCAACCATGTTCCAGCACTAATGATACAAGTACCAACCAGAGTTACAATGCCGTGGTTGTAAGTCTTTAAAGGCATGCACCGAGCGGCCTCCAAAAATGAAAAACAAACCCACTATTTAGTCGGCTATTAAATGCCCCGACCATTAAGATTTAAAAACAAAAATCAAACAAAACTAAACAGCCTTATTGATAACAAAATAATTTACGAAAAAAAACTTGACCGACATGAATTATGAACAACAACCACTTCACTACATGTTCCTGGCTTTAGAATGGACGTTGGCACATGGACATAAACAATGTGGTGGCCATAAACCCAACCCTCCCAAATGAACCAAACCTTAAGGACAACACATCGCAAGAAAAAAATGTAAAATATCAGTTGCAATTCGCGTCCCTAAAAATATGGGTACGGTGCACAATAATCACTTACATAAAAAACAATAGACACAAATCACTGAAATAATCGCACTTACCGAAAGCTTGTGAACATTTAGACGAATCAGTGGACATAGACGGACTGGTAAACATGTAAACAGACGGGCGAATGTGACAGACGTATTGACAAACATTCACATATAGACAGACCTGCAGTTGGGAATGTAGAAAGACTAGGAGAAACGCTTAGGTACGCTTTACGCACACCCAATACACGCTTTAAGCTCGTTGTGCACACTATGATTGACAGGTTGAATGCATCAAAATTACTAGCGTATTGGTAGCGTGCATGATTTTTTTTTACCACGACCGACGTACGTCGGATTTATACGTTGATGTGTGAAGCCGGTATTACATTAAATAAACAGGCAATGTCAGTTTCTAATTCTTATGCACAACAAAAGTAATATAAGACAATACATCTTTATTAAACAATTATCTAATATATATATAATGCCAAACAAGCATTTGGGTTTACGATTGCATTTCTTTTTTTAAAGAAAGCAACTTGTTCTGTACATTTTTTACCTCCTATATTTCTTTTGTCTATGACAAAGAAACAGGCCGGTAACAACCGTTGCCGGATAGTTTTTCTGCACGAGTAGTCAGGTCAAGGTCCGAGGCGATAGCCTAGACTACAAGTGCAGACAAACTATTCGACTGGTTGTCACCGGCCTGTTTCTTTTGTTACTTTTGTTTTTTATCTGACTTGTACGACGTTTCAAGAAATTAATAATACAATTTGCAAGACTAAACATTTGAGAAACTTAGATAGCCATAAAGCAGTAAATGTAAGTTATAGTATAAACATATTTTTTTTCATTTCCCTTCAACCGAGATTTTTTTTTTAAGAAAAAATGCAGGATGTGCCAATCCATCCCCCATTCCCCCGTAAAAAAATTTGTAAAAATCGCGCAATACATGAATTTAATAACCAGTGATGATGGGCCCCGGGGGTTGGAACAACCCTTTTTTTTTTATGATCAATGCATTTTTAAATTGGGACATAAACTTGCCCCCCCCCCCCCTGTTTTGTCCTGGATTTGGATCTGAATATGAATTCGATAACAATATAAATGTAGCAAAAGAAAAAATTTCCTACTTCATTAGTGAATGAAATGTTTATGAAAAAATGAATTTTGTCTTAATATGCTATAAATTCAGGCATATTCTTTAATTTTTTAAATTCATACTCGTCTCTAGATCTGAAAGTGTTGATTGGGATTAAACACGTGTTACATTATGATCCAATCGCAGCTTACCGCCCAAAATTGATGACATAAGTTGAATGATTTTCTTCTAGATTTGCTGCTTATTTGGACGTGTATTACATGAACACTTTTTGTTTATATGATCAATCGTGCATTGGTGAGTTGATAGGGATTTAACTTTTGATAAGATTTGATTTTTATTTACTTATTTCCTGTCTTATTTTTATTGAAATATACACGTCAGTATCATCATTTCTTTACTTTCAGCATTGTCCATAATACTATTCATGTCCATATATTGAAAAAAACACGAGTTTTTTTTAGTATATTAACTATTTACTTTTCAACGCCATCACCCAAATGTTTTTGTTTAAATTAGCACTGTTTACGGTATTCGGAAAATCAGGAATCATGCAAAACATTAATGTGTCATCTGCTTGACCATAATAAATTTTTTCTCATTAAATTTGGGATCAAAATATCTTTTTTAGGAGAAACCATACCCCCCCCCCTTTTTGAAGTTAAAGTCTAATCCCTTTTTATGAATAGAATCACTCGTGCATGATCAGTGAGTTCATTTTTTCATTTGCGCCGATTTATATTTTCTCCTAATTGGATTTACAGGTATGTTAAGGGATATACTTTTACATGTAAATTCCAGGGAATACAAAGAAAGCCACAACAAAAGATAGAATACTAACGTGGACCTACCTTTTACAAGCAACTAGAGCTATATTTAATATAGGAGGTTCAGACACAATTTGCCCGCTATGCAACCTTGAGGAAGAAAACATCATTCATCAAATGGAATTGAACTGTTTAATACTTTTCAGAGTTCAAAACAGTTATATCCATGTTAATATGATTGATAATTCATAACATTTGTACAACTGGCTAACGAAAAAAGGTCTTTAATGATATATCAAAATGAGAGTTGTCTCACTGGCACTCATACCACATCTTCTTATATCTATCACCTGTAATTTACCTGTAATTTACCTGTGAAAAAAATCGGCGCAAATGAAAAAAAAATTGGCGCAAATGAAAGAAAAAATCGGCGCAAATGAAATGCAGATCGGCGCAAATGCAAAACGCCGCTAAAGTGCCCATGAACTCACTGATCATGCACGAGTGATTCTATTCATAAAAAGTGTCCTTGTAACAACTAATAAGAGTCCGTGTATTATAAAAAAAAACCCGTTAATGTACTGTTTTTCTGTAGCTCTGCGGGTGGCAAAGTCGTACACAAATTTTTGCATCCTATATTTGTCTATTTTTCATATTCAAGCCCCCATATTTCTGTTTTCTTAATATTTTGCCTG